>NC_058133.1:445929024-446124599 GCF_016433145.1 Gracilinanus agilis
CCCCCCCCCCCCCGACTAAAGATAGTTGGCAAATGTGAGCACAGTGGAATAAGAACAAGAATGGGGGAGTGTGTGGGGGAGTGAAGGGAGGGATATAAGAATTTTCTCTCACTTCTTGCAATACTGTATTCATCTGTTCCTTCAGAGCCCTCTGCTTTCCTTCCCAATGGTAACTCTGCTGGTCCATTCTGTACATTCTTTCCAGACCTCCCCCTCCCCCGCCCCCCCAGAAGCATGCTCTGGTCTTCCCGGTCCCTGGAAGTCCTCCGTGGCTCCTTCCTAGTCGGAAAGCCAGATCTTTCTACGAGGAGCAGCACTGGGGGGATCTCTCATCCCAGCTAAGGGGCTATGTGCCTCTTCTCTCCCTGGGACTCTCTGTCTCCTACTGGTCCCGGGACGATGGTCTGTCCCATCAGAGGGTTTGCCCACAGTTTGATAGCTGGGGCGCCCAGCCCAGTTCAGCGCAACCTCGGCTCAGCCTCCGCGCCGCGTAGCCGGGCTGTGAGGCTGGCAGTTCCGCTTCTGCGCAGCGCAGCAGGCTCAGGGACTAGGGAGGCGGAGGATGTGCGCGGAGCCAATGGGCAAGCTCGGGGGAGTCGAAGCAGCCGGGGCGGCCGGCTAGGCTCACATACACAGACGGGATGGACAGCGAGAGCTGGGTACCGCAACCCTTCTCCCCGGGGCCCCCGGGTGGAGCGGGCTGTGGCGGTGGCGGCGGCGGGGCTGGCAGCAGCAGCGGGGAGAGCCCCCGAGGCGGTCGCGGCGCTGCTGTGCTGCTGCAGCCCGAGGTGCTGGACCTGGACGAGGACGAGGATGATCTGGAGGTGTTCAGCAAGGTGAGAAGGGCAGCAGCGGCGGCGGCTCGTCCCAGGGAAACTTCCCAAGTCTTCTTCCAGAGCTGCCACATAGGTTGTCAGCTGGGCCTGCCCACTATCTGGTCCTGTCAGGAGATTTGGGGGTGCAAAGGGGAGGGACACGAAGGGACAGGGTGGGTGGGAGTCTCCCCAGCTGCTTCTTCCTCCTCCTCTTTTTCTTCTCTTTTCCTCCTCTGATTGTCTTGTCCTGCAGCTCTCTGGACACCCGACCCAGGCTCTATGCAAGCCTCCAAGCCTTTGTCCGGAGAGAAGTTTGCAGCCTGGAGCCAAACAGCAGGACTTTCTGTTCTCAGCCTCTCCTTTCTCTGCACTCTGACCCACTGTACTTATAATCGTGTATCGCTTTCAGAGGCTGCAAAGTTTATTGTCCGACTGGGGTCAAAAACAGAAAGTTCAGTCCCAATATCCTCGACTCTTCGTCCCCTCTCCACTGCCTGGCCAGACCAGACGGTGCCCTGAAGTCGCTGCGCTTGTCCAGCTGCCTTCCTTTCCTTTCAGCGCTGAGAATTCCAGGGAGGAGAGAGCCTGCTTCTCAGAGGGCGCCTGCCTGGGTTTGAGATTGATTTAGATTGTTTTGATTTAGAGACTGGGAATAGAAGCCCCAGATTTACACAGATGTCCAGACGGGAAGGGCCCCCTGCAAATGGCTGTTGCCCTGCCTTAATCACTGCCAGCCTGGAGAGACTAGAAGGAGATTCTGGTAGAAATGAGACCCAAAGAGTCAACTTATGGAGAAGGAGATCCTACTGGAAACTTGTTTCCACACTTTCATTTAAGAGCAAAGGCTTTTCTCAGGAGCCCTGAGGCATTATGTCTTGCAAAAGTATTGAGACTCTTGGTCCTTGCAAGCTTGTCTTCCCCCTTGCCCCTCCCCTACCCCCCCCCCCGCCCCCCATAGTTACTCTTTTCAAAAAATACTTTTTTGGGGGCGAGATGAATGAAACTCTAGCTTGTCCTAAGTTTCTGTCAGTGGTAGTGGGTTGAGATCAAAACATTGTATTAATTACAACTGCTTTTGCAGCAGTTAAATGTTACATTGAGATCCTGGGTAAGTGAACTTAATTATAACCAGTCCTTTAGCTTGAGAATTGAGAGGATTGAGAATGGGGGGGTGGAAAAGTGAACAAGCTGGTCCTTGGCCTGATTTTGTAGCCTGAATTGATTAAAGAATAATGAGACTGTAAACTTTTTGACTGCCAGAACTTTCACCCAATATCTTTTTGTTCCCAAGGCCTAGAAGATGGTCTCCCTTATAATAGTCACTTTCTGCCTATCAAATTAAATGAAAAAGGAAACATTCAATACATTTTTGTTCTTCCTAGCATATGCCCTTAGGATCATTAGGCTCTTTAAATAGAATGTCACAATATTCTCCTGTTTTACCTTTCCATTTAAATGAATCTCTAAGGGGGGGAAATGGAATTCCTATAGGTTCAAATGTGAAAATTAATACAGAAAGCCTCGGGGTCTCTTCAAGTTCTCAGTCTATGATCTCATGGGACAATTTGGTTGAATAAAGTTGTTGAATAAATTAATCAGCTCTAAATACACAGACACAGAATTCAAAGTACACAATGCTGGGTTGACCTCTTTCTTCCTTCACATGGACACTCACTGTATATGGGGTTTTACCCTATATATTGCTTATGCTTGGTTAGAATGGAACATTTGTCTAGGCACAAGCTGTAATTTTGGAGGAAGTCTGCTGGGAATGAAGTAATAGTTTGTAGACTTATAAGCTCTATTTTTCATTGGACATACAAATATTGAACCTAAAGCCATGTGGTCAGATCTGTAGAAGATCCAAGGAAATGCAAAAGGCAGTTCTTGTTTCCAAAGGTCTTAAAATCTAGGTTGGAAAAGAGTTTACTTATCACGTATATGTGATCTACATATGTTACTGTTTAATTTCCAAATGATAGTGAAATCACTGTGATAATAAGGCTTCATGGAGGTGGGACTTGGCCTGGGGAATTGAAAGATGAGTAGGGGAGAGAACAATATTAGTGGGAATGGAGACCTTCAGCTTTCCTTAGTTGAAGGACAATATTTTAGAAAACTTTTAAATAATTGATTTAATCGATTGATGTCAGTCAGATAAAGCAATAGAACAGCTGTCATAAAGTCTCTCTACTTCTTGAAAACCTTCAAAGAAATCCTACAAGTTTTCCAATTAATTGTTTTAACTTAGTCTGATATTCAAAACTTTCCAACTCTTACTTCATCTCATTCTCTTAAACTTCATATATGTTAATGTTCTATCCATATTTCAAAGCTCAGCTGAATAACAACTCCTTCCTGACATTTTCCCTTGTATTTTCTGGTAGCTAGAAAAATCTTCTCCTCCCTCTCAATTCTCAAAGTATTTTCTATACATATATATATATCACATTTATACACATAAACATATACACACATTATAATAGACTATAAATTCTTTGAGATGAATGAATGCTATACTTATTTATTTATTGAAGTACTTCTAGTACCCAACCAAATGTCTTATACATATTGATTGTGAATAAATATTTGCCCCATTTATTTGGGTTTCATCTCTCTAACCAAACCATAAGCTCCTCACAGGCAAGGACCATGTTTAGTTTTATCTTCAGATTTTTCCTAGCACAATCCTTTTAATAAAGAAAATACCAAGTTGTTGAATAAATTAATCAACTCTAAAATGCTAAAATTTGGCTTTCTATACCATATCTTGCTTATGTTACTGAAACCAAAGTCATATTTCATGGTCAAAGACAGATCATGTTAAAAAGATCTAAGGCTAGGGATTATCTTATTAACCAAGGAAGAACTTTGGCAGAAGACTCGCTGAGTCAATCAAGAGATTTAAACTAAAAACTGAGGGGGAAGATAGAGAAATACCCAAAATAAAATAAAACAGGACAATATGTAAGAGAATAGAAGAGACATAAAAAAGAACAATGGTGAATCAAGTTCCTAATAATTTCCAGAAGAAGATAACTGAAAGTGAGTCAAGAGATTTTCTAAAGGCCTCTCACGTGGCTATAATCCATTATATATTTTGCATGTATCTTATATAATAATAAAACAAAATGAACAAGAAGTGTTATTACAAGAAGGTAAATGCAGTCTTAATGCAAGGAGATAAATACAAACAAAGAGGTATTATTGTCCTGCTACTCATGATTGGAATATTGCAATGGAAGATAATTTGTCCAGAAGAAATAGATCTACTTAAAAGTAGTCAGGAAAGCCTTTTGTGACAATCCACAAGAAATTTACATATGATTGCCTCTATGTTAGAAGCTTGTACTAAAGCTCAAAAGAGAATGAAACTCAAATATTATTATCCCTGCAACACTTCCTGCTGGTTTAACAATATGGATGGTGCTTTTCTTCATTCATTAATTCATTCAGCAAATTTTTATTAATAACTAATGTTTTATACATTGTACTAAGTGCTACAGGGGAAAAAGATCAATACCCACACCCCTGCCTTCAAATAATTTATAAACTATAGAGCAATGACCCAATGTTTAAACCAGGTATTCTTGATATTGAAATTGTATTATTTCTTCTTTGTTGATAGTTTCCTGGAGCAGATAAATTGAGCTACAGTCAGGTCATGATAGGCCTTGGCACATGTGCTACTCTAGAGCAATTAAGATATAATAGTATGCTGTTGCTTTACAAATGACTCATGTGATGCAATAGTGGAGCAGTTCTTTAGAAAAAAAAATTGTGCATGTGTTAAATTTTAACTGTGGCAGTTAAAAAATGGGATTTGGTGCACTATGACTTCTGCCAACTTGAACAATAACAAGAAGTTAAATTATGTGTTGAAAGGGTTTTAAATCACTATTAACCAGCTTACTTAAAGAATCAGAATTCCTCATTCCAAAGCATCCTGGATAAAAAGAGTTCACTATAGATTGATAACATTAGTGGAGATCCTTGTCAGGACAAATAGTGATTCTATAGAACCAGCAATTTTGAAAGTTAAAATTCTGAGATAAGTAGTATTTATCAGTGGTCTAGTATCAGCTATTATCCAATCATAAACAAATTATTTTAAAGGATCACCAAAGACTATGAGTTCTAACCTTAATTTCCTTACTTTAGTAGGGGAATTTTATCTCATTGTTCATTTGTTTAGATGTTGACAGATGAGCATAAGCATGTGACAGTAGCAGAATATTTTATGAAGGAAATTTAAATGGAGAAGTAATCAATATCTAAAAGCAATAAGAAGTACTTAAATCAATCAAGATCTTGGAACTAAATCTATTTTGATGGGTATATAGAAGAAGAACTAGAAAGTATATTTATACAGGCAATATGAGGATCAGCTGAGATTAATGTCTATAAAGCACTTAGAACTCTGGCACATAGTAGGACCATTGTATGAGGACTTCCTTTTCCTTAAAAAAAACCAGTCATTCTACAATTCTGTGTTACATTTCCTATTTTTCATGATTTTCAAAAAATTACAGATAATGACCCAGCAATCAAATTTGCCATTTTTTTTTAAGTTCATTTTGGCCTGGTCATTTGAATTCATTGAGGGTTCTTGAAGTTGTCTTGGTGCCTCTTTTCTTATAAGACATTAAAAAAAATCCTCATTAGTCATTTATTTTTGTTCTCTAATTCTGGTGCACAGATGATTATTCTCACAGAGAAAATAGATGTAAAATAGGAATTAAGCATGTAGAGTATATAATGATTTAATCACAGAATCTCATTTAGAAGAGACCTCAGAAACTATCTGAACAGGAATGCCCTTTATGCATATTGTTTATCCATTCTACTTAAAGGCAGAGAGAGACACTACTTATTGCTGGGATGATAACCTATTTCTGTTTTGGAGTGTTGTAATTTTTATGAAGTTTTCTTATTTAAAATTTGTATCTGCCTCTCTGCAACTTATGGTGATTTCTGAATTACTCAAGGTAAGCAACAATTTTAACAGGGTTTTGTTTTATGATTTCAATGGTCATATATCTGTACTTGTGTTGACACTGAACTTACAGAAATTCCAGAGTGGACCAACTGAAACTGGATTAAATTAGCTTCCCCAGCTTCAGCTGATTCTCTCTCTCAGCTGACTAATATTTTTCATGCCACACCCATATGGTTTATTGCCCTTATTGCGTTGTTTTTAATTCTGTGGCTATTAAGAATGCATATTATAGCATGGAACACAAAAATTAGAATTCTCATAGTGCACATTTTAGTGATCATTATAGGTATGGCAGAAGCCATTGGTTTGGGAATGCTATGTTTCTAAATTATTAAAAGTCAAAATGAAGAAATCTCAGTTGCATTGAAATGTAGAGGAAAGTGTGGACTAAAATGAAAACCAGTATCAAGAACTGATAAACTGCTGCTTTGAAATAGCCTAAGTAATCCTTTGGAAACAAGCATAGGGACCTGGCTGCCAGAAAGATTGCTAGTATATCTTCCAGAGTTCAGTGTAGGCTTCTTGAAGTTGGAAAAGCAGTGAGAAGACCAGTAAAAAAAAAAAAATCTGCTACCCTTTGCTATGAAGAAAAAAAATTGTCATAGGCAAGACAATACAAAACCTGGAGTACTGAAAATTAGAAAGAAAGGTCATTTTAATGATAGCAAGTTATATAAAACAAGTATTTATAATAAAAGATGAATATTGCATATTGCAGACTTTTAGAGATAAAATAATGTGATTATTTTACTTTGTCTCAAGTTTTTACATACTGCTATATATTTGTTGCTCCAGTTTTCTTTCTCAGACTACATGAAGATAGTGATCACAATCCTTCCTCCCCCTCAAGCCTTCTTTTCTCTAGTCTTAAACAGCACCAGTTCCATATACTGATGCTCATGACTTGATTTTGAGGTCCTCTGATACCCAGATTTGTTATCCTTTTGAAATCCTAGATTAAAGATATAGCAAATGCTCTAGTCTCATTCTCCCACTGCTCATTTGCACTGGCAGGCTGATTTGCCCGAAGGTGGTTGGCTTCTTTATGAAGGTTCCTAAGGGTATGGTTTTTCTGGTTTTGTAGCTAATGATTCTCCACCAGGGTGTTTTATCTAATTATTATCATTTGATATCACTTTCTAGCCAGAATTACTTAGCCATTAGAAGGAAGCATTTCCAAAATGCATTCTCTCAAACCCAGGGACAAACTATTTCAAAAGTACAGAGTCCAAGGAAAGTGGGTTCAAACTTGGAGCAGATGATGTGGTGAAGGGGTAACTCACAAATCATGAAAATTGCTTTGCTAGAAATCTTTTCTCCCCTTTCATGAAATTCCCATTAAGCATGGTAGCTTTCTAGTAGGCTTCTGGAGGCCTGAAGCTACTTTTCCTCAGTGTAGTTTGTTTGGCCACAGCTCCCAAAGTAGCCCAAACTAGAAAACTGATTAAAAACAACAACAATGACAAAATCCTCTGACCCTTTGTGATTCATGTAATCATCCTCTGGTACAGGAGGCTGGGAAGGTGACAGAGGCTTTTCTCTATTTTCAGTCTCTATTCTCTTCCACTCTCCCATCCCCAAAGGAATTTCTAATTAGGGACTTGGTTGAACTGCTCTCTTTTCTTGGTTAGCAGGCACTCAAATGCTGCCTGAATTTTGAACTTTCCTACTATTTTTTTTAATACTCACAGGATATGACTGAATCTCCTTGCCCAATATCTTTCTACTTCCTATGCAACTGCACTCCATTTCATTCTATGCCTGGAAGGCCTGTACTCCTTCCCCTTGATTAACCAGCTTGCTAGGGTCCTTGTCTAATGCCCTTAATGAAATGATTCAAGAGAGATATTCAGACTTTGTTCACATCTAGTACATTCCTCTGGATAATTCAGTCACTAGGTCTGAGCCTTCTGTAATCACTGAGAGAAAGGTATGAAACACACCTCTTTTAGTATCATTCTTTCAAGTTGGTGCCCAGAAAAGAGTACTTCAGAGCTGGTCAGTCCAGGACAAAGAACAGTGGGACTATTGTACCATTCACTCTGATGCAATATAGTATAAACTTTTGCTATAGTAACAAAGTTTCCAGCATCCTGAGATGGAACTTGGGACTTGAGTACCTGTAGAAATCATATTTTTACTAGCTGGTTAGATTCTGAAAGATAAATTGGTTCAATTGATAGAGTTTAAGATTTAATCAGGGATCAATAAAAAATGTTTTTAATGACTATTATATACCAGACACTGTCTGAGGTACTGGGGATATCAAGGGAAAAAAAAAAGAAACAATTTATCCCTTCAAGGAACTTGTATACGAAAAAGGAAGAAATGTAGGGTAAGCTAGGTAGCTCAGTGGATAGAGAGCCAGTATAGAGATGGGAGGTGAGGTCCTGGATTCAAAATGACCCAAACACTTCTAAGCTGTGTGACTCTGGACAAGTCACTTAACTCCAATTGCCTAGCCTTTACTACTTTTCTGCCTTGGCTATAGTTTTTAGTATGGATTCTAAGATGGAAATTAAGGTTATAAAAAAAAAAAGGAAGGAATGAACACATTATAATAGATATGTGTATACACAAAGATGTATTGGAGCTAGCTAGAAATTGCAAGTATTGTTTGGTAGATTTTTCAGTGTGAGCATTCGCATGTAAAAAATCAACAAACATTTAAAATTAGGGTTTGATTTATTACTTTACTCATTGTCTAGTCTTCAAGTGATGGAGAAAATGGAATTAGCTCAGATTAAACTTAAAAATAAACTTAAAAATGTGTCTTGTGAACAATTTCTCCCCAAAAGAGCCAGTTCTTAAATATTTACCATTACATCTCTATTTATATATGTAAATAAAAACAAAAGAAATTCAAGATTTTTTTTGAGGGGGGTGGTAGACTAGCAGCCAGCATCTGGGAGATCAGAAGAGGTTTACATAGGAGATGACAGAAGATCCCAAGTCCCACCCTGATACATCATAGACTCATCTGGCTATGGGCAAGTTACTGAAACTTGTGGAGTCTTAATTTTATGTTATGTAAAATAGAGATTTTAACATCTATAAAGCCTAACTGAGATGAGTGTTTCTTTGTTGTGAGGCTCAAATGAATAAATGTGTAAAGCCCTTTGCCAGATTTAAAGAGCTATATAAATGTGAATTTCTGACACTGCTGTTAATACAACTCCTAGTTGTCTCTTTTAGCTACCCTTATGAGTTAAATGGACTTTTGTGGGTTGACCTAGAAACCTAATCACCACATATAATGTTGTTTATATAAGAAAATGCATTATCAGCTCCAGAGAGATTTAGTAATGAACTTTCTGAACAATACCCACTTAGTTCATGAGTTAGCCTGTATAGCTAAAATTAAAGTGTGTTTTCAAATAAGGAAAAGCAGATGTCTCAATGACAAAAATAAGCCTTTTACATTAGTATTTGCGAAATAATTTCTCTTTACAGGTATCAGCAATTCTTTTGTAGAAGACATAACTACCATGCCTGAGCATATAATGGGGGAAAGAAGTGAACTAAGTTTAAAAATAGTCTTTCCTAAAGCTTCTTTGCTTTGAACTTGGCCTAATGCACTGCTGAAATGCCTTGTCTTTAGTAAAACTTCTACATATCAACAGTTCCTCCCTCCTTCTCTTACCTTGTATGTGGCAGGATTGTAATTTGTTTACATATTCAGGTATTTAAGTGAGCAATTACCGCTGCTGCCCAGGGAGAGCCATAGCCCCCCCTTTCCCCAATTTCTACTAATAATCGAACCATTGTGTTATAGTTAACTATATATACACATAAACTTCGCTTTGATAAATATTTGTAAGCCATTATGAAAACACACACATGTTTATGCCTTGTGTCTGTTTCCAGGTGGCAGAAAAGTATGGTAGTAAGAAAATACTCTGCATTAAAATCCATGGCAACTGTAATAAATATTTCACTCCTTAAGTCATGCAATGCCCTTTTTGGTAGATTTCTTTCCTCTTTTTTTTTTTTTTAACTACAACTGGAAGGGGGTATTTCTTCTTTTTAATTAACCTGATTAATAATGCCAATGAACAGAAGTCTGATTTCCTTGATATAGAGAATTCCCTGCAGGACAAAGACCTGATTGGACTGTTTTATTTGGACAGCTAAGTAGCACAGTGGATACTATGCCAGGCCTAGTTGGGGAGGTCTTGGGTTCAAATTTGGCCTCAAACATTTCATAAGTGTGTAATCCTGGCCAAGTCACTTAATTCCAGTTGCCTAGTAATAGTCTTCTGTCTTAGAATTAATACTAAGGCACAGAAGGTAAGAGTTTCTAAAATAAGTAAATATATAATGTTCTTTACATTTAGACATATATATATTTTTCCCAATTCCCATTTCTTTACTACATCAATGTTTATATGAATTCCATAGTCATCATTTCTTTCAAGGCAGTCATAAGCAGTTATACATACCTATGTTATAATTTATTCATCTCTTTCTAAATCCATGGGAACTTTGTTATCATTTCTTTATTGCCGCAGGGCTACAAATATTTTGACATACATATTGAACCTAGTTTTTTTTTCTTTGACTTTATTGAGGCATATTTCCAGAAATAGGATGTTTGTGTGTCATTGGTTCTAAGTAGTATAATAAACTTTTTTGCTTCTCTCTGCCTGTCCTGTATTCCTAGAATGCTTTCCCTCCTTAGCTCTAACTACTGGCCTCTTTGGCTTCTTTTAAGTCCCAACAAAAGCTCCATCTTCTACAGAAAATCTTGCCCAACTCTTCTTACTTCCAGTACCTTCCTCTTTTGTCAATTTTTTCCTATGTGTCTTATTAATAGATTGCTCTGTATATATTTGTTTGCAAATTGTTTTCCCAGTTAGATTGTAAACTCTAGGGCAGGGGCTATCTTTACCTCTATGTCCCAATACCAGTGCTGAACACAGTGCATGACACATAATAGGTACATAATAAATGTTGATTGATTGATAATTCCAACTTGTTTTCCAGAGTAGTTGGACAAATTTACAGTTCTATCAACATTGTAATAGTGTGTCTTTTTCCCCTCTAGTCCCTTTAATATTGAATATTAATGAATGATTTTTTTCATTATGGTTCACAGTAAATAATATCAAGAGCAGTTTTGCCAAAATTAGTTATTGTCCATTCTTTTATCTCCATCTCACAAGAGGCTTGTCTCAACAGTTCTTCTGTAAATCATTTGTTTTGGGACTCAAAAAATGCTTTCCTGTAGAGACAATATTAAAAATTGTCAGGTTCCTAGACCAGCCAATAAAAATCATATTACTTCTGAAATACTTTGTGTTTGCAGTGAAAAACAACAAAGAATTCTTACTGCTTCAGTACTGTTCTACTACTTACAAGAAAGGAAAAACACTTCAGTAGAACAAAAATATCTTTTTATTATATCTTGAATGTTGACATTTGAAAAAAGCAAGTTTAAGTGGAAGATGAAGTGGAAATGAAAGTTTCATAGATGCCAAAGGTGACTTCAAAGGCTTGGTTCTGGATACAAATACTTTATCTTTAATTTAATTTGCAATATATTGTATTCTTTAACTTTGATAGAGGTATAAGAGTTAAATTTTTTTTAAACCCTTGTACTTTGGTGTATTGTCTCATAGGTGGAAGATTGGTAAGGGTGGGCAATGGGGGTCAAGTGACTTGCCCAGGGTCACACAGCTGGGAAGTGGCTGAGGCCGGGTTTGAACCTAGGACCTCCTGTCTTTAGGCCTGACTCTCACTCCACTGAGCTACCCAGCTGCCCCAAGAGTTAAATTTTTTAACTGAGATCAGAGGTCATTTTTTGTTTCACAGTTGGAATGTAGGGAAGGGGAGGGAGATGTGTATCCTGTGCTACTTGGACAATGGTAGGGAAAGAAAAAGTATATGTGTCTGAGGGTGTGGAGGGCCAGGGGCTCAGGTAATATTTATTAACCAACTATGTGCAGAAAGAAGTGAAAAAAAAAAAAAAAAAAGAGGAGGTGGGAGAGAAGAGGGAAAGTACTTCTCACTGACCAATGGGTGGAGATCAATTTATGCCAGCTTGGTATTGAATATGGTAGATGAGGAGGCAAACCTCTTCTTTGTAGGGGAAAGAGGAAACAGGATTCAATTGTTGATTGATGTTGGTAATGTTTGTAGGCTTGAGGAGTTTTAGTCAACCAACAGACTTTACTAGATAAATCAGCCAATAAACATTTAATTAAGAACTTGCTTTGTATCCCCCCCCCAAAAAAAAAACCTTTGTTAAAGGATGGGCATATAAAGATAAAGAGGGGAAAAGTCCCTGCCCTCAAGAATTTCATGTTCTAAGTGGAAAGATAACATGTAAATAAGATACATGCAGAGAATATGGAACATGACCTTAGTGGAAAGTTCCAGAATTTGGGGATTCAGGAAGAAGATGATGAAAAGAGGCCCTTGAAGAAAGTGAAAGGAACCTGAGATTGTAAGATAGGGAGAAGAGGATGGAGAGTTTCATAGCCACAAGAAAATAGCTAATGCAAAGTCACAGAGATGGGACACTTGAGTGTTTTGTGTTACTGACTTGTAAAGTGGATATAGGAGAAAAATTTTTAAGAAGATTTAGAAAGGTAGGAATTTGTGAAAGATTTTTAAATACCAATTAGACACTTTTTATTTAATCCTGAATATAATTGGGAAGCACTAGAGTTTAATGAGTAGGGGAAAGACTTGGTTAGAATTTTAGGAAAGTCACTTTGGCAGTTATCTGGAGGATGGATTGGAGCAGTGAGAAACCTGAAGTAGATAGACCTGTTTGAAGGCTATTGCAATAGGGTGGGTAATGAAGGCTAAACTAGGGGTGAGTGAAGAGAAAGAGATATATTCTAAAGGTGCCAAAATTACTGATTGGATATGCAGAGTAAGGCACTGAGGATGGCACAAAAGTTGGGAACCTGGGAGACTGAGGAAATGATGCTCTAGTCAATAGTAGTAGAGATAGGCACCTAGATAGTACAATGGATAGAGTACTGGGCCTGGAGAATTCCTGAGCTCAAATATAGCCTCTGACATTACTAGCTCTGTGACTTTAAGCAAGTCACAACCACTATTTGCCTCAATTTCCTTATCAGCAAGAAGGGAATAATAACTGCATCTCCCTTGCAAGGACTGTCATAGAGCTCAAATGAGATATTTGTAAAACACTTAGCACAGTGCTCAGCACATAGCATGCATATATATATATATATATATATATATATATATATATATATATATATATATTCTGATTATTATTACTTCTTCTAGTACTATGGTGAGGGGTGGGGAATTAGGCTTGCTTTAGATCTTTTGAGTCTGAGCTTGTCTTGTCTATGGTACACGCTGTTTGAAATGTCCAAGAGACCATTTGTGATATTGGACTGGGCCTTAGGAGGGAAACCAGTGCTGGATATAAAGATCTGGGGATTATCTGCATGAAGATAATTGAATCTATGGGAACTGATAAGAGAGAGAAAAAAGAAGATCCAGCCAAAGAAACTGAGCATGAGAAAGTGTTGAAAGCAATAGAGAGAAACATGGTCTGTTAGAATAATCTATGGACCCCATTAGAACCAACTTAGTTTGCAAAGTCTCTATGCTGGTTTCTGTGACCTGAAAATGAGGTCACAGAATGGATGGCCTGCCCAAAAACCTTTGACCCCTCTCTTTGACTCCTTTCATTATTAAAAACATATTAATTTAGTTTTTTAGGACAGTCTCAAGTTTTATAAAAAGCCTAAGTACTGTATAAGGAGTTAACAGTTTTTCTCTCCAAGACAAAAAGGCAAGAATTAAGCTGCCAGGCTATGAGTCTGCTCCTAGACAGTCAAGGTCAAAATCAGGCAAGCTAGACAATGAAACATTCTGCCAGGTGCTTTCCAACACATAATGTTAAAAAACTTATTCATGAAGTTATCTCTAGAAGTATAGAACTTTTCACTAAAATAGCTTGTAGATAATAATGAGACTCATTCCTAACCTTGAATTTTTTTCTCATCTGGCTTAATCTTTATGGGAGAAATTTTTGTAAGTCATATGTCAATCATGATCTAACCCCTTACTATACTCTTTGTAAAACCATATACCAGTCATGATGTAATTCTGTAACCTTCGCATGTCTGCGCAGCTGCAAAACTTCTTTGTGCTTTTGTGTGAAATGGGTTTTGAATTCTGTATATATTAAACTTGAAGCTCCATGTCAAACTGGAGCAGCTATGGGCTAACCATTAGTCTAGCTGTTCTCAATTTTCTGTTTGTTCTTATCCACTGATGCCACAAAAACCATTCAAAAACCCTGTCGATATATAGGGCTGGACCTCTAAAAGAAAGTAGTGTCCTGAAAATGCAGAGAGAAGAAGGTGGTGAATAATCTCAATGCCTCAGAGAGGTTAAGGATTAAGACTGAAGAGAAAAAAGTTTTTGATTTGGCAAGTAAGAGATTATTGACTTTTTTTTTTAAGAGATAAAAATTTCATTTAATTGATGAGCCTGAAAGCCAAATTGGAAAGAGTTTAGAAATGAGTGAGAGGAGAGAAATTGAAGACACAGACTTTCAATGGCTATATGGTATAGGATACAATCAACATGTTATTTTCTGTCCTTGAAGACCTTATAATATGTATCATGATAATGTATTAAATGTGTAAACTAAATTTGTTTTTTTTTATTTAAGTTATTTATTTATGTAAGGAAGTTATTTAAGTTATTTAAGTCAGGTTATTTAAGTTATTTAAGTTATTTAAGTCAAGTTATTTAAGGAATGCTTCCTAGAAGGGAAGAATTTCAGAGATGGATAAAAATAACTTAGGTTGTGCTATGCTAAACACATCCAGTAAGATTTTATAGTGATGCTACAAATATAAAATGTCATGATATATTATTTATATTAATATAGGGCAAAGGATCATAGATTTAGAGCTAGGAGGGACCTTAAAAGCCATTGAATCTACCTCTTTTTTTTTTAAAGCTGAAGAAGAAAGTGAGGTAAAGAGAGGTGAATGACTAGGACCACACATACAGTTAGTGTCTGAGGTGGAATTTGTATGCAGGTCTTTCTATGTCCAGTGTTACATCCAGTTGTACCACACTGCCTCACCCATCTTCTTCGGTTAGCAAAATGAGGCTTTCATGTTGGCTTATGATGGAATTATTTTAGAGGTAAATGTTTCTCTTCCACTTAACTGGGATGATGTGTTTTTTGGAGTTTAGAAATTAAAACAGCTCACATTTATAGTTTGAATATAGTCTAAAGGCATTCCTGTTGCAAGCGTGTGCATATATTCTGCACCTTCTTATTTAGAGCAGATTATGCTGACAGCATTTCTGGCCATATTTACAGGTATGACTAAAATGATTTCCAAAATATATGAATTTAAAGACTATGCTTTTGGTTTGTGGTTTCCGCCTCAATTTGTAGGACTTAATCCTCTTTGTAGCTGTGTCTCTAACCACAATTTGTCCTATTCTCTTTTCTCTAAAAATGTCATTCCATTTGTAATTACCATGTACTGACCTCACCTGTTGTTTTGGCATGCCCACAAACATGCCAAATCCTCCACATTTCTGCTTCAGCAAGATTGGTAGCCTACCTTCTGCCTGCCCTACTTATTCTCAACACGTAGAGCAAAGTAATGGGGCATTTAGCCGTTATCCACCTCCAGTGCCTGTTCCTCAGGCTCCCACGATGATGTCGCAGCTGACCGATTTCATTGTGGGTCATTGCTGTGGATGAATTTTGTCATTTATTCTATGACATTAACCTAACGTGGTGGAGTAGATATATGTGTTATGGGCTGGATTTGTTCCAGGCTAGTACCTTTGTTTTGATATTGGAATTAAATAAGATACTTCCAATAGTTCACAAAAGTAGAGTTATTTAGTTTAGCCCAGAAAGACTATAAGGTAGACATAAAGGAAACAAAGTTAATTAAGAAGATCAAAATTCTTTAATCTGAGTTGCTCCTTGTTTTCCACTGGTCAGACATCACAGATGATTACTGGAGCTCCTCGTGGCTGTTTTGTACTCAGACAAACAGCAAGGGATGTCAACAACCTGGTCTCTTGAGCCAGATAAGTCTTGAGGATGCTTTAAAAACCTTTCAAAGAAATAATTAATCTCATTTGCTTTGGAACAAGGTTTAGGATGTTGCTCCAACCACAGAAAGCCAGCCTTAAAATCACAGAGATAAGGATTTGTGTTCTGCCTCTGACACACTTGACTTTGGTCAAGTCAATCTCTTAATGACCACAGATAATTCTAAATTACAAATTTCAAACAAGTTGCATAGGTGGAGCAAATTTTCTCACAGAGAATTCTCTACTGTGAAAAAAATTGTAGGTTCAGTCCAATATAGGAAAAAGAAAAATCTGAAGACATTGTATTTGATCTCAGTCTTTCCTTCTGAGTCTCATAGGCACTGGAAAGATTGGAAATAGCCGTACTTTGATTTTTGGCTTGACTTTGGTCAATAGGCTATCTCTGACAACCTCCCAAAAGATAACATGACCTTGATTTTGGCTTTCTTATTTAGCCCATTAGGATAATTAGGAAATTTTTGACAGCTTTACATACTTTGTAGGTGAGTGGGATGAAATAAAATAACCACCCACTCACATTATAATCACAAACCTGGAAAGAGAGTGGATAGTATAAGAAGCAGTCTTTATTCTTTCTCCTGATGAAAGGCAATTGCCCTAGTTAAAATGCCAATGCATGAAACTTTATATAGATTCCTGACACAAGGACGCCTCCCCACTCTGTTCAATACTCCACTGTCTGGGGACGGAATTTACAGTCTAGGTGTGAAAGTCTATCCAATCAGAAAACAGCAAGATACATAGTGTGAGCTCATCATGAGCTTCCACCCAGGAGAGGTGAGGTTATGGAGATGTAGCCATGTCCTTAGGAGTGACTCCTCTGGCTCCTAAAGGTCTGAGGAGACAAGGAGGTAGTACAGCCTAATGGTTTTCATCCTTGAAATGAGATAAAAGGCCTCCCAACTTTCAGGGCCTTTGGCAATAACTAAGTGTCCTTGAGGTCTTACTCTGTAAGCTAAACTGACTTTCATTCTTAAAAATAGGGGGTTTAGGACAATGTTCACCCTGAGAAGAACAGATTAATTCATTTTATTTCCCACATAGTGGAACCCCAATGGAATTTCATCATTACTTTTTCAGCTCATATATGTGGCTTCAGTGATATGAAAAGATTCATTATTTTTATAGATGTTATTGCATGAATGCTTATAGAATAGTCTCTGGCTCACTATAGCTACTGAAATGTCTACAGGCCATTAAAAGAAGACAATGATCTCTAATCTCTAGGAAATACTATATCCATACTTTTGAAGCCCTTTGGGCTTGGACTCTAATGCCTTGAGGTCTCTACTATTACCCAGTGATTTTATGGAGTTTTAGGCAAAGAAATATTTGCATTTTTCTCTTCTGGCTATTAAAAGAAGTGAGAGGGAAAGATCTATGTACTGTGCTTCTATCTTTTACATGAATCCAATCAATATACTATAAACAAAAGCAAACAATCTGAAAAAAAAAGTTAACATTTTAGTCTAATTTGAGTAAGTGAAATAGAGGGGATAAATTTAGTGTTTCCCTGATAATCCTGCCCTGTGTACCTTCCATTTCAGTCTCCTAGATGGTAAAGTTATTTAATATGGAAGTTTTTAGCACCACTAGTGAGGTAAAAGGATATGGGATTCTGAAAGAAGTAGGAGACTATTTTGATAAACTCTTCCAAGTCCACAGTTATCACCAATATTCTTGAGCATGACTGTGTAAAATGCATTGGATAAAGCTTGAACTAGCCTTATTCTTCCTAGTGTGGAGCTTTGGTCAACTCTTTTTTTTAAGTCCATGAAAGTCAGCATTACTTTTGTGTGCCACCAATGAGTACCAAGTTAGAGAAACTGAAATTTAATAGAACAGTAAAAAGCCAACTATCCTACCTTTAGTTTCGATATGGATGGTTGGGCTCAAATATTTCTTTGAGAGAGTCTAATCTTATAGAAAGAGACCCTAGATCACTCCTGATTAACTAATTGAGATTATAGCTATATTCCCTCTTTCAGTAAAGGTATCCCATGCATGATAAGCACTTGATGTGACCAACCTTACAGTTTTACAGTTGGGACCTTGGAAAAATTTCCTTAAGCCTTTGAAACTGATTCGTTAAACAAAGGACTCTTTTGTGTTGTATAGAATGCTTTTGTGTTTTATATAGACCGTGATATATATATATATATACATATATATATATATATATAATACACATGTTATAAATACCTCATCCCAAAATAAGTCTAGCAGAAAAGATAGCTTCCATTTTATTTCATGTTCTAATGCTATGTTATAATCTGGAAAGCTTAAAGGTGATATGAAGCATGTGGTAGATGAGCTGGAAGAACTTGGGTATACAATCATATTTTCTACCTTTATTTTTTGTGACAACAAAGGGAAGATGTTTTGGCATTTTGTGGCATTTCCTTAGAATGTATTATGTTGAAGAAATGGCATTCTGAGCAATTAGGGCCAGGGTGTTTACTGTTCTTCTAACCTCTGACCAGGATATATTTCTTTCTCACCTCAATTTAAAATCCTATTTTCCTTCAAAACTCACCTCAGGGGCCACTCCCCTCACCCCCAGCCTTTTTTTCAATTTCTCTCAGTTGTTAGTCCTTCTTTAAAAAACAAACAAAAATGATATAACCTCACATTTCATTAGGTTCAGGAGATCCTGGTGGGGAACTTCTACTAATGTGGACTGGCACTTGCTTAGTGTAAAGTAACTTGGTGTGACTCATCCAGCCAGTATGTGTCACAGGTGGGGACTTGAACCTCACTCTTCCTTAGGCTGACTCCCTCTCCAGTCTATGTACCCTTCTGACTCTGAATTCTAGCCATTCCTTTTCATAACGTTTGCGTTTCCTTATTTGTGTGCATATTTTATCTCCTTCCTAGAAAGCAATTTCTTTGATGATAGAAACTGTTTATTTTTCTCTTCAGTGCTAACACATAACCTCCTTGTAATAAATACTTTTTGAATTGGAAGGTTGGGGTGATGTATCTTTGTACGTGTGAACTCATGTAAAAATTCACCTTTTACCAGAAGCATCAGGACAATCCACAATTTGAAAAATAAAAATGAAACTAGCCTTCTCTACTGCTAGATGCTTATTTTTGTTAATCTACAACTTTTTTTTTTCTTTCTCCAGACAATCTAATCCATAAAGGAGTTTTAAAGAAGGGAATAGTCAGAGCAGGGGCATGGTTACTTACTTTCTGAGCTAATAAATCCTTGGGGCACTGCACACCTGGACTTCTCAGGCAGCCATTTCATCACAGAAAGGAACTGGCTAGCAGCTTGCTGATGATTGTCTCAAGCCCTTCTTTAATGGAAGGGAAACCGAGCCAAGCAAGGCCAAGTACCTCATCCCCACTTTCGCAGCATGTCACACAGACGGTCTTTTTCCCTAAATCACACTTGCAGCTCAGAGTCTACTCCTGGCCTGCCTCAGCATTATTATTATTATTGTAATAAGCAGGCAGATTGGAGGGGTTTATAAACCAAAACACAGCTGGTGAGTCTAATTTTAGACGTATCAAGATGAGTGTCCCTCTTTAACAAGCTTGGTTTCTCCAACTCCTTCCACACATTAAATTGCTTTTTAGCCAGATGTCTCCTGCCTGGTGAGTGTGCTTCTTTTGCATCAGCACTTTCACTGGCGTGGTCTTTTCATGCCAGCATTCTAACTTAGCACACTCCTCACATTGACTTTCTCTTTGCTGGGGAGAAGCAAAAAGCTATTTGTGTGCAGATGGTCTATGAGATCCAGTAATAACTTGGATGATTCATGTCATATTGATGAGAAGTTCCTGAGGAGCATGTTAGTGAGGGATAAAGCTTTCTCCAGGGCCAGGATTGAATCTGGAAGCTGGAGCTAATACCTTTCCATTCTGCTCTGCTGCTGAAGTGCTCACCCTTCTCAAATGCATAGTGCAGAAATAATGCTAATCCGTTATTTTAAAGGGAAGCTACGCTTTTCTTTCGTGTTTTCCAAATTTTCAAACCCATTTTTTTAGTAACCAAGCCCAAATAGAATGATTTGTTTCTAGATCCTGGCCAATAGGTTTATTAGGAATCATGAAATCAGTCTTTGAAAGTGACTTGTAAATGTTTAGAATTTACAATTTCCCCTTCTTTGAAATTGGTCAGAGTTCTCCTCCCTTATCCTAGGAATGACTAACTATCTCATTTCAAGAGTCATCTCTAGCAGAATTTAGACTCAGTTGGTAATAATGACAACTCACTAAGACAGTGCTTAGAGCATCAAGTTTTTAATACTGAAAAAGGAACTGAATGTTGTTCTTCTGTAGAGTATAAAAGAGGAATATTGGCTAAACTTGGACTTGGGAAGATCCAGGTTCAAATAGAGATTGCACACTTAGTAGCTATGTGATCATGAGCAAGACACTTTCTTTCAGCTTCAGTTTCCCCGTCTGTCATTTATTTTTCATATTACATAATCTTGGGGAAGCTACAACTTTCCTGGGCCTCAGATTGATCTTTTGGGGAAAAAAAAGAGGGTTCAAATATTTCACATCTCAGATCTGTTCCAGTTCAATGTCTGTGATCCCAAATCCTTTTACCTCACTAGTGATGCTAAAAACTTCCATATTAAATAACTTTACCAGCTAGGAGACTGAAATGGAAGGTACACAGGACAGGATTATCAGGGAAACACTAAATTTATCCCCTCTATTTCACTTACTCAAATTAGACTAAAGTGTTAACTTTTTTTTTTTCAGATTGTTTGCTTTTGTTTATAGTATACTGATTATCATGTAAAAGATAGAAGCACAGTACATAGATCTTTCCCTCTCTCTTCTTTTAATAGCCAAAAGAGAAAAATACAAATATTTCTTTGCCTAAAACCCCATAAAATCACTGGGTATAGTAGAGACCTCAAGGCATTAGAGTCCATGCCCAAAGGGCTTCAAAGGTATGTTCAGAGTATTTCCTAGAGATCTTTAGAGATCTTTGCCTTCTTTGCTGATTCATCCTACCTTTTAGAAAAATACTTGCTGCAAAAGTTTAGCAAGTTCATTTTAGCTTATTATTTTTTTCTTTAAAAAAAACAATAGCAAACAAAAAAGAATTAACAAATATTTTTGTGCTGTTTATAACAGCACAAGTCTCATATGAATTGAGACCTTTATAATCTAATATGAAAAATTCTCATTGTCACAGTTTTGCTCAGGACTTCAATAATGCTTATGAAATAGCCCATAGAAATCGTTTCATCCTTCAGAAATTTCAAGTGTTCTAGAATTTATGGCTGCAATTTCAGTTTTTTTCGTTGATATGGAAACATTTCCTCAGATGCCTTACTAGGCTTGCTGTGTTCTGTAACTGCAAAAATCATACAAGCTTTCCTGGTTTTTCCTCCTCCACAGAAAGCCTTTATTTTTAAAAGCTAGAAGAAATTCTTTGTTAATTTTGAACCCGTAATTTAACCCAGAAGAAATAGAATTAGATTTAATATAATTATATAGGAAAATGAAGCTTAAAAGGCCTCAACTCATATAGTTAATGAAAACAGGCTATTTCAGAGCACATTTTTGTATGTCTGACTCTATACCTTGAAAGAGGTCATAATTTTTCCCAGCTATTTTCTTTTTTTAATTTGGGAACTTTTTAAAATGACTAACTCTAAGGGGGATTTTCAGTTAAAAAATTCAGTAAACATTTATTAAGTGCTTACTACTAGTTGAGCACTGTGCAAAGCCCTGGGGATACAAAAAAGAGGCAAAAAGCAAACAAAAAGACCAATCCTTGCCTTTAAGGAGTTTACAATCTAATTTGGAGATATCTTATCATTTAAGAGATTTTCAAGGTCATAGGGTCATAGGGATTCTATTTTAAAATTTAGAGCTCATCTAAAAGGCAACCTAAGGCCCCTCTAATTTTCCAAATTGAAAAATTGAGGCCTAGTGAAGTTAAAGAATAAGTACATGTGTGACCTTGGGCAAGTCATTTTTCTTCCCTTGGCTGGCTTTGGTTTCCTTGTCTGATGAGGGAGTTTGTCTAGATTTTTTTCTAAGGTCTTATCCAATGTTGAAACCTATGACTTTGCAATCCTTGGATAAGGGTGAATCTATATTTCTTTAGATTCAGTAAGATGGAGTTAAAGAACTCACAGGATCCTGTTAGGTACTGTTATACAATTTAATTTCTCTTCCTTTTACTGGAAATGACTCAAAATACATTTCTTATTGGTCTTCATCTTCTAGAAAGAAGATAGCTGTACTTTGCAGTTTGTTGAATTTGTAACTGTAGTTAACTCTCTTAATGAATTTGTTGTGTTACGTGAACATATTTGGTGTATAGGAATCACAGATATATAGGCATCTTTCATGGTTAATCCTGCCTTCCAATGTTTTCTTCTTTAGGATGCCTCCCTGATGGACATGAATTCTTTTAGTCCCATGATGCCAACATCCCCTTTATCCATGATAAACCAATACAAGTTCGAAGATGAGCCAGACTCGAAGGATCTTTTCATTACAGTTGATGATCCAGAAAGCCACATTACTACAATTGAAACTTTCATCACCTACAGAGTTACAACTAAGGTAACTTTCTTCTTCCTCTATCACAAGTGTTTTCTTTGAAAATTTAGCAGTGCTTCCATTTGATTTTACACTTGGCATTTTAGAATTTGGCAAGACTCAGCCCTGAATTGCTCATCACTGCTTTGAGCAATTTGTATAACTCAGATTTTCTCTTCTGTCTGCCAGGTTTTTTTCCCAAGAGTTTGGTTAAAATCAGACACACTGTTAAAGCTACAATACAAAGTACTGTATTTCAAAGCAGTCGTTGCTTGCCTGTAAAATAAGTATATAAGATATCCATGATTTGTTTTTGTTGGGTTTTTTTTATAAAATTTTTAAAAACAAACTTCCTGGAGAAAATGACAGTAGTTTTCAAGGACAGAACATTGCATGACTGCATACATATTTAGTATTTTAAAAATTCACAAAATAAGTAAGCCATCTTCTGAAACACTTGCTAGGCTCTTGCAGATTTGACTGGTCCTCACAAAATAGCTGTAGTTGATAATACCACCATTTTATAAGTGTAGAAATTGAGTTGTATGGAAAGTTTACCTGAATAGCTCAAGAAATAGGACCAGAACTTATTGCTGATTTCTTAGGGAAAATCTTTTTTGAAGAAAATAAAGTAAAAAAAATTCACAAATGCATATATGTGTTCCCCCACCCCTTCCCCTGCTTCTAGAGCCCTTGATCTAAGATTACCCTCTCCCATTATAATCTATTTGATTTTAATCCACATTTTATTTGCATATTGTCTCCATCATTAGAATGTGAATTTTTTGAGGGCAGGGTCTATGTTTGCTTCCTTATTTTGGCAGCACATAGTACAGTTCTTGGCACATAGAAATTGTTTAATAAAGATTTTTAATTATTGATTTATTTCAGTGTTTTTAGATCTGTCAGATTATCTTTTTGTGCTGCTGTTATAAGTGGTATCATTGCTTTTCTTTTTCCCTGTCTTGCCTTGACTATACCCCCCAAATCACAGATCTCCTAAGCAAGTTAAGTTTGGAACTACTCTTCATCATCTTAGCTCCAAGAAGATGAAATTTTCAATCACACAACTCTCAAAGATATTTATTTTCAAGTTGTAGAGGTGCTAAAGTCTTATGTCTTTGATTGCAGCAATGAGTTTATTGACACGAAGTATTGAAGCATAATTATATATATAATGTTATATATGTATATATCTATATCTATATTAATATAATATTTACATGTCATTCCTGTTTGAATTTTTAAAAAATCTAGGTCTGTAACTTCATAATTGTGAGTTGCTTGTTATATGGAGACTACTTCTGCTACCATTACAGATTGGCATCCTATCCATAATTTTTAGTTTTAAAAATTTGCCTCTAACCCTGAGAGATAAAATGTCTTGCCCATCTTCAATCAGCCAGTCCACAAGCATTTGTTAAATATCTACTATATTGTAGAACACTGGCTAGAGAATTGAAATAAGGATGTTTTAGGACCAAGTCCTATTTTTGACACATACTGGCTTGTGACATACCCTGTGAAAGTCACTTAACTGCTTAGTGACTTAGACAATTCAATTCATTGCAGAAAAAATGCTGATCTATAAATATAAACAACATGTGTCAAATATAGGGCCTGATGCAAATGTAATCTGAACCAGATTAAAATGTAATTGGGAAATAGTTAAAATAAATAAAAATGCTATTTTTATTTTTATTATATATTATTTTATTATATTATTATTTTTATATAGGCAATATACTTTAATATTAAGTCAATATGCAGCCCACAGGCATCCTTATGCATAGTTTAGCACCTTGATTTCTATTTGAATTTGACAATACTCCTGAGAGCAGGATCAGAGGACTAGTTAAAAATATGTCAGGTGCTATGCTAGGAACACAAAGGTGAAGCGATTGCTCCCTGAAGGAGGGAAGCTGCACTCTGTATTAATAAAGACAACTTTTATGTACTATGCAAGTATATACAAAATATACAAAAAGTATTTATGGTGGAGGGAAGGCAGTAGTAGCTTGGGAGATCAGAAAATGCCTTTTATAAAAGATGGAGCTTGAGCTGAGCTTTGATGGAAATGAAGAATTGCAAGAGACAGACAGGGAGAGAATAAAGTTTATATGTATGGAAAGTCACTCATTTCACACCTAGCAAGTATCAGAGGCAGGCCATGAGCTTGAAGTCTTCCTGACTTCAGACATATTATCCCACTATTCTCTTACAATCAATCTCTCTCTCTCTCTCTCTCTCTCTCTCTCTCTCTCTCTCTCTCTCTCTCTCTCTCTCTCTCCCCCTCTATTTCCCTCTCCCCTTCCCTCCCTTTATAGTAGATGCTCTAATAAAAGTAGTTCCCATGAAAAGATGTTTCATAAATGTTATCTCAGTTGGTTCTAGGAATTCTCAACCTTGTAAACATTAGAAACACTCGTCTCAGGATCACTGTTGGGTCACCTGGGCTCTTGTTAAAAGTAAACTCATCAGGCTGTTTTGGGTCCAGTGCTCTTGGAAGGAGACAGGAAGCAGAAGAGGCAGGCAAAGACTTGATGACTTGATATTTAGCCTCAGACACTTCTTAGCAATTTGGGTTACTTAATTGCAACTTCCTATCTCTTAATGCTCTTTTGCATTAGAATAGATACAGAAAGAAGAAAAGATTTTTTGTTTTAAAGCTATTACCCACTGCTCAGATGTCAAACTTTTTGGGGATAGATAGGGTTGAGACACTGTCCCTAACAATAATTCAGCTGATAAGACCCATTTCCAGAGCCAGAATTTATCACTGTCTCTTCTTATATCTTTGTAAGGGATGGGGCTAGGGACTAAAGATGGTGAATCCACACCTCATAAAATCCTTTTGCAAAGAGCAGACACATTTTTTTGGACCCAATCTTTTTTTTTTTTTTCTATGATGGAATAACTGAATCAGAGGAAGAAAAAGATGTCAGTTATTCATCTAATCCAATCCAACACTCCCCAAATAATCTTCACAACAACATACCTGACTTCTGCCTTTGCTTGAAGACCTTTGGTGAGAGGGAACCTTCCAAGACAGCCCGTTCCACTTTTGGAAAGTCAACATTGTCAGGAAATTTTTCCTTGTATTATTTTTAGCTTTTATGTTACATTTTAGATAGAGTATTTCTAAAATCACCTTTAAACATTTTGAAATAATTTTGTTGTTATTAAATCATTTTTCAGTAGTGTCTAAATCTTTGTGACCTCATTTGGGGTTTCATAAAGATACTGGAGTGGTTTACCTTTCCTTCTCCAACTAATTTTATAGATGAAGAAACTGAGGCAAACATGGTCAAATGGCTTGTCTGGGGTCACACAGTAAATACCTAAGGCTGGATTTGGATTTTAGAAAATGCCTCTTTCTGACTCCAGGCCCACTCCATCCACTGTACTACCTAGTTTCCCTTTGAACTATACTTTGAGATTAAAAATCCACTTCACACACACACAAAAAAATCCACTTCACTCCCATTTAAAATTAATTAATTAAATGATTACTTCCTGCAGTTTACTGTTATAAGTTTTAGGGAAAGCATAAAGATAATTCACATACTCCTTGACCTCAAAAAAGCATAAAACCAGTAGAAGAGATGAGCCACACATAAATATAATACTATGTAGAATGAAATCAGCATATAAGAGAAAAATGAGCATATTTGAGATCAAATATAAACTATGCTTTTAGAATAGATAAAGCTAAAGAGCTTATTCTTATATTGTCTTTTCTTGTAGGACTTAAATAAGTTTCCAGGGTTGGAGATTATTAAGGAATTACATAATCCAACCAGAATACATTATTAAATTACTTAACAGTGTTCCATATTTATTATATATGTGTGTATATATTTTTTTATTTCTTACTTTTTAATGATTGATCAATTTCTGTGTTTACTCAATAGTGAAAGTTTTGCACCATTTTCTAATGATTATGTTTTTAAATTTGAGAGACCACATTGTTCTCTTTTAATGCATTGCAAATGAAATGTCTTGGCAGTACTGTATATATTGAGTGTATTATTTGAAGCAGTCATTTTCAAAAAGACTAAATCTGTTGGCATGAATAGCTTTCCAATCCTTACTTTATGACAATTAATTCCGCATTTTATGGCTTGTAGCAAATTGTAGATTTAATCAGTATATGTGATAGACATTTCCAGTGTTTGAAATGTACAGGCTAAATTGTTTTTAAGGAATTTAACAATGTTTCATCCCACCAATACTCCTACAGAAAAAAATCTCAACAATGGCATTACTGTCATAAAATCTTTACCCTCACATTTCAGTACAATTAGAGGGAGGAAATACTACCTACAGAACTTTTTCAGAAAGACTACTCTGTGCCTGTGTGTGTGTGTGTGTGTGTGTGTGTGTGAGAGAAAGAGAGAGAGAGAGAGAGAGAGAGAGAGAGAGAGAGAGAGAGAGAGAGAACAGAGACAAAGAGCACAAGTATAAGCACGCTCTCGAGAGGCTATATGATAAATATGACCTCTGAGATGTATTCTTTCCATTTTTTAATTAGAGAATTTTTGTTCTGTTTGTTTTGGGACCATCCCTATTTTTATTGTCTTACCAATAACTCTAAATAGGCACTTCTTTTTTTTTTCAATATTTGCCTTAATGTCTTTAATTTCTTCTGAAAGACAAAGTCAGTCTTAGTAAAATACCCTAGAAACAGGAGTGAGTTTTTCTTTGAGAATCAAAAACTATATCAATAGAATTCAGTTTTGGTTAGTCTGCTATGCAGAATGCCAGACTTTTCACATACTATGAGGACATTGTAGGAAAGAGATTTATTTGAGCAAATTTCTGGGAAATATTTATTTGCACTTAAGATCAGAATCTTCACCAAACTATGGTAAAAAGAGAAACAAAATAAATGTTCCTCTAATTTTAATTTTTACTTAATTGATTAAAAGCAGTAATTTTAAACTTTATATTCAGAGCACACATATATATAAGGAGGAAAAGCAAGTCCAATATAATAGTTTTATAAAATTTTGTGGGAGGCAGATGGCTGTTATGAGACAGATTTTTTTTTAGCTTTGATTTTCAAAACTAATGGAATTTCAGCTAGATGTCTTTTTCAGGAAGGACATTGAATTTGCCTTGTTTCATCTGCTCTGTGAGCAAATACTTTACTGCACCAAAATAATATACAAGCTGACAACATGAAAAAATTAGTGTTTGTTAATACCCTTTCCAGGCTCAAATTTATTCCATCATATCCTAAATAATTAACATCATTCATCTTGAATTACTTATTCTGTCTTATTTTTTCTCCTCTCTTTAGACATCTCGTGGTGAATTTGATTCTAGTGAGTTTGAAGTTCGAAGACGTTATCAAGACTTCCTTTGGTTAAAGGGAAAACTTGAAGAAGCACATCCCACCCTCATTATTCCTGTAAGTTTATTAGCTTTGCAGACTACATTAACTATTTTTCCTCATGATTATTTCATGTATGAAAGATAACAAAGTATAAAATATAATGATGTCAGACTTAAAGAAAACTTAAACAAATAGAAAGTGAATCCCCTCATGCTACATAGAAAACCACAGAGTAACATTAACTATGTTGTATTGAATTTTTATATTTTGTTAACCTTTAACCAGTTATATTTTAATCTGGTTCCCTCTCCAGCCAGGAGCTTGCTTAGTGATCCTGGGACATCATTTAATGTACTAGTGATCATATTAACTTTTTAGAACTGTAGATTATAGAGAGGTTGCCAGTCTACATTGGCTGAAGAATTTTCCACAGGGGAAATTGTCCATGCAGTTGAATTCACAGTTTCTGACCTCTCCCTCCACACACTAAAAAACGTTTAATACTTTCAAAACTTTATTTCAGACTTTGAAAATCAGCCTGATTTTATTTTGATAATCTTTGCCTTTTAAAAGAAAATCAAGACTTCTTTAGAATATTGATTTTTTTTATATTATATCCATGCTGGATTATTACTACTTACTTCAAGCTATTCAATTAAATATTTTTTAATATATAGCTGAATTATCAAACTCATCAAATCATCCTTGATTCAGATCTTGATTTCAATTATTCAATCATTAAAGATTTAGTAAGCATCAATTATATTCCAGGTCCCAGGGATAAAAATATGAATATACATTGTGACCATAAGGAGGCCAGTCAGGTTCATAGAATCATAGATTTAGAATTGGAATACACCTTAGGGGCCATCTAGTTGAACTGTCATTTTATGGATGAGGAAATAGATTCAGCAAAGTAAAGTTATTAGCTAATAACTGTAAGAGGCAGAATTTGAGCACAGGTCTTCCTGACTCAAAGTTCTCTATCCATTTCACCACATTACTTCATTATGGTGTTCAATTTCTTTGTGTCTCTTTTTTATTTTCCCAAAATTGAGGAGATTACAATTAGATGACCTCCAAAGTTTGTTACAGTTGTTTATTATTATTATTATTAAATTTTATTACTATTACTAATATTATTATTAAGTTTTAATAATTTAAAACTGCTTTAAAACTTTTGGAACACCCTTTGCCACTTTGTGTAATATTATTATGCTTTGTTTCTTTAGCCTTTGCCAGAAAAATTTATAATGAAAGGCATGGTGGAACGGTTTAATGATGACTTCATTGAGACTCGAAGAAAGGCACTCCATAAATTCTTAAATCGGATTGCTGATCACCCAACTTTAACTTTTAATGAAGACTTCAAAGTTTTTCTCACTGCACAGGCCTGGGTAAAAATCTTTGATTTCCAATTCTATTATCTATACACATTTTGATGCTGTATTGACTTTATTCTTACTATTAATACTAATTTTTTTCAGGGAACATTGTTCTCTATTGAAAGAATTAAGTTTTTAATATGAGTTAAATGGTCTTTAGATGGGCAATTGTATTAATTCTGAAAGTATACCAAAGCAATAAGATTTTTGTTTTATTTGTAACCATGCATCCCCTCCCACATACAATCCTCTATTTCTCTTTGAAGATGATTTTTAAAAATTCAAGTTATTCTTTGTATAGAATAAATATTCAGGGTTTTAAAAAAATACTCTATTTCTTGGCATTTTTGAGAGTAAGAATGTGATAGTGTATATATCATTTCTTCTGGACACTTTCTGTATTTTTGGGTATCTGAAAGATAATCAATCGACACCTCCTCTGCCCACAGTTTTCAATTCCTGAACATTCAAGCTTAATTAGATGGTCTTGCCTCAGGCACTTACTAGTGTGACCTTGACCATATCATTTACTCTCAGAGATCTTTAGTTTCTTCATCTGTGAAACAGAATTAATAATTAGATTACCTCTCTCACAGGATTAATGTGAGGTAGTCTTAAAGTTCTATAAAAGAGTGAATGATTATCTTGTTTATGACACTCAGAATAGTGCAGTATACTTTGCTATATTTTTGGTATACATTTTAGATTAACAGATGAACTATTTAAAGGATTATGTACTTCTTGATTTTAAGGTTTTATACAGTTTGAAGTTATGTAACTGGTTAGGTCAGTCTATTAAAAGCCAATAAAATTAAAAAAAATATTAAAAGCCAAAAAAAAAAAGTCTTGCTGTCTGGATGGCTTTTGTTATGTGTCTGAGATGATGTTGTGCCCTAAGTCCAGTTCTGAATTGCATCCTTAGAAATTGTCAAAGACAGAGTTACCAAAGAAGCTGTACAATAGTCTACTTTTGCAAATAGGCCACATGGGCTGCCTAAAACAATAGTAATGCTACCAAATCATTCTCAAACACTAATGGGCAAATATGCTCTCTAGTCAAGGCGTGCTTATATCACAGGGATCATAGCATACATGTAAAATGAGAAGTCACCAAGTCCAACCCTGATCATATAAAAATATTGATATCCTTTGTTTTTATAGTACAGACATTCCTCAACATATCCCTCCCCTTATCTTTCTTAGGGAAATAGTTTAGTAAAATTATCAAATCAACTAATCCAACCACTATGTGCTAAGTTACATACCTATAATAAAATATAAAAGTTTGGTCAGTCTAATTCACAGCCTTCCTTTTTTATTAATTTGGTTTTATTTACTATTTGTATTGCTGTAATCATTGCATATATTCTGTTTTCCTGATTCTTCATATTTCACTTTGCATCAGCTCATACAACTCTTTCCAAACTTCTCTATATTCAAAATATCATATCATCATTTCATGTGGCATAATAATATTCCCATCATATTCATGTGCTCCAGTTTATTTAGCCATTCCTGAATAGATACAGACATATGCTTTGTTTTAAATTCTTTGCTGTTACAAAAAATGCTGCTATAAATTTATAAGTCCTTTCTTTCTTTCTTTGACCTTCTTTGCAGTATATGCCCAGAGCCATTCTAAATTGCTTTGCAGAATAATTGGATCAGTTCAGAACACCAACAGTGCATTAGTGTGTCTGTCTTTCTATAAGTCATTAGTAGATCTGTATTTCTGCAACTCACTTCCACATTGTCTTTGCTATTTGCAATTTTCAGTTATTGTCTGCTAACTTTCTGCATGTCAGCTGAAATCTCTGTCATTTAAATTTGCATTCTTCTTGTTATTTAGAAATTTGAGTGTTTATTCCCATGGTTATCAATAGTTTTAATTCTTTTTGTCAACCCTCAGTTTATATCCTTTGTTCACTTTTCTCTTAGGACAAAGCCTTTAAACTTCTATGTTATCTTTCAGTATTTCTCAGATATCAAACATTTGTCAAAAGTTGCCCCAATGTTCTTCTTTTACATGAGAGGAAACTGTCACAGAAAATTTAGATGACTTAAGGATCTGGTTTCAAATTCTGGGCCTCTTCTTCCATATTAAGCACCTTTTCCACTGTATTACATGTTTTTGCGTAAATAACCATATACACTTGGATATAAATATGATTCTTAATTATTTGATTATTTCTTTAATATAGGTAAGAAAAGAAAATCTACAAATGATAGCCTTTTATATATTATAATTTCTATTTTGAAAATGAGGAAACAGAGGCCTAGAGAGATCACATGACTTTCCCATGGTCACATATCTGGATAATAAGTGCAAATTGCAATTATCTTCACACCAAATATAGCAAATTAGGCACCATTTCACACTGCCTCTGAGAAATCCAATATTTGATGTTTCTCTGTCCTCTTGTCTAGTGAAAGTCTTCTGAGAAAATAATTTAGACACTGCTAATGAGTTGTTAGTTCCCTTTTGATCTTTCCAGAATAGTTATTGTTTTACCATTACAGATGAGGAACCCAGAGCCTAAATCATATGTCCTCCCCTGTAAAGCTGTCAGCACAGAAGTTCACAGGAAGACACTGATTCATAATTCTGAAAGTGACATTAAGACATAAATATTTAAAAGGAAAGTTGGTGGTAGAATATATGATGGTAGAATAGAATGGTCCTAATAAGGTCAAGATCGTGAATGAATCTTTGTATGAATCAGTTAGTGCTACTCCATTCCATGTCCAAGGATTGTATTCCTGACTCTGGGGCGCCACCTGATTTTCCTGTAGTCCGAAGGTCCTTAGATTATCTCTTTTTGATCTTTTTTTTTTCAAATCAGTTGTTTTTGGTGCTGTATAACTTCATTTCTTTCTGCTTCTTTCTCCCATTCAGTCTTTTGATTTTTTTTTTGTTTACTATTTCTTCTATTTGTCTCATTTTGTTTTTCAGGAAGTTCAGTTCTTGGGGAAGGTTTACCACCAGGCATTCCAAATTATGAATTTTCTACGTCCTCCTTTTCTTATTACCTATTCCATTTTATACTTCATTCCATTCCCCCCCCCCCCCTAGATACTCTTATAATCCTTTAGGCTGGGGCATTCTTTTTTCTGCTTGTACTTGTTCTGGAGTTGTTTTCTTAGTCCAGCGTGTTTTTTCACTACGTTCTGAATTTTCTTCTTTTGGCTTACTCATATCTCTAGCCACATTTTCTAGACTGGGACTTTGCATTTGATTCAGACTCCTTTCTTGTATTTTTCTTTGGTACGTGTAGATCTTGTAGATCCCAATTTGGTGGCAAAAACTAGATTCCATCTTCTGCTTTCTATAGGAATTATCAGGATTTGTTTCCTGCTATGGTTTGAGCTCAGGTTGTCTGAATGCTGGTCTGGAATTGACTTTTCCCACAGATGGGGCTTCTTGGAATGCCTATACTGAGCCATGCTCTGCACTATGAGATTAGACTGCTTCATATTTAGCCTTCCAACAACCTTAAATTCTGTCTGCAGAATTTAAGACTCATTGTGCAATTCTGAACTTGGTGGATTAATTTATAGTTGAATCTTATTATTCAGTATTCTAGTGCATTTTTTAGAAATTCACTGGTGGCATTTGTGGGGGATCTAGGTCCTAGTCACTAGTGTATCACAATTTCCCCTTACTCCTTTATTATGTAGTTAAATTACTTTGCATGTGCTAGAGAAAGAGAAATAATTTGAAGCTATCAATAATTTTATAATAGAAAAAGGACAAGTAATTTGATATTGGTTTCAAAAAGGATTTATGCAGGTAGAGAATGAGGGCTGCTTAGAAAGACATTATTTTTAAAAGATAGAATTTCAGTGGCTTGTAAGTATAATGAGTGAATAGGATGACATGGCAACCCCAAAACTAATGGCCAGTAAAAGAGACAGTGTCTAGAATCAGGGGGAGCATGAGAGTACCCCCAATCACTGTTTTCATCAGAACACATCAAATATATTCAATTCTGGGCATCACATTTTAGGAAAAAAAGTTCAGAGGATGTCAGCCAAAGTGGTTATTGAAATCATGATCTATAAAGATAATTTGATATAATTGTGGATATTTAAGCTAAAGAAGAGAGGACTTTCAAGATTTTGAAAGGCTATCATTCAATAGAAAGAAAAAATAGAATTATTCTGCTTGGTCCCAAAGGCCAGAGTAGGAGCAATGGATAGAAGCAGCAACAATGAGAATTTTTGGTTTAAAAAACAAATAATCCCTTATTTGAAGTTATAGCTGCTCCAAAATGAAATGGATATGACTTTCAATGAATGTTGATAAATTCTCATTCACTGGAGGCCTTTAATCAAGGACTGTGTTGCTATTTATTACAAATATTTTTAGAGGTCTTTCCTACATAGGCATTAGCTAAATAAGATGACCACTAAGGTTCCTTACATCTTGGAAATTTTGATTATGAAAAGGAAGCTGCCATGGTTTGCATTAGCTTTTTCTAACATATTTCCAATACATAGACAAGAGAAAGGAAAGGATCAGTTTAGGGAACTGCTGAGAAAACAGTTATGATTTACCTTTCTTTTCCCTTCTCCATTTATGTTTAAGGCAAGTGACTAAAGTTTCCCATCATTCATATGAAACAACCAGCATCTCTGTTTTCAGAACCTAGTCTTATTTTGTAGTTATGTCTCTTTGACTCGGATTTGACCTAAATTCTGTGTTTCAAAAGACCTACCGTGGTCCTTATGATTTGAGGTTAAGTGTGTCCATTCATCTCTTATTGTTTTTCAGCCTTTCAGATTCATTCAATGTTTATCCAACTGTCATTTATCAAGTGCCAGACATTATTCAGGATCCTGAGTTTAAACCAAAATGGTCATGTCAAAGTGTTTATGTCTATTCTACATTGTTGATGCCATAAATCTGAGTATACTTGGAGTATTTCTTCTGCTTGCTATCTCCCCAATTAACCACTTTGAGTATATTCTCATAGCAAATGCTTGGATAGTTTGCTAGTGTACTCAAATGGATCTCTGAGTTGATTGATTTGGAAATCTCTTCTAATGATGATCACCATCCTATTCTTTCTGATTCTCCTCTGTGTTCTGAAAGGTTGTGACAAGGAGGTTATCTAGTGCCTGGAGAACCTGCTTTTCTCTCAGCATGACGAGATTACCTCTGGAGCACTCTGGATGATGTCTGCTTCTCTTCTCTATCTTATTGTGTTATTAGTCCATCATTTTTCTTCCATTCAAATAATTCCTTGATGATGCTTTTTACTCCTGTCTTTGGAGTTTCTTTTTGGCTACCTTTTGTAATGAGAAAAATGTTGAGTTGTGATTAGAATTCTTATAGTGCTAGAAAATCAACCATATCTTATTAACAGTAACAAACTAAATACTCTAATGATCAGAAAGATGTCAGTTCCTAAATTAGTATCAGGATGGAACTGAGGCAAAGAAATGGTACAGATCACCTTTAAAGCTCTGTAAAACTCTGGCATTTGTGTTTTTTTTTTCATTGAATATTATAAAAGATGGCCCATTACAATAGAGAACCAGACTTGGCATCAGGAGGATCTGAGTTCAGGTCTTATCTCTGGCACTTAATAATTGAATAATCATGGGGAAATTGTTCAGCTACTCAGAGCCACAAATTATTTTCTCTGATACACTATTATAAAGAGTTGGTGACCTACAGTGATGAAACTTTCTATATCAAGAGTTCCCTATATCAAAATCACTGATGTAAACACACATATACTCACTTATCACATGAAACCCTGTCTTTTATTCTTCCTTAGTTATCTGTCCCCCACCCCTTCTGTTGTTACAATATTAGTGACTGATTATATTTTTGCACAGTCATTTAAAACAGAATTTTAGCAGAAAAAGAAAGAAAGCATACAAAGGAAAAAAGAGAGAGAAACACCTGGGAAAATATTTACATTAATCTTTCTATAGCAAGCTCTAAAAATTCCTAAATGTTTTACAATGTCTTTTAAACTCTGTACCATAATTTGTATAAGGTATATCTTTCACCCCCCCCCCCCATTCTATGTGTGTTTTAACTCTTGAAATTTAGACTACTGCTACGTACTTCACTTTCATTATTTTGTGTTTTATTTTTAGGAACTCTCTTCTCACAAGAAACAAGGTCCTGGATTGCTTAGCAGAATGGGGCAGACAGTCAGAGCTGTAGCATCCTCAGTGAGAGGAGTTAAAAAACGCCCAGATGAGTTCACTGAAATGAATGATTATGTGGGAACATTTAGCCAAGAGATAAACTTAATAGACAAAATATCTCATAGAATTTACAAGGAAGAAAAGGGTATGTAAAACCACTGATCTTAATCTTTCTCTTGGTATAGTTTGTGGTGCATTTGCTGTTTTGAGATATACATGTCAAAACTAGAATTTCAACTTAAAATGTCTTTAAAAAAAAACAGCCCTTTTACAAAGTTAATCCCTGATTCATAGGCATAGATCTATATCTATTTGTGCACAGGTATCTACTTTCTAGAATCTGATTACTAACTAGTGGTGCTAGCTATCTTGGAAAGGAAGACTAGATGACAAAAAGGATAAGACCTGATATTTAGATTCAGATTATAGGTTATTAAGATTAATACCTTATCCTGTGAATCCTATAATTTGGAAGGTATCCCAATACTTTCATTGTCCCATATCTATGTCTGCAGCATCTCTCATATCCCTCTCCTTGCTACTCACACAGTTACCACTCCAGTTCTGGCTCTCTTCACCTTTATCTTTGACCATTTCAATAGCCTACTAATTTGTTCCCTGCTTCAGATCTCTCAAGGTCTCCATTTTATCCTCCATAAAAGAGCCAAATTAGTATTCTTGAAACATGAGCTTAAAATCCTTCTTCTGGTCAAGAAACTTCAGTGACTTACTGTTACCTACAGGATTAAAAAGAAACTCCTTTGGCATTTAAATTCCTTCAGAGTTAGTCTCTTTGTATCTTCTAGCCAATCTGATCTGCATGCATATATGAAGTTCCATCTTGCACTTTCATTTTTGCCTCAGGTTTTCTCCCATTTCTAGAATGTTCTTTTTCCTTACCTGGATATTTTCCCCAAGGTCTAATCTATACTTTCCTCCCTACCAGTCCCAAATTAGATCGATAGATAGATAGATAGATAGATAGATAGATAGATAGATAGATACTTTCCTCACTACCAGTCCCAAATTAGATATATAGATAGATAAATAGATAGATAGATAAATTGATCTATATTTTCCTCCCTACTAGTCCCAAATTAAATAGATAGATCTATATGTTCCTCCCTACCAGTCCCAAATTAGATAGATAGATAGGAAAATAGATAGATGAAAAACATATAGATCAATATAGATGGATATATAGGTTGTATTTATGTCTCTGTGAATGTTGCCTTCCAATCCACACTTCTTGTCTCTGCCATGTAAATTTCTTGAATATTGAGAATTGCATTTTTGGCTTTCTATTCCCAGAACCCTGAGGAGGAAGCATGGTAAGAGGTTTGGCTTTTAAGTCAAAGGACCTACATTCAAATCCCAACTCCATCCCAGCCTTCCATTTCCTTACCCATAAAATAAGACAGCTAACTCTGAATCTATGATCTAGTAAATTTTAGTTAGAGGAAATGAGGTATAAGGAAGCTGGAAGTCACCATATCTTCTAGTGATTCTATGGATAGTGACTCAAATCAGAGGATCCAATCACAGGAAAAACATTCATTAATTTTTGCTTAAGGATTTTCTCCCATTTCCTTCCATTTTATTCCACCTTATTTTCTTCTAATTTTAAAATTTCTTCAGCTTTGGAAGTTAAGATTTGTTCCATTGCTATTACTTTATCAAAAAAAAAAGCAATTCTGTTTTTATAAGGAATGAGAGATCTAACAAATCTCTTCACTAATATTAGTTCAATTTAGCAAATATTTGTGGAGAAGGTGCCAAGCACTATGGCTGGCAATGTAGAAGATACAATGGTAAACAGTACCCAGTCTTTCTAAAAGGGTGTTATGTGTGGGGGTTGGGAGTTAAGTTGAAAACAACAAAGAAGCATAAATGTGTAGGAGGAAAAGATAATGTTACAAGACAGTGCAAAAGTCTTACTGTAATATGAAGCTTCTAAAAGCTGCTGAAGCTTAGAGCTGTACTACTAAGATTTTGGGGCTACCTGGATTACGGTAGGGACATGAAGAAGTCTCCAAAATTGAAAGTAAAGAAAAAGAGTGATGATTCAGTGTCTTCTCATTCACGTTCACTCTTGTTCCTTTAAAGTAATTTGTGAACAGAGTATATAATCTAGAATTCTGCCTTTTAGTACCGAGGCAGGAAAAACTAATCTTTCACTGAGTTTAGCTTTTCTCATTTTATACCTGCTTAGTGGAAGCATTATCTTACTCAATGGAGTTATAGGGACAAAAAAGAAACACTCTGATTAGAGATAAAAACAAATCTAATAAGTATGTCTCACTTTTACTGAAATGTGTATGTGAATATGTATGTATGTGTGTATATATGACTATATTTACAAATGTGCACGTACACATTTGTAAGTATAAAATGAGTTTATTTACAAATCATATATATATTTGAAATTAAATATTTATAAAAACATACATAGATTTGTACATATATTGTAGATATTTTACACATACTGCTAATCTCGTTTTTAGTTAATTTAAAACTTTTGGCTGTGATTTGCCCAGGGTCACAGAGCTAGGAAGTGTCTGAGGCCAGATTTGAATCTAGGACCTGCCATTTCTTATATCTTTGAAATAAATATTCAGAAAGCTCCCTAGAATCCTATAACAATACTTGATGATTTGTAGAATTTAAATGAAACCTGTTTATAGTACCTCAGGTAACTGTTTTAAGCAATCTGTGGGAAAAGTTATATTCTGTATTAAGAGATTTTCTAGGAAAACTGGATGATGAGATAGATCTTATAAATTTGAATCCTCATGTATAGTGAGAATATATTATGATTTGTAAATTTACATAAAGTATAACATATTAGAGTGTCACTGACCCAAACTTAAAAGCATCCTTTATCTTTAGAGTGTGAAACTAGATTTCCTTAAAAATGATGAGATTACTGTTCTTTGTAGCTTTGGGAAATTATTGTCCCAGATGGCCAATTCAGCCTGCATAGGTTTTTTCATATTCAAATGAAAGAGATTTTAATTTTTTTCAGCTTAATGCATCCCACTTTAAATTATGAACATCTTTAGAAATACAAGTTTTGGGATGCTTATGAAATTGAAATCATAATGAACTTTTTCTTTTTAGCATTTTATGGTAAAAAAAATCATAATGCCTATGTTACCCATGGTTCATCCTCCCAATCCTACTTTAATCACTTGTTAGCTATGTGCATTTAATGAAATCACTTGACCTGTCTGCCTCAGTTTCCTTATCTGTAAATAGGATAATAATTGCACTTACCTCATGCAATTGTTGTGAGGCTCAAGTGAAATCATATATGTAAATCACTTGGCAAATATTAATGCCTCTTATAAATATTAATTTTTATTTATTTACTATTTTTATTGTTATTATTGAGTGAGATCAAGTGAACTTGCCAACGTTTTGACTCTTTTCATTCTAAACCATTATGTGAGGTAGTAATGGTGATTATGTTTCTTGTCTTTCCAGGTTGTTAGCTATGGAAACTAATTAGAATTGTCATTCATTTTTTCCTTGTTTTTTTAAGTTATCTTTTTTTTTTAAGATTTAAGAATAGCATAGTTTTGTTTTGTTTTTTTTTTGTTTGTTTAATAAAGATTAACTTTTTTTATTTTAAAGTTCTCATTTTTTAAATGAGCTGATCAACAAAACAGTTACTGAATGGTTTCTCTTATGCAGAAAAATGTATAGCTGTGGTGATGGTATAGATAAATAGGCAGAAAAATAAAAGGTAGACTCCCTGTCATTATCTCTAGAATGATCAACAATTTCTGACTTTATCTGGCTCATCCTTTCTAAATCATTAGCTTCATTTCCTTTTCAGGCTTTAGTGCAATGAAATAGAAAGATTCATGGATGTGCAGTCTGAGAGGAACATGGCTGGCACCTACTTTTACTCATTACTTGTGTGGCCTTTGGTCCCTGTTTGCTCATCTGAAAATAAGGAGAGTTGGACTAGATGACCCGTGATGGCCCTTTCAGCCCTGAATATAAGATTCTTTAGAAAATAGAGAATACACAAATTCTATTCAGGGAAAAATATGTTATTTGTGTAATACTCATAATAAAGCACCCTATAAATGTAAAATACTATGTTAATTATTTCATATGAGTGGCTCATCATAACAGTTCTGGGACTAAATAATGAATGTATCATTAAACTTATAAATGAAGATGTTGACATTCAGAATGGTTTTAGTATTTGTTTACAATCTAGTGTCATAGGTAGTGGATTAAAGAAATTAGGCTCAATTTCTGACTTTCTATATTTCTGACTATTCTTCTTACTCTATTTTGACTATTTTTTTTCCTTCTTTCCTTCCTCAGTTTCCCTAGTAGTAATTACTAGTAATATTGCTCTAGAAGTGTGATTATACCATGAATCCCCTTCCTCTTTTAGAAGGGATAGTCCTTGAAGGTGTGGCGATTTTCAGTTTTATCCTTATGTCTGGACCACCTGCTGTGAAACTTTATATACCTCTTTGTAGTTCAGTCATTTCAGTTGTGTCGTATTCTTTGTGATCCCATTTGGGGTTTTCTTGACAAAAGTACCAGAGTAGTTTGTCATTTCCTTTTTCAGTTCATTTTACAGATGAAGAAACTGAGGCAAATAGAGTAAGTGTAAGGATCTAGGCTTATAGTCTTGTTGTCATCCTCTACTTCTCTCTTGTACTCACCATAGATATCCATTCTGTTGTCAAATCTTGTCCTCTCTACATTCACATCTCTTACATTAGTTCCTGTCTTTGTTCTCATACAGCTACCACATTGTTGCAAAATCTCATCATTTTTCCCCCTTTCCACTGACCCTCCCCTGTTACTATTGTGTGTTTTAAAAATTTGTACCCTGGGGACTTCATTTCCCAACATTCTTTACTCTTCCCAGTGTTCCCTTGTCTAGCATCCAGGTATTGCGCCTTGGAGTGGGTTTGTTTATGAATTTGCTAAAACCCCAGCTGAAAGGGCTTTTTTGGGGGGGCTTTGGCTTTGACTAGAGCGTGGTAGGCTGCTGGGTCTCTGGCTCTTTGTTCTGCTCACTTGACTGAAGGAACCCCTTTTCTCTCACTTTGTTGTTATTAAATCCTATAAATTTAAATACTTGGAGTATTCATTCATTTTTAGTCCTACACTATTTAGGATACCATCCTTCTTCCACTCACCCAGACTTATAGCCTTGGAGATGTCCTGGACCCTTCTCTCACATTCTTTCCGTGTGTTCCCCTTTTCTTTTGTATCCATCACTTCTCTTCCCTCATTTAGCCAACACTCATGTTTAGGCTTTTAGCCTTTCGTTCCTGGACTATTGAAATCATTTTCAGGTTGTTCTCCCTCCCTCAAATTTCTCCCTGTTTCAGTCTGTTCTCCATTTAGCTACTGGGGTGATCTCTCTAAAGCACAGGACTGTGTCTGTTATCTTCCTACCTATTCCTGTTGCATTCAGTATCTAATCTAAAACCCTGTTTGGCTTTGAAAACCCACTCACAAGTTGGCCCTTTCCTGCCCTTCTTATTCCATGTCACTCTCTTCTGTGTCATCTAGGATCTAGCAACATTAGCCTTCTTGCCTTTCCTCCCACATGACAATTTATCCCCTGAACCCCTATGAGTTCTCACTGGCTATTCTTCATGCCTCAAATTTGCTTCCTCTTTACTCCCACCTCCAGGTTTCCCTCATTTCTTTCAAGACTTAGTTCACATTCTATACATGCTCATACCTTTTGTCTAGGATTGCCTTCCATGAATACTACTATAGAGATTGTCTAACAATTTTGCATTTATCACTCACATTTCAATATGAGCTTTCAGAGACTATGTTTGTTTTTCTTTGTGTCATTGGTATTTGGCCCAGTACCTGGTACTTAGGAAAGTTGTTGGAATAGGTACTTGTTGATTGATTACAGTAATGCAACAGATTTGCCAAGAAGGATGTGGACTGTGAAAAGGAAATCAGATTTGGAAATTCAGTGACTCTTGGACTCTTTGGAGAATCCTGAGTGATGAGACCATGAGACATTGTAGAAAATTAAAGAGAGGAAAGGAAATAAAGGCAGTGTGTGTGTGTGGAGTATAGATAGCTTTTTTGTTTTTTCTTTTGGAATTTAAGAAAGAGGAAAGATAGAGGATGATTATTCCTTGAGGGGATGACAAGGTCCAGTGAGGGTTTTTGTTCTAGCATGGGGGAGACCTGAACATTTTGTAAAGTAGTTCAGAATTCACTAGTAGATAGGAAGAAGTTAAACATTTCTAGGACAGGGAGAAGAAGAAGTTGCAGTCTACTAGAGGAGATTAGAAGGTATCAGAAGAGATTAGGAGATCTAGTGTAGATGTAGAAAGAAGGTTTGGCCTTGGCAAAGAAACAAACTATTTTTTTTGTCAGAGCCTCTGAGAGAGTCAGACATTCTTTAGCCAAGGAAAGAAGCCTAGACCTGAGTGTGAGAGGCTGATATGATGAAAGTGAAAAAGGTAAAATAGATAACAACTCTTGTCAATGGTTTTAGCCATTTTAAAGGCATTCACAATATCAAGTTGGATAAAAGGTCACTGATGGTCATTTGTCTTTTCTTGTGAAGTCCGTTCGTTCTTAGGCAGTTCTCATCACTTCTAAAACAGTTGTTCCTTTTTTGGACTACTCTAATTGTTAGGAAGTTTTTTGGTTAGTTTTATTTTTCCCATTCAGCCTAAATCTGATTCTCTGATATTTTCACATTATTCCTACTTTTGTTCTTTGGAGCCAAATAGAAAATCCATTTCCTTTTTCATTCAAGCTGACTCTTCACATACTTCAAGAAACCTCTGGTATATCACCTAAGGAGATAGTGAGTGATTTGATTTGTGGGTGATAACCTTAAATTTTCTAGCAGTTGTTAAAATAACAATAACAATGACAAAAAAAAAAACCCTTACTTTTACTGCTTTCAAGTACATAGGGAAACAGGAACAAGACTTGTTGCCAGGAAATTTTGCAAGCAAAGGTCCTTCTGACCTGTTTTAATGACTAAAGTAAGTGATAAACACTTAATTCATTGATTGTTTGCATATGTAAGTGTATAATTCTAAAGTGATTACAGAACTTCTTAGTGATTAAATGTTCCTCTGCAGTTTTGCAGAGGCATTTAATTTGTTTAGCAAACTACTGAATACTAGAAAAAAAATAAAGAGCCACAGTGAAGGAAAAGAGAACTGTTTCGGGCTATGTGTTTTGTTAAAAAAATAGGCCATTTAGATGTTTTGAAATTTAGAACAGGAAATATAATGTTAACTATGTATAATTATACATATAAACACATGATACATTTTTACATTAATCAAATGAGATAACATGTAAAATGGTTTGCCAACTTAAAAGTGCTCTATCAATGCTAACTTATTACAGTTTTTCTTATTTTAGAGGGAGGGAGTGTTGATGAGTGTAAAGCAAGAAGGGAAAAATATAGAAAGAAGAGGGTGACATGAGCAAAAATGGAAAGAGAGAATAACACAGAGAGAGGCAGAGACTTGATAAATTTCAAAAATCACATCTTGTTCACTCAGAATGTGGGCATTCAGTGGAACAATCATTTGATAACACTACCTTTTGGTTAGTCCATGCATCTGTTTCTCATTTAAAATTTTAGTTCTTCTCAAAAACTGAAATAGTCTTGTGAGTTACTGATATTGGTATTAACTCAAATGATAAAGATGACAACCCATCCTTTGCAACTCATGGCCATACTCTATTGTCTTTGCCATGAGGGGGCCACTTGACATATTGGATAACTTTTATAAATTCTCTTCAAATTGCTAGGATAATAAAAATCATACAGATTATCCATGGGTTATCTCTCCTTCTGTGTGTCTATGTGATCAGTCTTACCTTTTTTAAGTTCATACATTTCTTTGATGACTTTCTTGTCATCATTCATTCATTCTCCTACCTATATTCTTAGGTGGATCAACCTGCTCATTCCCTCATGATTTGCATCTTAAATATTTTGGAGACTAGTGTTTTAGTCCCACAGCCACATCCTATCTGTGGAAGACTATTAGTATTAACAGTGAACAAATCTTGAGATCATTACAAGAATTTTATAGTTTCCCAAAGGCAATTTATCTACCTTCTTCCCACCTTTTCAATTCTGGGCTCAAGTCATTATTGTCCATTTTCAGTATTTGTAATTTCAATGATTTAAGGAGCAACTGGTACAGGAATTTTCTCTACAAACAGAGAATATGGATCTACACTTGTTTTTCAACTTATTGGAATTATTAACAAAATAAATAAAAATATAACAAATCATAGATACTATAACAATTTTATAACTAAATCAATATGCTGCTCATAGAGATCCGTCTCTCTCTAGATTAGAGGACTCATTTCTATTTCAGTGCGATGCTACTCATCTAGGAAACTGAAAAGCCAAGTGACTTGCCCAGGAGCACACAGCCAGTATGTGTCAGAGACAGTATTAGAATCCTTGACTTATTGCCTCCATGATTATATCCATGTTTTTGTAATACTTCCTCTTAGATTATTGCTTATCATACAAATTAACCAAAAAACTATTGTATGTCAATCCACAAAATTAAGATTAATGCATACTTAAAATGGTTGGCAAATTTCTCTTTTTCAGTATATCCCTATTGCTTACGCATAGGAGAAATTTGTTAGTCTGACATTTAAGGCCAACCATAATTTGGCCTCAGGGCAGCAAAAGTGGCGCAATGGGTAGAGTTCCCTCCTGGAGTTGGGAAGTGTCTTCTTGAATTTAATTCTGACCTCAGACACTAACTAGCTGTGTCACTCAGGGCAGTCACTTAAACTTGTTTGCCTCATTTTCCTCATCTGTAAAATAAGCCGGAGAATGAAACAGCAAACCATTCCAATATCTTTGTGAAGAAAACCTCAAATGGGATCATGAAGAATGGGACGTGACTGAACAATTGAATAATAAGTTAACCACATCAACAACAACAAATAATTTGCCTTCAACTTTTTCCTGTCTGATTTTATATTTCTTTCCTTCACATAGTCTGTACTTCTAGACAAATTTCCTCTCAGATTTTCTTAGAATTCTCTATCTGAATAGCTCTCCTCCCCCTTTTTAATATATTTTAAAATATTACCCTTCTCTAAAAATATGTCTTATGTCTTCCCTATCCGTCCACACAACTCTTTCACTGCGGTGGATTGTAAGGTCTTTAAAGGCAATAATTCTATTGTCTTCCATCTTTGTATCCCTAGTATATATATATCAGTGTCTTTAGGTATACAGGGGATACTCAATAAGTGTGTCTTTAATTGGTTTTAATCTACAGTATTATTTGAATGTTCTTATCCTTATAATGTTTATACTGCAGAAATATAGCTTTTTTAGAGTAAAAAATCAGAATATATTGAATGCTTATTCAGTTGTTTGGCAAAGTAAGTTGGGGAAGGAAAGAAGAAAGAATTCATTAAGTGAATACTATGTGTCAAACACTATATTAAGAAGCTTTTTACAAATATCTCATTTGATCATCACAACTATCCTGGGAGGTAGATGCTTTTATCTACTCCCATTTTCCAGTTGAGAAATCTGAGGACCATAGAGGTCAAGGACCTTCCTGGAGTTTACACAGCTAGCAAGTATCTAGCTGGGGCTGGATTTGACCCCAGTTTTCCCAATTCTAGACTTAGCATTCTCTGTCCTGTGTCAGCTAGCACAAGTTACAGTTGATGTGATGGAATCGGAAAAAGGTTTTTCTTTTTTGTGAAAAAAAAGAGAAAAAAAAAATTCTCTTTGTGCATAAAGCTTGTTTTTGTACTGTGATTGTCAACAGCTTCTGCTTAATTACAGTGTTTATTAAAAAGTTATATGTCTTTTTTTTTGTTTGTTTTGGTTTATATCTGTATTCCTTTAGAGTATTTGGATGAAATGAGGGAATATGGTCCAACCTATACCTGGTGGTCAGCATCTGAAGAGGATCTAGTGGATTCCCTGAAAGGTGTTGCCAGCTGCATTGACAAGTGTTGTAAGGCCACTGAAAGGCGAATATTTGACCTTTCCGAGACATTGCTTCCAGTTGTACATGAATATGTTCTTTATAGTGAAATATTAATGGTAAGTTTATTTGAGTTTACTTTTCATTTTCAGCACTCAATATAATACAGAAACAAAAGTGATTGTGGAAGAATAACCTGTTTCTACCAGGAGAGTTTAACCTAGGATCCTTGATGTTCTTTTTTTTTCATTTTCACAATCACTTTTCAATGCAATTGATTTCCTTTGTAATCCTTTGTATTTTATGTATTTTTAAAAACCGTTATTCATAGAAGGGATCCCTAGGCTTTACCAGATGGCTGAAGGTCTCCATGACAAACACAAAAGATTAAGGAACCCTTCCTCTTGAGGCAGATATTGCTTTAGTAGCACTTGCATTTTAAAGACTGTTTCTTGGGTTTCATAAGGTATACCAAAAAATTATAGTTTTGTTTTTCAAATTAACCCAAGTCTGCTCTTTCTAACTAATAACTAGTCCTAATTCTTATTTGGATGCTGTAGAAGAGGCTCAAACATTTTTAAGCAGAGAAAATAGACATGGAAAACAAAGATTCTTTCCTTTTTTGACTGATGGTTAGGAGCTTCTTTGTAGCACCTATAGTTCATAAGTTTATCTTCTTTCATTCACTTGTGAATTCTATAATATTCCTTAGAAATGCTATACAAATAGGCCAGTCATTCCAGATGAGCAGAAACATTCTTACTTTGCTTCTTGTGTCTCTTCTTTGGATAACTGAATAGTGGAAAATTTTTTAGCTACAAACTACCCTCCATATTAAGGGATTCTAGAGCAGGATGATAGACAACTAGGTGACACACTGGAGAGTGCCAGACTTGAAGTCAGAAAGATTCATCTTCCGGAATTCAAATCTGGCTTCAGACACTTTCTAGCTGTGTGACCCTGGGCAAATCACTTAACACTGTTTGCCTCAGTTTCCTCATTTGTAAAATGAGCTAGAGAAGAAAATAGCAAACCATTCCAGTATCTTTGCTAATAAAACCCCAAATGGGGTCACAAAGAGGTTGTACATGAATAAAATGACTCAACAACAACAAGAGCTGGATAGGACTTAGTTATCATTTAAGTTAAAAACTTTATTTTGCAGTTAAAAAAATTCGAGGCCCAGATAGATATGTTTATATTTTCTATTTTTATAAAGTTATAGATGACAGAATTTAGAGTTGGAGGGACTGTAGAGCTCACATAAAATCTAACCCCTCATACCATAGTCAGGAAAGGGAATTTACCTAGGGTTACATAGAATTAGAGTCAGGCTTCAATTCCAAATTCTTTGATGCCAGATCCAAAGTTCTTTTTCTAATTTCATACATATATAAATGTAAAGGAAGTGTAGCATAATGGATAAAGAGGTGGCATCAGAGTTAAAAAGATTTGAGTTAAGGTCCTACTTCTGACATATAGAGTTGGATATCCTTGACTTTGGGTAAATCACTTCCCCCTTTAGGGCCCCAGACAACTAAAAAAATAAGTCACAGAGAAGGAAACTAGTGACTGTGGATCAGTAGGCAGTGCATAAGCTGAAGGTCCCAAGTTCCATCCTAGGAGGGAGGGTGTGATATACTGGGAGAGGCTTCTGGAGACAAGAAGAGTCACTTGGTTTGGGCTTGGACTTTCCCTCTGGGAGGAACTCTCATGTGTTGGGTCCAAGCCTGAGGCTGTCACTGTTAAGCTAAGCAAATTGGGGTTCATTAAATCTTTCTAGGCTACAAGTTTGGGAGCTTCTAGATTCCACTTCAACATAATAAAACACTAAACACTAAATTTAAATTTAATTTTTATACATTTTATAAATTAATTAAATTTAATAATATATAATAATCTTATAATAATTTTAAATAGAAACAATAAAATTGTTTTGGAAATCTTAAATCTGCATATCAATGTTAGCTTATTCCTATTATACTTTATTAAGTATCTATTATTGTGTTAGATTCTATGCTTGGCAAGGGATATTATACCCCCAAATTATAGAAGTGTTTTAGGCCAGACTGTAAGTAGGAAAATTCCTTTGCTTCCTTGAGTCCTTGTGACCACTAACCCTAAGATATCTGATAACTCCTGATAAGACCCTGTTACATACTAGGCAAAGTCCCCTGAGAGGATTATCCTCCTTGGATTGTCCTTTAGGGTTTGAGATGGATTTAGAGATACACCTCCAGGCTATGTCTTAATACCAGTGGGTTGTATCTAAGATATCTATCTGTCCCCTAAACTATGAGGGTCACCCCCCATGTCTTCAGGTTGACCAACTCCCCACCTTGTGCCTGACTGTGTACCCTCCTCATGTCACATATCTACTGATGTGAAGAGTATAAAGACCCCAGAAGTGATGTCTTCTTCTGGGAGGCAGTTTTCCATTTATGTTCTCTTCCTGGCCAGATTCAACATTATCTCCTAAATGAATAAAAATTTCACTTTTTATTTTTAAGCTAAGTTTTGGAGTCTTGCATTCTTGCAAAGGGTACCCTTCCCAAACCCAGGGAGTTTACCTCAAGCTCCCCACAACATGCTAAAACTGGAGGAATAATAAAAGGGTTAAGGAGGAATCAAGTGGTGAGGAAGTAGAGACACTTTGTGTTCACTTTTCTTTAAAAAGAAGTTTGAAGGAAAGGGAGAAGAGAAAAATAACATGCCTAAAGAAAAATTTTTGAACCTTTTTTGTTATGATTTTTTAAAATAATGAAAATATGAGCATATTTGTTCTAGGAGAAGGACCCAGTGGAAGAGGAATAGATAACTTTATATTATTATTTTAATAGATTTATTCACTTTTGATTTTACTCTGTCACTAAGTTGGCATAATAATACAGAAGCTACATGTTCATAATTCTAGAAGAGTTGACTTTATAGCTAGTATCATTCTATTTATTTTAGATCAAGTAGAACTACCTTAACAACAAACTTTTTCAAATGGTTAAAAGTTAAAACACTTTTCCAAAATTATTAGTATAAGTTAAGATGAGAGAATTGCTTAGGTGAGAAAGACTTAATACCCCAGGCTCTGACCTATTATTCTTCCTGGATTCTCACTTTCTCTGCTCCAGCTCCTCAATTCTTTGGAACTGGGTTGCTTTTATCTGGTTGTTGCCATCAGCTCCACCCAATAACTCTCTTGGGGCATGTTCTTTCTCCACTCTAGACTTAATAAGGTGTGGGAAAAATAGTTGAGAGAATGTTTGCTAGGAGAAAACCAACCAACAACAACAACAAAAAAAACCAACCACCACAAAAACCCAGTCCATAAAAGTTTACAGAAACTGATCTGAGGTTACTTGCTCCACCTCTAGGTTTATTCTCTCATGACTCATCACTCAAATATTTTCTAGGAAGAAATAAAACTTTTCTCATGGTTTTTAATTACATTCTTCCTTAATTAAAACTAAATTCTAGCCTTGGATTGTATTAGTTGCATGAGCTTCTGGAGTTGTGGTTCCTTTTCCTTCCCTTTAGATGGCCTTTCCCTAAGGGACAGCTAGCTGTTTTCTGTTCCTTTACAAAGGGAAGATTAATGGAATTTAATGAATATCAAATATTCAGCCTACAAGTCCCACCCATTTCTCTAGGGTGGTTCTTTAGTGACTCTTCCCTAAATTAGTCCCTAGGGGAGCTCTTCCAAGAATCTTTTCATTCTATTCTTTTGATATTCACAGGGTTAAGGTTAAAATACTCTGCAGATTGTATGTTAATTTAAAATTATTTATTGAAATGAAAGCAGGTAGGAGAGAGACAAGGGACATAATCATAGGGCTGGTTGCCTACCTAATTTTAGCTCACTGCTTACTACATGTCCTGTTCACTCCAGTTGCTTCCTAGGAAAGAGAGGGCAAACTTCTCAGATCCATCATTTATAATTACAGTGATGTCACTTTTTGTGAGTCTCCCTAGTTGGACAGATTTACCTTCAATCCAGGTCAGAGGCCAGTCTTCCAGATGCCAATAGTCATGTGGGACAAGAGGGGAGCATCTCTGTAGACACTAGGTAGCCTGGCCCGCCTTATACAGATAAGTCTCAGGCTTTGTTCTTAACCCAAAGGGTAGGAGTGAGACTGATACTTATTTATTTGTTTGTTTGTTTGTTTGAAACCCTTATCTTCCCTCTTAGAATCAATACTGTGTCTTGGTTCTAAGGCAGAAGAGTGATAAGGACTTGGCAATGAGGGGGTCTAGTGACTTGCCCAGGGCCACACAGCTAGGAAGTGTCTGAGGTCAGATTTGAACCCAGGTCCCCAGTCTCTGGGCCTGGCTCTCAATTCACTGAGCCACCTAGCTGCCCCCTAAAACTTTCCTTTTAAAAAGGAAAGAGGTACAGATTTATGTTAAATTCACATAACAGAACAATATAATTTTAGAATATGAAAACTCTCAATGCTCACTTTGTGCAATCCATACCTGTTTGTCCAAAAACCATAATTTATTATGAGCCTCCTATATATCAGTCATTGCATTGGTAAGCTGTCCCTGTCCTCTCAGAGCTTAGAGTCCAATGAGAGAGACAAGCAAACAAATATATACAAACAAGTTCTATATCTGATAACAAGGAAATAATTAAGAGAGGAAAGAGACTGGAATTCAGTAGAATTGGGAAAGTCTTCCTGGAGAAGATGAGCTTTTAGTTGGGAGTTAAAAAGATGTCAGAGAAACCATGGGGGAAGGATACCAAAAGAGTCTTAATGGCTTGTCCTTTTCCTGAAGGAGTTTACAATCTAATGGGGTGGGAGGGAGAAAACAAATGCAAATAAATATATACAAAGCAAGGTGCATATATAGGATAAAGTAGAGAATAATTAAGGGGAGACATTAAAATTAAGTGCATTTGGAGGAAGCTTCCATTAAAAGAAGTGATTTTGTTGGAATTTAAAACTAGGGAGGTCTGTATTGAACAGTGAGGAGGTAGGTATTACAGGTTTAAACAAGACAGGGGTTGCTGTTGTTCCATCACTACCATCAGATCCTACTCTTTCTGGCCAAAGACACTACCATTTCCTTCCCAGGTTAATTTTACAGAAGAGGAAACTGAGGCAAAGTCACACAACTAGTAAGTATCTGAGGCTGAATTTGAACTCATGAAGATGAGTCTTTCTGATTCCAAATATAGTGCTGAATCCACTGTACCATCTAGGTGCCCTGATTGGGAGTAAGGAATCCCTCATATATGCAATAAATGGTCATCTTTTGGGCCTCTGTGGATGGCTATTGTTGTTAAGAATTATTTTCCTGATGTCAAGCCTAAGTTTATTTCCTTGCCAAGTCCACCTATTGATCCAAGTCCTGCCCATGTAGACAAGCAGAATAAATCTTCTGCATGACAGCCCACAAATATCTGAAAATGGTTTTGTAATTGAAAGTATAAAACATATAATGCCCACAAAAGTAGAAACAAGGTTGTTCTATAGCATTTCTTCTCCTCAATTTCCAATCTAAAAATTTCTCCACAGAAGTTTGAACTTGTCAGTCCTTAATAAGTCTTCATCACCCTCTCCAAAATTTCATCTATCAATCCTTCCACATTCATGCTTCCTTGGAACTCTGCCCCTGGGACCCTTCTGAGGGTGGACTGTGGAGAATTCCTCCCAGATCTTCCAGGTAATCCACTAGATGGTATTCCCCTTTATTTCATCCTATCCTTTCCTTTTGCAGTTTCTTTTGATGTATTATATTACATCAGAGATTAAGAGCTCCTTTGAAACTGTCTTTTTTTTTTTTGAATATTCCTGGTGCTTTACCAAAGTTCCTGGCACATAGTAGGTGCTTAATAAATATTTTGACTAAATCCCATTCTCTATTCTCCTTTGAGATGCTGATGGTAGGTCTGCTACAAGTAGGGCTTGATTGTCTTGGCCTTAGAAGAAATATGAGTCTAAAATACAAACACATGCACAATTTATCCCAAAGAAAATATAATTTTGTGAGTAGTTCTACTCCAGAAAAACACACACACACACACACAAACACAAACAAGCACTTTACCAAAAACATCTCCTTGAGGTTCTTAGTTTCATTCATAGATCTACTTAATTCTCTTCTGCTCAAGTGTATTCTTTGAAACTCTTTTACATCTTCTCTGTATGTATCTGTTTATTTAAATGATCTCTCTTCCATCAGGTGGTAAGCATCCTGAGGACAGATTCTGTTTTGTCATTCTTTGAATCTCCTGTACTTACTTAACACAATGCATAGTAAATAATAAATGCTTTTTGATCTATTAATTGTGTATTTTGCAGATTCACATCTGAACACTTAATATTTTCTTAGTTCTATCATTTCTATCCAGTTTGCTTCTTCAGTAATTAAACAATTTTCTTCAAGTTATATTGGCCTCCTTATCTTACAGATACTTTAAAAATGCTAAAGTGATCATTCTAAAACACATATCCTTCTAGAATCCAGCGAAAACTCCTCCATTATTTAACATCCATCACAAACTGACTAACCTAACTTTCTAGCTATATCATATATTTTCCCTTTTCTTATGTTCTTTGCTTTATCCAAATTGGTCTTCCTAATTTTTTTGTATGGCATTCCATCTCTCCTCTATAGATTTTTTTTTTCACTGACTCTCTCCCATGCCCAAAATATACTCCTCCTTCCCTTTTGCCCCTTATTATCCCTTCTGTTCTTCAGATCTTAGTTTGGGTTCCATCTCTGACATTAAGTAGGTCTTTCATTATAACTTTAGGTACTAGTACCTTTTTTCCCCACCTCCCAAATTACCATGAATGATTTTTTCTATATTTTATACATACTAAAATACTTATTTGTTGTGTCTATATTATCTCCACCCACCCATAAAAAAAAAGTAAGGTCCTTGAAGGAAGGGGCTATTTAATTTGTCTTTTTATCTTCAGTACATTACTCAGAACCTAACTCAGAACATACACTTGGCTTGCTCTTTGATTCATTCTTTTTTCATAATCTTAGCATGTTTCTGGCCCTTTACTTGAAAATCAGAGTTCAATTTTTCAGTTGTTTCAGTTCTGAGTAAAATTCCAACATCTTCAAGGCAGAGTATAGCTTTCTGTTATGGGCAACGACACCCAAATTTTGAATAATACTTTGAAGTACCTTCATTGACTTTCAAATTCATGTTCCCATTTAGTCTCTGTGCAGTAGGCAATTCAGATATTAATATCACTTTTCTATAGATAAGGAAACTGAATGTCAGAGATATTAAGTGACAACCATAACTGTTAGCAATGTGTGTGTGTGTGTGTGTGTGTGTGTGTGTGTGTGTGTATACACTGTATAGTATTGCATAATTGCTAATGAAATTGAGAGACAGTCAAGAAAGAAGTTAGTTAGTTAGACAAACTGGACCTGACAGTGTCACCTTCTCAGGTATGTCTCTAGTACTTAACTTGATAGGCTCCTGAACTTAATTTTATCTATTCACCCCAGGGTGATTAAGCTCTGATTCCCAAACAACAAAGTATGGCCACTGATAAACCAGAAAGCTGGTTTATGGTAAAGCAATTAGATGGATAAAATTGTGGACTTGGAGTCATGAAGATGTGAATTCATATCCTTCTCCAGACATTAGCTTTTTAATCCTGGGCAAGTCAGTTAATCTTTATTTACTTCAGTTTCCTACTGTAAAAGGGAAAAAGGGGGTTTTTAGTTGGATATTAATATTTAAAGGTGTGGTCACGAAGAACTAGACCAGTGGTTCCCAAACTTTTTTTGGCCTACTGCCCCCTTTCCAGAAAAAAATATTACTTAGCGCCCCTGGAGATTATGAAACTATTTATTGAACTCAGAATAGAATGTAATACAAAAAAAGTGTGGCCATCACCGCTCCCTGAATCTCTGCAGCACCCACCAGGGGGCGGTAGTGCCCACTTTGGGAATCACTGAACTAGACTATGCACTCAATCCCTGGCTTTACTCTGGTAGGACTCTAGCCTTCTTCTCTCCCCTCATGTAGTTCTAAGGGAGAGATTTAAGAACAGTCTCACCAAATTCAAGGTCCTAGCCAGAGATTCTCCAGCTTCAGTTTCAGGCCTAAGAGCGAGTCCAAGGTCCCAGCCAGCACTCCTTCAGGTCCAGTTCCAGGCAGAAGAGAGCTGAACTGACTGAACTGAACTAATGGGAACTGGTAGCTCTCTTTTAAAGGGGTCTCTTTTGTGCCACTTCCTGTGCCTTCCTCTTAGTTTATGTGTTCAATCACAACAGATGCTTTTCTTAGGACTGTCCAGGAGGCAGTCAGTACATTTTGATTCTTCATTCATTCTAGAACACTTGGGTCACAGACCTCCCTACTTGTGAATTAAGTGAGGATGTTCTCACCTTTGGGTGATTAGATTAAGGATGGGCAGGGCAGATCTAATTTCATTATCATGTACTCATCTATAAAACTGAGATAACAGCACCAATCTCCCAGGGCTATTATAAGGATCAGCTACCACCACCACCACCACCACTACCACTAAGACTACTACCACTACTACCACTACTACCACTACTACCACTACTACTACTACTACTACTACTACTACTACATTATTTATAGGGCAATATATGCCAGATGAGAATTGGTATTGGTTGTTTCCTTAGAGCTTTTCTTCTTTTATGGATCAGCTGAAATCAGAATACCCAATTATAAAATATATTACTAGTCATCTCCAAGTCTTATACCTTCATGGACTGTCACAATTTCAGAAAAGAAAGTTTAATTTTTATGATTTTTTTCAAAAGGAATATCATTTGTCCCAGTTTTAGAGATAGAAAATATTGTTGCCATAGTTATAATACCTTAGTATGCTGTACATGCTGTTCCTTCCAAATGAGTGAATCCCCTTTTAGGACTAAATTATAAAATAAGCAAGATGTGTGTGTTTAGTGCAAAATGAATTGGATATAATTAAAGGATATTTCCATAAAATCATGTTATCATAGAAATATTTCCCAACCTGTGTTTTACCTATATCTTTCCTTTGGTTCTCATCCTTAAAAAAGCAAGAGGCAATGAGGTAACTTAGTGGATTGAGAGCCAGCCTAGAGATGAGAGGTCCTTTGACCAAGAGCAAGTCACATAACTCCCATTCTCCTTCTTATGGTGCTCTTCTTGCCTTGGACCCAAAACACATATTGATTTTTAAATGGAAGGTAACAGTAAAAAAGAAATCTATAGTTATCAGTTCTATTTCTTCTTTCTTTCTTCTAAACCTCCTGTAGTCTTGCTTTTGTTACTCATTCAACTGAAACTTCTCTCTCCAAAGTTACTAGCAATTTCTTAATGTCCAAATCAACTGGCATTTTTCTCAGTCCTCATCCTTTATAATTATATTGTAGCCTCTGAAACTGTTGATCATCTTCTCCTAGAGTCTTTTCTCTCTACATTTTCATAAAATTTTCTCTTTTTGTTCTCCTTTTATATGCCTGATTTCTCCTTTTCAGTCTTTTTGACTAGGCAGACTAGTTTGACTGTTATTCATGTCAGTGATTCTAACTGGATGAACCCCCAAATTTTGTTCTAAGACTTCTCTCCTTTCTCTGTACTTTTCCCCTAGGTAACCTCATCAGTTCCATGGGTTCTATTATCATTCCTATTCAGATGACTCACAAAACTATATATCAAGTTTTAGTCCTTCTCCTAAACTCCTTTTCTACTTCACCAACTGATTACCTACTGATCATTTCAAACTATTTGTCTTTAAGACATCTCATACTCAGCATGTCCAAAAAAGAACTCATTATCCCTCTCCCAACTCTTCCTTATTCAATCTGCCCTCATTATGAATTTCCATATTACTGTTGAGTGCTCAATCATCTTTTTTTTAATTTGAAAATTTTTATTTATTAATTTAGAAGTTTTTCCATGATTACACGATTCATGTTCTTTGCCTCCCCTCCTTCCAGCCCCCTCCCATAGCCAATGAGCAATTCCACTGGGTGTTACATGTGTCCTCAATCAAAACTTATTTCCATATTATTAATATTTGTATTAAGATGATCACTTAGAGTCCACATCCCCAATCATATCCCCATCGACCCATGTAATGAAGCAGTTGTTTTTCTTCTGTGTTTCTACTCCCACAGTTCTTCCTCTGGATGTGGATAGCATTCTTTCTCATAAGTCCCTCAGAATTGTCCTGGATCATTGCATTACATTTGATTGTGCCACACAGTGTATTTGTCTCTGTGTACAATGTTCTCCTGGTTCTGCTCCCTTCACTCTGCATCAATTCCTGGAGGTCATTCCAGTTCACATGGAATTCCTCCAGTTCATTATTCCTTTTAGCACAATAGTATTCCATCACCAACAGATACAACAATTTGTTCAGCCATTCCCCAATGGAAGGGCATACCCTCATTTTCCAATTGTTTTGCCACCACAGAGAGTGGCTATAAATATTTTTGTACAGGTCTTTTCCCCTATTATCTTTTTGGGGTATGAACCCAGCAGTGGTATGGCTGGATCAAAAGGCAGACAGTCTTTTAAAGCCTTTTGGGCATAGTTCCAAATTGCCATCCAGAATGGTTGGATCAATTCACAACTCCACCAGCAATGCATCAATGTCCCAATTTTGCCACATCCCCTCCAACGTTTATTACTTTCCTTTGCCGTCATGTTAGCCAATCTGCTAGGTGTGAGGTGATACCTCAGAGTTGTTTTGATTTGCATTTCTCCAATTATAAGAAATTTAGAACACTTTTTCATGTGCTTATTGAAGTTTTGATTTCTTTATCTGAAAATTGCCCATTCATGTCCCTTGCCCATTTATCAATTGGAGAATGGTTTGCTTTTTTGAACAATCGATTTAGCTCCTCATAAATTTGAGTAATTAGACCTTTGTCAGAGTTTTTTGTTATAAAGATTTTTTCCCAATTTGTTACTTACCCTTTCAATTTTGATTGCATTAGTTTTGTTTGTACAAAAACTTTTTAATTTAATGTAATCAAAATTATTTTACATTTTGTAATATTTTCTAACTCTTGCTTGATCTTAAAAATCTTTCCTTTCCCATAGATCTGACAGGTATACTATTTTATGTTCACCTAATTTACATCTTTTCTTTCTTAAAAAAATTTAAAAAATACACATTATATTCTGTCTCAGGGTTGACACTAAGTATAGGTTTCAAGGAAGAAGAGTGGTAAGGGCTAGACAATGAGGGTTTAGTGACTTGCTCAAGGATATATAAACTCAGTCTGAGGCCAGATTTGAACCTAGGACCTTCCTTCTCCAGACCTGGCTCTCTTTCCACTGAACCACCTAGATGTCCCTCAACCATCTTTTCAAAGAAGAGAGGGGAGGAAATAATTATTTATTAAACACATATGATGTGCTGGACACTGTGCTAAGTGTTTTACTGTATTATCTCATTTGATAATCATAAAAACCCTTCAATATAGGTGCTATTATTATTCCCATTTTACAGTTGAGGAAATTGATGCAGACTGAGGTTGATTGACTTGCCTAAGGTCACATAGCTAGTAGGTACCCAAGGCCAGATTTTAAATCAGGTCTTTCTGATTCCAGGTCCAGCACTCTTTTCTACTGTGCCACCTAGCTGCCTTTCAGCCCTCAGCGTTCTCAGTGTTTATGCCATTTTCAAATCTTCTCTTTCACTTGCCCCACACTTCTGATTAGTTTCCAATTCTTGTTGTTTCTTTGTCTACGTCTATCTCATATGACCTTTACTGTATATCATCAAGAGCTTTCTGACCCTAATTACCTCTTGCCTAGACTATTCCAGTAGCCTCCTAATCGTTCTGCTTACTTGAATCCATTCTGTGCAGCTGGCAAAGTGATTTTCCTAAAGTTCCAGTCTGACTATGTCCCTCCTCTGTTCACTCAATAAGTATCACTGGATCAAGGTGTAACTTTTTTTGCGAGCCCTTAAAACTCTTTAAAATATGATCCCAACCTACCTTTTCAGTCTTCTTAGATGATAGGACTTGCTGATCCATATGTGATCCTCCCACTCTGATCTTCATGCCTTCCAATGAACGAGTCCCTCCATCTGAAATTCTGTCTCTTCTTCTAACATCTGCCTTTGGCTTTTCCAGGTTTCCTTTAAGAATCAGTCAAGCGTCACCTTCTACAGGAAACTTTTTCTCCAAAATTTGTTATATGTTTATCTCTGTCCGTGTGTTTATCTTTTTAAATATATCTGTGTCTATACAGGCTGTCTCTACCTTAGAATATAAGCTCCAGAATTGTTTTACTTTGTATCCCCCAGTGTCTAGCATAGTGCTTGGGATGATTGCTTGATTGCTTGTATAAAGAAGTTGTGTTCTTCTGATGAATTCTTACCTTTTGGTTCTCCTCCTTAGCTGGCAGCTCATGTGCTAATCACCAGTTCACAGAGCATTCATTGATGGTCCATTTTAATAAAAGAGCCTGCAAAGCTCTTACTACAAAGAAAGTTTTGAAACTAATAAACTGACCCTTCACTTTGTGTTTTGTTTCCCCCAGTCCCCTAAAATTAGAAGAATGTGATGTTCTAAAATTCAGATATTTTATTGCATCACAATGTATAGTTTGGACCCGGACTCAATCTTTTAGACGACTGCACATATACCATTGTCCTGGCACTTGTTAATGCAACAATTACCTATTAATTACTTATGATATATATAAAACATTGTAGTAGATATAGGGAGAAATGCAAAGATAATGAAGACAGTCTGTGCTTTCATAGAGTTTAAAATCTGATACACATGCGTGTATTTATCTATATGTAAATGCATACAAATATTCTTAGAAGTATTTACTAACTAAAATGTATTTACTAGCTAAAATGACCCAAATGAGCCATTTATATATTATGCATGTATGCATATGGACATACACATTACATGCATAACAAAGTGCCAGATATGCCATGTACATGTGCACACATGTATAAAATTTACACATTAATGTTTTATATATAATTTATAGACATGCTTTTTTATAGTCACAGTCTTTTGGGCATGTTTTGCAATGCAATTGAGTTCATTTATAATAAAGCATCTATTCTCTTACTATTCTCTTGAAAAGATACTAGGAAATACATTGATAATTTTGATTAAGCTTTATAAAGATAATGTCATCATTCAAATTGAGATCAAGGCTTACCTGTCACCCACAAGGCACCATTTCCTTTATTTTCAATACCATGATATAGATCACAGTTTATTTAAAATCATACATTAAATTGGTCCCTCGTGCCTTGGTTTCAGAACCATGGTCAAAAGTCACCTCTTAGGGTTACTTACTCAAAGTTTTATGTATTTCTATTTGAAATGTATAACTCCCTCTCCACTGACAACAGTTGTAATGTTTCATAAGCATATCATACTTTATTACATTCAAATGGAACACTTTGTATATCAGAAAACCTCTTAAAATGGAATGAATTTTAAAAAAAATCTTTAGTCTTTGTTATTAAGTTAACTTTTTAAAGTGGAGAAATAAAAAAAAACACACACACCAAAAAGTTCATAAAATTAGAGATTTAGAAATGAGGAAACTAAAGCTTGTAGAGGTTTAATAGTTTACTCTTGTTAGTGTAGTTTGTCTTTCAGAGGCAGAATTTACATTTGGGCTTTTCTTAATTCATGGCCAGAAATCAATCTACTCTACTATTTTGCTTTTCTTAAAGACTTTCTTTAAATGAGAACTTGAACCTGGACCTTTTTGACAAATTCTCCAACCAACTCCCCCCCAGAAAAAAACAAAAACAAAAACAAAAGGAAACAAACGAATAGTAAGCCTGCCCCCCTGTGGAAAAGATTTTGTCTACATTATTGTAATACTCATTAATTTTGCCTCATAAGATTATTGTTGAAACAATCAACAGAATGAATTGCAACATGTTTTAACTTCATGTTTTAATTTAAAGGGAGTTATGAAAAGAAGAGATCAAATTCAAGCAGAACTGGATTCCAAAGTTGAAGCTTTGAACTACAAAAAGGTTGAAAAGGAGTTGGTAAGTTTTCAAATTTATTCTTCTAGTCATATAAAGTTTGCTTCTAATTGTTTGTTAGCAGTACATTTAAACAGTTTTCAAAGAATTTTTTATGGGATTAAGAAATTACCACATAGCCTAATTTATTTTACCAAGTGAGGAAATTGCATATTTATTCTGTTGGGGCCAGATTCTAGTTTTCTCTGCTTAATGGCTGTATGAGGAAATTTTCCACTTAAAAACAATACAAAATAAAACTCTTGTTTAATTATAATCAAAATTGATTCTGATCCTAGGTATGTGAGATCCTTTAATTTTAAGAAATAGAAAAAAAAAAAGCTAAACTGGGCTTGATTCAAACCATACTTCAGCCAAGAAAACTGTTTTATCTTAGTTTTCAAGGAAACAGTCATTAAGATAGAAACCTTTTCACTATAGTTGTTATAATTTAATTGGTTGGTCTTAAGGCAACAAAGAATACATATGTATGTGGCTATAGAGTCCCAAAGATCTGAGTTGATTTTCAGACTTTGTGACCAGAGGCAAGTGATTAAACTTTCTATGCCCTTGATGACTCTCTAAAAATCTAAGTTACAGATCAATTGCTAATCTGTATTGGTTGAAAAAATTTTCATACTGGGAGTTTCTCATATGGATAAAGTGGCAAGTCCAGATTATGTATGCAAATATAAATATATATAATAAATAAATATAAATGTAAATTTACATTTAAATTTACATTTATTTCATTTAAAGAAAATTTAAATGTAAATTTAAATAAAATATTTTATTAAAATATATTTTATTTAAATTTTAATAGAATATTTTTAAAATGTATATTTTAATAAAATATTTTATTAAATTTTATTAAAATTTACATTTACATTTAAAAAATAAATATATAATAAATAAATATATATTTATATTCACATACACGATCTGCACTTGTCACTTTATCCATATATATACATACATATATATATACACACACACACTATACTACTTGAGCTGTATTACCATCAGGAAAACCCAAATTCAAATCCCCTTTCATATTCTTGCTAGCTGTGTAATTTTGGGCAAGATACTTAACCTTTTTCAGCTTCATTTTCCCCATCTGTTTAGTAGCACCACCGATGTCACTGGGTTCTTATGATTGTCATATAAAATAACATGTTAAGTGCTTTGCAGACTTCAGAGTACTCTATAAATGTTCTTCCCTCAGTAATCTCTTGGCCTTTGAGGTCTATACACCCTACATCTATCATCCATTCAAAATCCTGGTAGCTGTTATCTACTGCTTTTCAGGATAGACCCTTTTTTTCCTCAGTGAATTAGTATTTGGCTCGCAATCTTTCTCTCCTCCTTAGCTCCTGCGTTCACACTAAGGGACTTCAATATACATACTGATACTCAAACAACCCAACCAATTCACTTACTCAACTTTCTGGATTCCTATGACCTGTACTTCCACCCCACCTCAATCAATACAAAGATAGTTATATTTTGATCTTATCATCAACCACAAAAAAACTACCTCCATGTTCAGGAACACCAAAATTCCCCTTTCTGACCATAATCTCTTAATTCCTTCCCACCTCTTTTCCTTTCCTGGGCTGAGGAAGTCACCAAGGGAGGGAATATAGAGAGAAAAGAGGGTGCAGGGTAGAACTTTGGGGTATACCAAGAGTTAGGGCTTAGAAAATGATGATGAGCCAACAAAAGAAACTGAGGAAGTTTGATCACACGGTAGAGCAAAAAAGAGAATTTTCATAAGAGAGTATCTAGGAATTCAGGGTTCTTAATACTGCAGAGATTAATACAGATAAGCATTGAGAGAAGCTACAATTAAAGAGTTAACTAGTTATCTCAATGGTAAAATGTGATACCTGAAGATTAAAGGTAAAGCAGAGAAATGACTCAAAGCCTCAAGATACAGAATGAGACATATTTTTAGACATGGCTAAAGTGGGGCTTTCTTTTATTTGACTATGAATATTTGTTTTGAGGGTTTTCTTTTCTTCTTTCCCTTCTTCCCTCCCTCACTCCTCCCACTGTGTCTCTCTCTCTCTCTCTCTCTCTCTCTCTCTCTCTCTCTCTCTCTCTCTCTCTCTCTCTCTCAGTTGAAATGGGAAATTTGGAGGGACATAAAATAACTGGTTGTTAATTTAAAAAAATTAATTTATAATAACAACAACTGAAATGGTAACTTTGGGATCAGCATTTTCAACTGAGTGATGAGGTTGGAAGTCAGACTATGAAGAAATAAGTGAATGAGGACAGAAGTATAGATTGATTTTTCAAGGTATTTGGCAGAGAAAAGGAAGAATAATATAGGATAAGAGCTTAAGTGGCTGGCAGGATCTAGAAGGACTTTTAAAAGATAAGGATGACTGAATATAAGATATGGAGGGAGGATTATAGTGGGAGCAAATAGTCATTTGCAGAAGACTAAAAGGGATGGCACCAAGGATATATGTAAAAAGGGTCACCTTCCCTTCCTGGAAAAGAAGAGCCAGCTCTTTATCAGGTAATAAAGAAGGGAACTTCATGAGAGGAACGTCAAGTGTGTTTAGTTTGTACTTTGAAATTCTTTCACATTCTAGGAAAGTTTAATCATGTGCTATGCTGTGATGAATATCATAGGAGAAAGATGTAGGAGTGCTGGATAGAGAATGATCAGGGGGCAGAAGCATGATCTTTGATGGAGAAATCATCTTTCTCTTTTTCTTTGAATGGCATACCATTCAAGAGTAAATCAGAGAACAAAAGGTAAATGAAAGACTGGTAACTCCTCCAGAGAATGGTAATATAATTATTCTTGTCATGTGAAGGTACTTAACTTTTTAAGTAAAATCAAAGCCTGGAAGAAAATAAAGAGGGACTTAGCAAGAACAGCTTTTTGTCCAAATCAATTGGGCTTCTTATGCAAAAAAAAGGGATTCTCTGTCAAATATTGAGATTCTTCCACAATGTTTATAGACAAGTACATTATACAGAGTGGGTCACATTGATGATACATCTTGGAACTGCTTGTTTTTTTCAAATTTAGGATGAGTTCTTTGTCTTATAATTCTATTCTAAGGGTATTTTCAAGTCTTGCAGAGAAAGTTTAGTAAGACTGCTTGAAACTTAAGTATTTGCTTCTAATAAGCATTCTGATGACTCAGATATAGGTTTTTTCCAGTGAAAATTTGCATAAGTGTACAGATTTTTTTAAATGAAAAGGAAAAATGTACTTGGTATTTTCCCTAAATCCGAAGCCTGGAAAAATACTTTTTAATCCAATGTGGTTTGGTTTTCTCAACTCAAAAAGAATTAACTTTTTTCCCAACAATATTTAACAGACTTTAGTAACTACAGGCTAGCCCTGATACTTTGCCTTTGCTGCAGACATATCTTATCCAGACTATTTATTATAGCTTATTTGGCAGCATGTATTTATGATAAAATTTTCTCTGATTCGTCAGAGAAAAGCATTTTATATCTTTTTTTTTTTGGTCTAGTAACAGTACTTGTTTGGAGTTTTTATTTTAGAACAGGAAAAATTATTTTCCCATTGTTTCACTATTGTGAACACTTTGAAAAATTCAGATTTATGCTTGAAAGTTTACCAAGAAGTCAATCTTTCTTCAAAATGAATCAATATCAAGCTACCCAGAGAATATGTCTACACATGATTACCAAATGAAATGCATCAGTCAATTCAAATAAATCAGGCACCAATTTACAAAGTAAATCTTTTGATCAGGGAATTTTGATAGGCACTGAGGTACAAAAACAAAAATAAAAAGCATCCCTTGATTATAGTTTATTAGGGAAAGGTGATATGACACTCACCAATAAAGTATACATCATAATAAAAATGTGGAAGAAAAGTTTGCCTTCCAGGATAGAGGACCGGCCTTTAGAATGAAGATGATTTGGTTTCAAGTCACAATTCTGACACATTAACTATATGATAATAAGCAAGTCCCTTAACTTCTTGGTGACCTGATTGTCAATGACATGAGCAGCAGTTTGTTTTGGTGAAAGTTAGCCCAATGGCAGTTCTCTATACTGAAAAATATCACATATTCACAAACTAAAACAAATAAACAAAAAACAACGAGTGTGTGTGTGTGTGTGTGTGTGTGTGTGTGTGTGTGTGTGTGTGTGTATTCCCTCCATGTTTTTCTTAATATCTGCCTTACTCTCAGACCCAGAAACAATGCCCAAAAGTCTTAACCCTTTCAATTCCAGAGGCTGAACTTTTTTGTGAGCCCTTCCCAAGGCCCACTATTGAAAGTGGGCTCTAACCATGCTTTGCTCTAACCATATTTTACTAGACCCATCATCTTGCCATTGGCCTTGTAGGTGTGTACTTGCCTTCCATTCTCTTTCCCATTCTAGAACAATAACCAAATCTATACTCTCATTATTCTTAGAAAGATTTTATTGGTCCACATCTCTGTGGCTCCATTAACCAAACACAGTAACTTTTCAAGCCATAATCCTTATTTTCTGACACCATTCACTTATATGCTTGTCTCCACTACTTAGAATATAATTTCCTTGAGGTCAGAGACTTCTTTTATTTTTCTTTTGTACACACATGCTTCAAACAATGATTGGAACTTAGTAGTTGTTTAATACTTTTTCCTAAGGGTTGGAGTAGTGCAGAGCATGGGATGAAAGATTTGAGGAAGATCACTTATGGGATCAGCAAAAACTTCAGCTCTTGAAAAGAGAAAAATATTTCAGTAGGTAGAGATGGGAGAGTCGGAAGAAGCCAGAAAATAATTTCTGGCATGATTTATGCACTAAATATTTTGCTGACCATTAACATGAGATCAAAACAATCCCAAAACATTAAAAACAACAACAACAAACCTTCTTGGGAGGAAATGAATGGTGTAATGTTTAGGCATTTATACATTTTCAACATTTAATGCATTTATCTCCTATTTCCTAAGGGGAAAAACCTGCCAGAGTTTCTTCAGGAATAAGCAAGCCTTGGTTACTCTCACAAGTGGCAGGGTAACCATGGTAACCCACCCCAGTGAGGTTGAGTAAGGGAGCAGCTCCCTTATAGTAACTATGGTGACCCTGGCAAAGTACTGCAGATAGGCTGATTGATCTCCATGACAACCCTGGGGGAGCCACTCTAGAGATAACCCTGGGGCTGTATCTTACATACCCAGCTGAGACTGCTCTTTGGGCCTCCCACCAAAGCCTGCCTAAGGCAGCTAGATCAATCTGAGTAGACACATTCAAATGAAAGCACTGATGCCTAGAGGGGTTGCAGATAAAGTTCTAGCCGGTTAAGAAAGGAGAGTTGGAGCAATGATTTCTAGGGGTCACATCAACTACATCAGCCCTCCTCTAGTATGGCAAGTAACAACAATAGGAGATGACTGACTGGGTAAAGCTTTGGTCTTCCTAACAACTGGCTTTAACTTTGGTTTAGTCTTTTAGTTTGAGAAACATCATGGCATGGTGGATAGAGACCTGGCCTTGGAATCAGGAAAATCAAGGGTCAAGTCCTGCCTCAGGTACTTATTAGCCATGTTGCCTGTGGCAAATCACTTAAAAACAAAACAAAACCAAACCAAAAAAAAAAAAAAAAAAAAAAAAAAAAACTCTTACCTTTAAACTTAGTATTGATTCCTAGGCAGAAGAGCAGGTATAGGTAAAGTAATTGGAGTTCAAGACTTGCCCAAGGTCATATAACTAGGAAGTGGAAAGCCAAATTTGAACCTAGGATTTCCCATCTCCATCTGGCACTCTATCATTTAACCTCTAAATGCTCCATTCAAATCTCTTAAAGTGTCAGTTTATATAGTAGTTGTCCTTCCCCAATCTGCAAGAGGAATTTTCACACTGAGTTTCCTGCACTGAAAGAAACCAAAGGTCTGGACAAAAAAAGTAGAAATTAGTTTATTACACTTCATACATAGAATTGCTGGCATTATGACAAGAACATATCTGCTAACAGTGTTAGGGTTTATTGAACTATGATAAGGTAGGTACTTATCCTAAAAATAGTTATGATATCTATTTCCTGTCTTTCACTATATTGTTTAAGTCAAGCATTCTTTAACCTGGTGTTCAAGTAGCGTCAATATTTCTTTACTTAAGTGTCTGACTCAACGCTATTAGAATGAGTGACTAGAAGTGGTATTCCTGTTGCTTGATGTACTTGGTAGCCCAAGACCAATTCAATCTAACAAAAATACATTAAGTTATCCACTTCCACAGAAGTATCTGGTGGAGTCTGAATGCAGATTGAAATATACTATTCTTTCCTTTATTTCCTTCTTGGATTTTTCTCTTATATAAACAATATATCTTCTTTCACAACATGATGAACATGGAAATATGTATTGCATGATAGCTACCCATATCACATTATCTGCCCTTTTAGGGAGGAGAGAGAGAGAAAAAAAGAGAGAGAGAGAAAAAAAGAGAGAGAGAGAAAGAGAGGGAGAGAGAGAGAGAGAGAGAGAGAGAATGTGGATTAAAAATGTCAAAAAGGGATGATTAAAACTATATCTGCATGTAAAATATTTTTTAAAAGAAAGATAGAAAGAAAATTAAGAAAAACCCAAGTTCAAATCCAGCTTCATTGTTTGCCTATGTTTCATCATCTATAAAATGAGCTGGAAAAGGAAATGACAAACCACTCAAATGGTTTTCAAGAAAACTCCATGAATAGTACTAGTGTTATATGGTCCATGGAGTCAACAATTAAGTTATTAATAATGTAAGGTGAGAAACAATGTGGTATACTAAAGAGTCAGAAAAGGCTGGTCTTGAGAATCTTTTTCTTCCTTAAAGCCAAAGCACTATCTCTTTTTGAAATGCTTCAGTTCTTAATGCATTCTCTCCTCTAATACCTTTTTATTTTCTTATCTCTGTACACGTTACATATCTTCTCCCCAACCCTAATAGAATATAAGATCCTTGAGGGAAAGAACTCTATAAACAGCACCCAGCATATATCTTGCATGCTGTGTGGTAGCTAATCTCTCAGAATTTATTACATGGAATCCTAAATTTACCTTTCTTTAGCTTCCTTCTATTGTTTATAGTCCTGCCCTCTGACCCCAAGGAAAAGTCCAAATACTCTTTTATATGACAGTTCTTACAATGTGTGAAGACAGCTGCCATACTCCCTTCTTGAGATCTTTTTATCACCTCCAGATAATTTGATAATGATGATAATGACAGTTTAGTTGATAAGAAATAAGTGGACATGGACACATCTTTCTGTCAGCTCATGCTACTGCTGCTGCTGCTGTTGCTGTGTCTCTTGCAGCATGGAGTTTTATATATATATTTCAAGACTCACTTCACACAAAAGACACCCCACCAAAACTTTGCATTTGTGCAGAAACACAAATTATGTCATATCAAAACACAAAGATTCTTATTAGCTTCCAAATAGAACAAGGCTAAGGTCCAACCTCGACTGGGTTCTTATCAGAAGGCTGTGACAGGGAATATTTTTTCTGGGGAGAAATGCCCCTCCTGGAGGAATTTATGACCTTGAGTGTCTGAACTACCTTTGAAACAAAAACAGTTGTATTTCTGACCAAAGGAGAGAATGTTAACCTCTTAACAGCTGGATTGTTAGGAGCTTAAAGCTTTTCATTAAGGAAAAGTGTGGATCAGAAAAGGAGTCAAAAGAGGAATCTCAGATTTTTATATATTTGAGACTGTTTCTCTTATTGGCCTCCTACATAATTTCCCCTTTTCTTTTAAATTGAAGCAATTTATAAAACTTTTATTAATGAGAGGAATCACAGAGAGTGGTTACAAACATCATCTACAGAGATCTTGTAAACTATAGCTGGATCTGATGGGATTCACAGATTATACTGACAGACCATGTTTCTCTCTATGGCTCTCAACACTCCCTATGCCTTCTTCTCCCAAGGCTACAGATGACAGAAGGTCTTCAAGGGAAACATATTTGTAGTAACTTTGTTAAAGACATTAATACCTTTACTGATTCACCTTGCTTGAGAAATGTATAGTATTTAGAGAAAAGAATATGACATGAAACATCTTGGCAGGATGAAGTTAAATAAGGTCACAAAGGTAGAAATAGAAAATTGCTTAATGTGGAGTACTTCAAAAGATGTTCCATGAGGTGGTAGAATAGTTTAAGCTTTTCTTCAGTGAAAGAGGATGCTCTGATACCTGTAAAATAATTGAATTTTTGTTGTCATTATGGTGGAAATGAAGGTTGTAGGAAAAACTTAGAGAAGAAAAATTTGGAGATGTCTACAAAGATTTACAGTTTTGTCAAAGTTTTCACAGACATGATTTCTGATTTGAAAATTCTCTTCCACATTTAGCTATAAAATAAATAAGGGACATTTGTAATGCTCAGTCATGTTGTATATCTGCTGGAGTTTTAGAGTTTTGAATGAGTGAGCTATTTTTTTCCCTCATAAGGCATCTACTTAATAAAAATAAATGCTTTTGACATTTAACAAAAAGTGCAAATTCCCTGAGAAGCTGATCTGGTGGTAAAAATCAGAACATTTTTTCAGTATATTTATTGTGCTAACGGAAAATCAACAATTCTTTAATCATATTGCTTTCATTGTAAATTTATGGATCTTACTATTATTCTTATTAATGAAATGTTAAATTTATGCTTTTAATAAATTTGTGGTACCAAAAACTAATAATTACATGGAATGGCCTCAAAATATATTGTCCTAATGGAAGAAATCAAAACTTATAGAAATAGGTCAAAGTATATAACATTATCACTTTTATCCTATCTACTACTAGAGCTATCTCAAAGAGCTTTTCATTTAATAGAACATGAGCTCATAGCCCAATAATTTTAGTAATCTATAAGAAGTGATCATTTTTATCTACCTGTGCAATAATTCATTTAACATTAAATATAAAAGAATGATACTAGGATTACAACTTTTCCAATTTGTTTCTATATGAATTCCATTAATTCTACAGTATGATTGATGATGAGGAGGATAATAATAGCTTTAAATATGTTTATCTTTGATTTTTGAAAGTAACTTTACATATGTTAGCTATGTAAATTTTACAATAACCCTGTGAGGTAGGTTAATGCATTAATTATATCCATATTTTACAAATAAAGAAGCTGAAATTCAGAGCTATTAAGTGATTTGTTCATGTCTGTCCAATGAATGTGTCTGAGAGGAATTTAAACTCAGGACTTCCTGACTTTAAGTCCAGTAAGATAAGTTTAGTAGATTGTTCAGATGGCATACATATCTGCTTGATCAATTTCTTTGAATCTGTGCCAACTCTGCCTCGTCCAGGAATGTCTGTTAAGCTCCCAAGTGCTTTTTGAAGCAAGATGGACTTCTTTCTGCTTTCTGGAAATGATAGATCTGAAATGAACAAAAATGGCATGGATAGATGTTAGCATGGAAATGTTTCTGACATCAATATTTTCATAGAATATTTAATATTTAATCTATCCCAAAACAGAAGCTCAAAGTTGGGAACTCTGAGTCTTGTCACTTACATTATTTTTGGGGCTATAGGTACATATGAAGCATTTCTCATTTATGTAGTATTATAATAGAGCCCTCTTCCTGTTGTCTTACTCCACCTCATTATGGAGTGGAGGTGACCATGGGGTCCCAAAACTCTTTTCAATACAACTCAAACTTTTTCAGGTCCAACCAAGGTGAAAAGGCAGGTTGTAGCTATTTTAACTGCAACTGGCCTGCATAAATTTGAAGTATCTCATCTCCAGGGTGGCAACAAGGTATTAATTTTTTTTTCTTGCACAGGAACTCTTAAAAACCATTTTAACTTATATTGTTGAGATCTTGCTTCAGTTGAAAGAGGAGTACTCACACAGATTAAATCGGATTTCTAAATTATTGGTCTATTGTAATGGGGGAGAATATAATTATTTCTATTGTTAATAGGATATATGTCATTGAAATAACACATTGAACCTCTCTAGAGACATAAAGCATGTCTTCTCTGTGACATCTGTGTGAATCTGCACGGATTCAAAGAAATTGATCAAGCAGGTATGTATCCCATCTTCTAAATATGTGTCATACTCTGGAATTTGAAGTTTGAAAATAGAAGTATGCCAGGGTTAAGTTATTATGTCAATCTCTTGGACTCTAATGTAGTGCTCTACGATCACATTATTAGGAAGGGAAACCTAGGAGAACTTTACTATTCAAGAGCAGAATAAAAGTTCATAAGATTTCTTAACCATTTTTTTTGTCATGGATCCTTGGCAATTTGATCAAGTCTGTGTACACCTCAAAATAATGTTTTTAAATAAAATAAATACATAATATTACAAAGGAAACAGATAATATTAAAATATTGTTATTAGTTAATAACAAGTTCATGGTCCGCAGGTTTAAACTCAGTAAAAACTTACTGATTTTATAAGAAATTGAAAGCAGCTTCTATAATTCTGTGCATCCTTTTTAGCATAGAATTCAGTTCCCTGGAGACCCATAGAGGAAGGAAAGATTTTTCAGGTAACCTTTGAGAGTAATGAAGTTTTCTTTCTGTTGGTGACTCATGTGACTGAAAGTTCAGAGATATTTCACATTCGTTTTTTGTTTTGTGTGTGTGTGTGTGTGTGTGTGTGTGTGTGTGTGTGTGTGTGTGAGTGATGTGGAGCTAGATTTCCTAAATAAGTCAAGGATTGAAAAGTTGTCAATTTTAGCCTTTAGGTGGCTAATTGAATATCTATTTAAACCACCAACCCTAATGTAAGCCAAAACCTGATCACTGACTCATGGATTTTATAGATGACAGTTTTCAAAGTGCTTGGGTAATTTATCAGAAAATTAGATGTGAGCTGTGTGGGGAGGAGACAGAATATTTTTTGATTGCTTCTAAATTGTTATCAGACAATGACAATTTGTATTACCAAGTTACCACATTTAGGAGCAACTCGTTTTAGAATGCACAGAGGAACCCAACTTCCTACAGCCTACATTTTGAAGCATGCTTCATTTGTGTGGGGGTGAAACAGTTTGGAGGGCAGGCAGCAGAGAAAGAGGCGTTGTCAATTTTTGGTTATTTTTGTAAAGGAAAATGAAAGCTATGCACCTTTAATGATTTAACAACAATATAGACAGAACCATAGAATAGTTTAAAAGTCTGTTAATTTCCACCCTATGCCTTGTGAATATTATCTCTGAGGTTGCAGTGAACCAGTGTTCAAGTTTGTACTCAAGGTAGATTTGATGGTTAGCACAGATGTATGTAGTATTCCAAAAGATGTTCACATTTCCTTTTGCATTTAAGTTTCTGTATGAATGGGAAACTCGTTCGAGAGACTACATCTTGCATTGTCCAAAGTGCCTAGAACAAAGGAAATAATCAGTTATTTTTGATTGATTTCTTTTTGTTATGCCAGGACCATTGCAATAAATGTATGTCTATAATTATATCTCTCACTTTCAGAACATAAGCATTTTGTTTTCAGAATTTCATTCTTGACAGCTTATCATCATTCCTCCCTTCCCCAACAGAATTTTAGACCTACCAGTTACTTCTATCCGGGCTTTCTCTTGAACCCTTTGAAATCTCTCCTCCAAAATCAAGGATGCATGTCAGACGGCCCATTTTCTCTCTCTATCACAAATTACAAATCGCTATAGTCATTTTACTCCAAAGGTTCCTATCATTCTATCCCATCAACTAGTTTCTTCTTGTCAGTCAGAATTAGATCTAGCAGAGTAGGTCCTTATTGTTTTCTCTTTACCTTTTGAAGAATGAAATTATCTATAGGGTGAATCTAGAAAGTATTAGCTGTTCCGTGAATAAATGAATTCTCCTCTTTGTGCATTCCACATTCTGAACTTCTCATCTGTTTCCTAAATCTCTCCATGTGGTCTGTAGTATACTCTTATGGTATGATCACTCCCCACCAATAGTGTTGATTTTGTCAAAATGCTTCCCAAAATAACCTCCCAAGATGCTATAGCTTCATTTAATGAAATTCTATTATATTCTCTCTTTTCCCTATACTATTTCTTTTGAATAAGTCATATCCTTTGAGAACCAGATCTTTGTTCTAATCCCTCCAACTCTGAGAGATGCCTCTGTAGTAAAATTTGCTTTTTAGTGTTAATTTCTCTAGTTCACTTTCATGGTACCCATACATTATGCATTTGTGTATAGATATGTATAGAGCCATGAGCTTTATCCCATGCTCCCTTCTTGAAGTTATCTCTTATGGATTTCTGGATATTGACTGTTAGTCAATTAGCAAGTAAAAAGAAGCATCCTGAGCACAATGAGGAAAATGCAGCCCTCCCACAAGCATTTATTAAGTGTTTTTGTGTGGAATAAAAACCTCTTTCCCCAAAGCAAATTAAATTAAATTAAAGAAGTGTTTTTCCCATCTTATTTTTTTTTCCATCAGCAAATTTCTGAATCCCAGAAGACTGGAGAAGATGTATGTGTTAACAGGTTGATTTTTCACTCGTGGCAAGGATTTTGAGGTCAGAACTAGGAAGAAATTCAAATATATCAGAAACTCGAATATATCAGAAAAAATATGATGATTTGCAGTGTTCCATACCTATAGCCCCTAGCTTCGATAAAGGTGTGTTTGTATGGGGAGAGGGCAAGGTACACCTGATATAGTTTCTTTTGAACTAAGCTTAGTATTTAATATGAATGCATTTTAGACATTATCCCTATTCCCAAATCTTTTCATAACTAAGGACTACTAGTAGACTATTGAAGAATGTAAATATATATGTGGGTGCATATTATTATTATTACAATAAACCATCAGTTTTAATGACATTTATTATAGAGGGTACTGTCTTATTTAAATGAGATAAAAAGGTTTAATTTCTGCCTTCAGACTCGATACTTGTACTCTGAGACAGACAAGAACTATATAAAGACAGATAACAGTGACCTAAAATGATAAATCAGTGCATGAATGGAAATTGCTAGTTGGAGGGAAAAAAAGCTTTGCATAACATATTTCTGATAAAGGTCTAATATCCATGATGTAGAAGGAATAAATATATGATATATTATTATAGATAAAGACACAAAAATAAGGCAATGTATAGTGTATAAAGAATTATCCTTGAAGTCAAAAAGGCCAGAGTTTAAAGGACATAATAATGACTGTGATTCTGGGCAAGTCCTCTTAGTATTCTAGGCCAATGGTGTCAAACTCAAATAGAAATAGGGCCATTAAACCATATGTAAAGATCCCTTAAGGCCCCATATTGACTTAGAAAATCACAGATTAATATTATATATGTTCTGTTGTATCTTTATTCACTTTGTCAGATATTTCCCAATTGCATTTTAATCTGGTTCAGGCCAATCAACCTCTGCTCTCTAAGATTATAAACTGCAGAAAAGATTTTCTGCATTGATAAGAGGGGGTTCCCCACTACTTCCCCAGGAATTCCCTGTACTAAAGAAATTCTAATGCCCCTGTGAAAACCCTATTCCAATGAAATTAACAAATAGTTTTCAAAAATATAAGCTAGAAACTATTAATAACCATATGAAAGATTTCTGCAAATCATTGACAATAAAGAAAGAAATACTACAAGCAAAAATAGCTTAGAACATGGCTCTTGACTTTTCTGTCACAGACCTCTTTGGCAGTCTGATGAAACCTATGGATCCCTCAGAATAATGTTTCTAAATCAATAAAATAAAATATATAGGATTAGAAAGAAAATCAGTTATATTGAAATATGTGTGTGTGTGTGTGTGTGTGTGTGTGTGTAGTTTTTTTTTTTTAGTTCTTGGCTCTCAGCTTAAGAAACTCTGATTTAGAAGTTTCACCAACCAGCATATGGCAAAAGTTGTAAATAGCTTAATATTGGAGGGACTATGAAAAGTATACTTATACACTTTTGGGGAGCTATGAATTGATGTAACTATTTTAGAAAATGATTTGAAATGATGCTTAAAAAAGTTACTAAAATATTCATACATTTGATATATATTCCAAGGAGATCAGAAACATAAAGAAAAGTCCAATAGATACCAAACTATTTATGGTCATGCCTTATAAAAATATTTCAGTTTCCCAATTACATATAATAAAAATTTTAACATAAATTTTCTGAAATTATAAGTTTCAAATTCTCTCCCTCCTTCCCTTCCCTGAAATGCTAAGCAATTTAATCTGGGTTATGCATGTATGATCATGCAGAACATATTTCTGTATTGGTCAAATAGTGAGAGAATAGTCATTTAAAACCAAAATGCCAAAATAAAAACACACGAATAAAATAAAGTGAAAAATAGTATGCTTCAAATCTGCATTCAGACTCCATCAGTTCTTTTTTGGAGGTGGGTAGCATTTTTTGTCATAAGTCCTTCAGAATTATCTTGGATCATTCAGTTTGTTGAGAAGAGCTAAGTCTTTTACAATTGCTGTTACCATGAGAAATGTTCTAGTACTGCTTACTTCACTCTACAGCCGTTCATGTAGGTCTTTTTAGGTTTTTCTGATAGCAGCCGTTTTGTGTGTATGTGTATGGTAGCAAAGATGGGCAAAAACAGTTTATCAGGTGGTGAATGGCTAAACAAATTGTAGCATATGAATGTAATCAAAAATTACTGTATCATAAGAAAGAGTGAATAAAAAGATTGCAGAAGCATGGTAAGACATGATCTGGTGTTAAGTTAAAAAGAATAGAACCAGGAAAACAGTGTAGATGTTCACTAAGTATAAATGGAAATAGAAAGAAAGAAAGCTAGCTCTGTCATTTTATGACCAAACATAACTCTAGGGATGAGCAGAAAAATTATATCTCCTTCCTTTCTTTGAAAGGTGGGCAAATTTAGATGTGAATAATTACATATACTGTTTAACTCAATATGTTTTTACTATTTTTTTATCTCCACTTTAATTTTACATTCTTTGTTCAAGGGGATAACTTCCTGTGTAGAGGAAGGGTGAAAAACTATCTTTAGAAATGTGATTGATATAAAAGAAAAAGGTATCAATAAAAAAGGTTTTTAAAAAGTCTCAAAAGTCAGATGCTTATGTTTGAAGATGGACCATGACCACATGAATAGAGAGATAACTTCAGAATCAAGTAGAATTTGGTTCAAATTCAAGCTCTGATACATACTGGCTGTAGGACCCTAGGAAAGTCATTTGACCTGTCAGTGCCCTGGGAATCTCCAAAAACTAAAACGTCTACCTGTATTTGAAAAGGGATTTTCTTTTTCCTGGGAGTTTCCCATACCCATAAAATCCCAATTTCTAACCTATTTACAATTGAGTAGTAGCGAAATAATAATTACATTTTATGACCTGATGGAAACAGTAGGAATTTTGGAAATTATGCAATAGGTGAATCACTGTCAATTTTCTGGTTGTGTGTGTTGATGATAATTTATGGAGATGCCATTTCAAAAGCTGTTTAGAATGACAAAAAGAGGGGAAGATTTGACCACTTTATCCAGACATGATATTCTGTCATGACACTAGTATAGAGGAACGTATCCTTCTGGATACCTCAAATTTCAGGAGTTAAGGGAGTATGATGAATAGAGGAATGTTGAAATTCACCTAGGAAAACATATGTTGAAACTAGACCACAGTATAGTTTACAATTCTCTGAAAGTCTGAAAAAGAGTCAGCTTGTAACCATCTCACTAAAGACCATCTCTGGTTCTTCATCTTGTATGAAACTGTTACTCTGATCCTGGGACTCTTGAAACTCTGCTGGTGGAACTCAGTCTTCTGCAGATTCCACCAAAGAGCAGAAGCTGTGGGTACAGGTTCAGAGAATTGCTTGTCATTCAGTGACTAGTTTAGCTAATTGCTCAGAGCCTTATTGCTAGGTTAGCTATAGACTGATGAATTTTTTTGGCCTTGGAAACTTTTTTTTAAAATATTATATCTCACTGTCTTGCCCAGGATGGAAGAACAGTGGTCACTCATGAGCCCAGCCCCACAACTGATCAACAATTCCCCCATTCTTAGGCAGTCAAATTGTTCTTCCCATCCTCACAGGGCTCACCATATTGGTGCTAGACTTAGTGAAGATACCCAATCTCTTGAACCCTACTGCAGCTTTGAACTCCAACACTCAGTCTACCAAGCTCAACCTCCTTAGTAGCAAAGGACAAGTGTGTGCCAGTACACTCATAACTGCTGTGAAATATGAAGTCTTCTACCAAGTTGTAAGAAGCTGCAATTCATGTCATTGGCAGGAATACTCACTCAGAAAATAATGGACCCTTTGTGTATTAGAGAAGTAATGAATAATGTAAGAAGTACAAAAATCAATAGATTACATCATTTTCTAAGCCCACTCTAAATGCTGACTATTTGGGGTTTTTTTTTCAGGAAGATAAATATGAAAACCATCAGGTCTGAGGCTTTATCTTTTAGAGACATACTTCCTGTTTATTTAAGAAAAGAAAAACAGGACATGTGAAATTCCAATAAAAGAAGTTAGGCAGAAACAAATATGGAAGAGGCACCACTGACTTTGTCTATAACTCAAACAAGTCACAACCTTTTTGTTCTTTAGTTTCCTCTTTTGGCAAAAGAAAATTGTGGTGAAAAATAGGGACAAAAAGAAAATTGGATTATTAAAAAATTTATATTAACTTTAAGGGTAATAATTTGGATTTTTAATTATATTTTGTGATTTTCTGAGTTTTCATTATTTCCTTTTCCAGAAAGACTATGGCAGAATCATCTTTTTTACCCCCCATCAAATAAGTGATGAATTTCATTGGTAAGGGCTTCTTTTTGAAAATAAAAGAATAATATGATGCATTCAAAGGTATCTTAAAAGGATCAGCTTGTTAATCATATCTGTACCTAATGATACATAATCTGGAATGTTCAAGGATTTGATTCTTCAGACTTCTTTCCTCTCTCATACTTAAGAAAACACTATAATTTTATAGTTAAGCAAACTCATCTCTCTCCCCTAAAATTAAATTAATATCATTTTTTCCTCAAAAGAATCTGTCAAGTTGGGACTATTTTTTAAAAATTGTATTGTCTTGTGATTGAGTGGCATTCTAAAATCCACATATTTAGATATTATACATTCTGCTATATTTTTGAGAACGTCAAAAAATCTTTATTTTTCTGAATACCAGAGATTTTGCCATGGGAATAAGCATATTCTGTTGATTTTTCTATTTTAGTGAAAAATGAAAAAGTCATCTAGAAAGACAGCATTTGGTGAGGTATAACTATATTTGCTTATATTGTGTATATGCATGTATTTGTAATCAATAAAGCTTGCAAATGAACTACATGGAAAAATCATGAGAAAAGGAGCTAAGGGAATATGGCTGATTCTTCTTTATATGTTATCCAGAAGAAATATTCCAGGATACCTGCTAGCTGTGTGTTGGAAAATTCTTCTAGGTAGACACATGAGGGGCAAGAATCCTTGACATCTTGTTTGGTACTGTCTCCCTGACTTGTGTGGCAGAAGACCAACTGGGAAGGAATACAATATAGCAGAATTTAAATTAGCCTGTACAGAATATCATGCTCAATACTGTGGGAGATACAAAGATTAGATGCAAAATGGGTCCACTACCGACACTTAGGGATCTTATGATCTAATACATCTTAGAGGTAGTTGAAAATAAGAATTAGGATATCCAAAAATACAACTAGGTCCTTATTATTGTAAATATTAGTGTATTAGTGTAAATATTAGTGTAAATAATGAATCCCCTGAAGTGGTTATTTGTATCCAAATTCAGATAATATAATACATTTAGGTGAATTTTGAACTAATTGAGTTATTGTCCCTAAAGAACAGGCCTTGGTGTGTCATTGTCTACTCAGAATAATGTCTATAATGTAATTCCTTAGGAATTTATCTTTGGATATGTGTAGTTCAATATTTTTATCAGTACTTTGGATAAAACAATTGATGGAATAATTATTAAATTTGCAAAAAAACTTGAAACTTTAACATTACTAAGAATAATCTTCATTCCAAAAAGTATCAAAAGGATATAATTAGGGGCCAAATTAAATAAGATCAAAAGAAAAGAGATACTGAATTGTAGGATCCTAAATTTAAGAGCTGGAAACCATTTTTGAGGAAATCTAGTCCAATTTTCATTTAATAGGTGAGGGAAATAAGATCCAGGGAGGTGAGGAGGCTTGCCTAAGGTTATACAGATAGCGAGTAGCAAAGTCATGATTTGAACCCAAGTTCTTCGACCATATCCAGTGTTGTTCTCACTGGACCACTGGATCTAGAGAGCCAAGTTTATTTGCCAAGTTGCCTTTTGATCCTTGATCAGACTGGGAAGTTTGTGATTCCATTTTCCATCTTCAATGTGATTCATTATTTATCTTGTGGATAATATGACTTCATTATCTAAGAATGTGACTTCATTATCCAACTTGAAGTGATTATTATAGGGAAGTTGACATGGGAAAGTCATCTCCTGGGAATAGCTGGGTAAGCTATGACCGGAGTAATTTTCCATCTACTCAAAACAAAAACCTTATAGTAGGAGGAAAGTTGTTCTTAACAGAAAGGTGGAAAGTTGCTTGGGACAGTCTTCTTGTCAAAAACTTTAAACATATTTTTCTATGTTAAAAATGGCTTCATTCTATTATTAATCATAAAATCTACATTTTAGTGTTAACATGTAGTTATTCTAAAAGAAAAAGTTAGGAGTGTTTGAAAAAATGTATTAAACAATTAGTTTATTTTAAAGTTTTGCTTTTTACAATCACTTTCATTTGATGAGAGATAAGAGAGTCTAGGAAGACATGGGAGAGGCCAGAATTAAAGACTGCAAGTGTGGATAACTCAGAGAAAACAAGAGGTAAAGAGATATATCAGTGATAGAACTGGAGAGTAGTGGGAGAACAGTTAGAAAACCATATAGATATTGCCTTAGAGAGAATTAAGACTCTCTTGATTATGCCAGCAGTGGAGTTGCATCCCAGCCATAAAACTAAATTTCACTATATCCTAAGATACAACTTGTATCACAGGATATTAGCAATAATAGCTATCATTCATATAATGCATTAAGGTTTCCAGTCATGAACATATATCATTTGATTCTCACAGCAATCCTATCATGTAAGTGCTACCATTATCACCATTTTTCAGATAAGGAAACTAAAATTGAAAGGAACTTGCCTAGATTCCCACAGCCAATAAATAAATCCTGCATCAAGTATTTAAATTCAGGTCTTCCTGAATCCAAGGCCAGCATTCTGTCCAATATGCTTCCTTGCTGCCTAGATCATAGAGAGAAATGGATCATCTATTTTGTCCTACCCATTCATTTTACAGATGACAAAAGGGATGTTCAATTACTTATCCAAATTCATATAGATAAATATGTCAGAGGTAAGATTTGAACCTCAGTCTTCTGACTCCAGAGTTAAATTCTTTCTATCATATAAAGTAGATTCCTTAAAAAAATTACTATGTCATCTTATACAGGGATCCTAGATTTAGAGTATAAGAGATATTGGAGGGCAATGAATCCAATTACCTTTTTTTTGTCAATGAAGAATTTTAGCTGTAGAACAGTTAACTTGATTTGCTCAAGATTAAACAACTTATGAATATATGAGGATACACACACACACACACACACACATTTTTTCCTGACTCCAGATTGAGTTCCCTAATTGCTAGACTTGGTTTAATTTCTATCTAAGGAGCATACTTCCTGCAATGTGCATTGCCACATTGTCTTTCAAGGGAAATTATTTTTGCTGGATGGACTTCCTTATCCAAGTCATTCCAATTTTATACAGAATAAGGGCCTTGATTATCTTTTTTTCTTCTTTGGTTTATATTGACTTAATTTTAAATTCTGGAATTCCTAAGTGTATATTCTCCTTATCTTGAACCTGGAAATAATGCTAGAGTCAGAAAAGGGGTGTGTGTAGGAGGGAGGTGGGGAGAAAGGAAAGTCAAGGTAGCAGAAAGAAAGGCATGAATGAGTTTTTAGTAAAGCTTCATTATAGAAGTTGTGTTTAGACATTAGTAGTGGGTGGCGACTCCCAAATCAATTGATCTACAGGTGGGAGGAATAGGCAAGGCCAGTGTTAAAAACTGAAATGAAGGCAATCTTGATGTGTGTGGGTTGGTTACACTGGGATAGATTGTTTGATGAATAATATTTTCACTCCTCTAGATATTTAGAGATAAATTGAAAAGACTTTTTGGACTTAGCATTTAATTTATTGTATAGTGGGTATTGTGCTGTAATTACTCATTTAAAGCAGAATATTGTCAAAGGAAAATATTTTGTACTGCCCTCAGCATTAGAGAACTCCATGGAGACTTCAAAAGAAGATTCATTTCTTAACTTTTTGGAAACCAGTATCTTTACTTTTATTCTAACAGTATTATAATATTAAAAGATATGTTTGGTTTAGAAGATAGAGTTCAAAGCTGACCTTAGACACTTACTAGCTGTGTGATTGTAGAGAAGTCATTTATCCTCTGTCTGCCTCAGTTTCCTCATCTGTAAAATGAAAATAATAATGGTACTTCCACTTCAGGGTTGTCATTGAACTCAAATACTGTTCAGTGCTTGACACATAATGTCATATGTACAAATTTTAATATATTAACATTTTATATTATTAATTTTAACAAAATTTTATTTATATTGCATATTTCTCATTAAGAAAAAGAAAAGACAACATTTTCCAGAAGGAAGTGAATTATATTATACTGTTTAACCTGAACTTTTTAAATAATGGCATAAGTCATCCAAATGTAAAAATTTTACAATTGAAAAGAATTTGTCTCAAGTGTAATAGTCTTATTCCAGAGATAACTAGAGATTAATAATGGAAGTAAGTAAAGCCTATGAAAACTTTTAGTAAGGGCAAAAGAAGGCCTGAAAGGAGAAAGGATGGAAGAGAAAGAAAGGGAGAAAAAAAGAGGTGACAGAAGGAAGGGCAGAGAACAAAGCGTATGATGTACTAGTCGGTATTGTTAGAGCATCTCAGCTAATGAGTTACCTTGTCCTCACTTTTCTATATCTTTTCATTCAATTTCGCAAATACTTATTAAGCATTTCTTATGTTCCCAGAACAGTAATAGGCTTTAAGAATACAGAGGTGAAAATGAAACAGTCCATTTACGATAACAGAAAGCACACACAAATAAATAGGAGCTTAGATATAATGGGGACAATGAGTAGGATCCTGTCAAAGAGCTCTAGGATAATTTGAGGAGGTTAATTTCATAATTCATCCAAATTGTATGGTTATCAGGAAAGTACATTAAGACAGTTATTTTGACAGTTTGCTAAAGGATTAACTAAGGGAAGAGTAAAGTCAGGGGGATCTATGATTAGGTCCATATCATAGTAATCTAGGGGAGAGGAAAATAGAGCCTGAGATAGTGATTAGATAGAATACAGGAGTAATATAGATGGGAGAGATATTGTGTTCCCACCACTGAAACTTCAGTTTTGGAACCTTAGAGATCTCTTTGATGTCCTTCTGCAACACTGACAACTCCAAGCACTGTCAATTCTTATTTCCCAGTTTCACATTTTCCTTTCCCTCCATTCCCATGATCACTACCCCTTATGTCAGAGCCTTCTTACTCTGGTCTGGACCAATGTAATAGCATCTCCATTGGTCCACATGACTCCAACTGTCTTCCCCTTCCAATCCATCCGGGATGTTGATGCTAGGTCTTCCCAAGTAATCACATTCATCATGGCACTTCATTGTTCAAAGGACTTTTCACTCTTAACATCCTGAATACCCTGTTCCTCACCATAGAATGCTATCTAACATCTAATTGTATCATATAATTTTCCACTCTTCTTTCCCCTATATCTCTCCACCCTGAAAGGTGGTGATAAGAAGAGAGTGAATTTTAATCACAAAAGATGGAAGGGGCAGGTAGGTGGCTAGTGGACTGAGAACCAGAATTAGAGACAGGAGGTCTTGGGTTCAATTCTGGCCTCAGATGCTTCCTATCTCTGTGACCCTGGGAAAGTGACTTAACCACTCTTGAATAGCCCTGGCCACTCTTCTAGCTTGAAACCAAAACAGAGTATAGATTCTAAGATGGAAGGTTAGAGGTTAAAAAAAAAAAGATTGCCCTTTTCAGTGGATTGAGGAAGAAGAGAGCACTAGGAAGATAAAAAGAGGCAAAAGATGGTCCCTATCCTCAAGGAGCACCCCATGAATATATGTTTACATATTTGACAGACTGCTGTAGAGACTGAATCTGGGATTTCATGAATCTAAGGAACTCCTAGTTGAGGAAATACCTTTTCTCTATGCAGATCACCTTCTCTGCAATTTAACAGTGTAGATAGTTGCTTAGAGCACTGAGTATTTAAGCAACGCACTCCCTGTGGCCCAACCAATAATATCAGATGCAGGGCTGCAACCTATGCATTTCTGGCTTTGAAGCCAGTTCTTTGGGCACTATATAATATTGCCTATCTGAGAAAAAGTGTCACAGACATAGGACTTAAAGATTTACAAAGTTGCTGTATTAAGTTCCTTTCCTCCCCACATTTTCCACTGTATTTTAATTTAATAGGTGAAATGCGTCTGATGTATTGAATGTAGACAACACATTTAAATATCTTATAACTCTAGAATGTACACCTCCACTATTTTGCAATTCTCCTAACATTGAAGTATTGCACTGCAAAACAAAATAATTGTGCAAAAAATAGTCCCCAAGTAATAAATGTAACTAGGTTTATTGCAAATGCACTTATGTGTTTTAATGAGCTTTTTATAGTGGTTGGTGGTAGTTTATGATTTTTCTTAAATAAGCAATCATCCCCCCCCCCAATTTTACGTTTTTCTGCCCTGTACTGGCTTTTGTTATAGTTTATAAAAAGTAAATATAGAGTAAATAAAGTCATTACAAACAACTAAATTAAATTATTTGTTTATATACCAAGTCTCTTATCCCAAACACAAGAGGGCAGTACTTCAGTTGTTTTCAACACTGACATATTTTAAATGCTCTGAGGGAGACAGCTCAATCCTTGTGGGAGAAAGAGGCAAACTGGATCCTTTACCCTCCTATTGATCAGTCTCTCTAACTGAATTATTTATTTATCCCAGTTCATATTACCTTAGCTAGATACCTATTCTATTTATCATGGTATTTTGGATCTTTTTTCCTTTTTAGATTGTTATTTACTATTATTTCTAAACCAATATGCTCAAAACAATTAATTTGAATAAAACTGGGCTATATTAAAATAATGATGATAATTTTTCTAACATTATAACCAATATGATCAATATTTAAAATTCCAGTAGAAAAAAACCCAACCAATAGCTCAAAAATATTGTTGTTCCATGTTTGTGAATGTTGAATGTAGAGGTTAATCGTAAAAATTCCCTGATTACATTGATGAGTTTAGAGGGTGCCAAATTATTTAGATGCTTCAGGTCTGATAATAAAGGGGTTTCTGGGTAGATTTTTATTCCAGAATCTAAGCCTCTGGCAGGAAAAGTACCTCAAGTCCCCACTTAAGATATTTCTGTTAAAGCCTACATGATTTTTTGATGTCAAAAAAGACTTACCAAAAAGTTGAAATGTTACTAGTCTTCTCATTTAGATGTATCTCAAGTATATCTCCTTTTCCATATAACCCTGAGAGAATATGGTTCCTATTTTTGCTCCATGTATTCTAGCCTTATTACTATTCTGAGGTGATGGTGGCGGAGGGGCTCTGATCTCATAGTAAAATCCAATGTAAAGTCCAGATTCTTTTCCCATATTAGACCTTTGACATTGTTTTTGCTTTGGAGGCCCATGTACACCATCATCTCTAAGAACTTATCTCTGCCCTGAAATTCCAGTTTTCTCGTCAAAGGTCTGATTGTGGCTAAATTTTGGGTTCCTAGAAATACCACCAGAAAGGAAGGTGATACCCAGCAAATCCCTCTTTTATCCCTCCTCTCTTGGTGTCAGGAGCCTTCTGGGGATGCTCAGTAACTCCTCATGTCTAAAAGAATGCCCAGCTCCTTAAGAGGCATTGATGCTGCCATTGTCCAGTTCCCATCAGTTCCTATTTTTTAGGAATTCTGCTCTTTCTCCCAATGCCTATCCCCATAAAGAGGTTAGTGTTAGGTTTTTCAGCAGCTTACTCTTGAAGAGAAATTTCCAATAGTCCTTTAGGTTCTAAGGTTCAAGAACTCTCATCATTCAGACTTTGGGTTACTATTCTCCTTGGCTGATCTATTGATGTGTGCCTGTATCACTGCCTCTCCAAGGATGGACCCTGGCACTCAAAGCCTAGGAAGCTGATATCCAAGCATGCTCAATATATATAGCCTTACTTGAGGCCACTTCTTTTCCTGGGAAACTATCATTTCTGAAGGCTTTCAGGTCATGTTCTTGACTCTCCAAGGATTGGGGCCAGGAACTTTGTATCCAAGAGATCTTCTCTCAGGCCATGTACAGAAACATGAAGTTTCACGTACCTCCATATGCCTCTTCCCCAAAGGAGCCATTCATGCCTCATGTGAAGTAATGTTGGAGAGCATCCTTTTAGTTAGCTAGGGTGAAAAGAAAAAGGTAAAATAGGACTACTGACTCTCCTTTCTATAAACTATCACAAAGGTTGTGGAGCATCTGAAAATATCCATTCCACAAAAGTCGGTCATCTAGCTCTTGACTACTGCTGAATTATCCTCACCACTGATAATTGAGTTGTGAACAAATAAGTAGCACAGTAGAGAGAATATTGGTCCTGGAGTCAGTAAGACGTGAGTTCAAATTCAACCTAGGCAAGTCATTTTACCGCTGTTTGCCTCAATTTCTTTTATCAATAAGATTTCGATAATTATAGCACCTACCTCAGGGGGTTGTTGTAATGGTCTAATGAGCTCTGAATTGCAGAGCATTGAGCACAGTGTCTGGTACGTAGTAAGTGCCATATAAATATTATTATTATCATCATGATGGAGCTGCTTAAGAATGTTTATATAGAAACAATAAAATGATTTACTCAGAAGTTCTCATTAAAAGCTCACCAATATATAAGCTTTTCAACCCTCTATATTACCTTTTCCTAGACCACATCTTGCAGCCTTTATTTTATTTAGGTATATACCACAGCATCTTTACTACTACTCTCCCTACTCTTTAAACAAAATGTTTATTTTGTTGGCCTAACATTCTCTTAATAACCTTCCAAGGTACTAAGGTACAAATTTACAAGAAGCCTTTGGCCACTGCTCCTTTGTTTACTGCTTCTTGCTTGATTAAAGCTTCCTGCTGCTCAGGATTTTGACCAGAAGAGGAGGTCAATCTCCATATCATTATGTATAAAGAGAAAAGTTTATAGCATTAATGATTTTTAGCCTATCTACTTTCAGAGTAGTCTGAGGCCCTAGAGAAGCACCAAAAATAGTCCTGTGAGTTCCCTTTTATTTACAGTTATTTAGTGCCAACTTTCTAATGTAGATCTAGTGCAGTACTCTTAGAAAAGGCAATATTCTTGATATCTCAGAATGTTTTTAAAATGGAAAATATCTAATAGAAATATAACGAGTAGCAAACTTTTAAAATTAAAAATTATATAAAGTGCTTGAAATCTCAGGGTTTTTTTAAAAAAAATTTTGAAGCTTTCAAACAGCCAAAAAACAATATGGTTTTTAGTACATTTCATAAGCAAAGTGCTTAAAAAGCAGACTCTTTTACCTGAATGAGAGCCCTTATTTCTAAAAGCTATGCCTCTCTTGGTGTAGCCCAATATCTCATTAGATCTTTTGGTTAATGTATCACATTATTGATTCATATTGAATTTAAAATTCACTTAAACCCTCAGATTTCTTTTGAAATTAATATTTCCTATCCATGCCTTCCTATTTAAGACTTTGGAAGTTGTTTTTTGTGCCCAAAATTTCCATTTATCCTTTTTGAATTTCACTTTATTAGATACATCCCAATTTCCACATAAGAAAAAAATCATTTAGATCCTGCTGACCCCTTTGATCCACTGTTGGCCCTCCTGGCTTGGTGTCATCTGCAAACTCAGTGTATATACCAGATATGTATTTATACTGGTCACTGACAAAAATTTTAAATAGCAGAGGACCAAATACAGAATCATGAGATAATCCACCTGAGAACTTTTGCCACCATCATGGAACTTTTCAAAATTACTCTTTGGATCAGGCCATCCAATAAGTTAAGAAGCCACCTGATTACATCTTAGCCTTATTCTTGTCTATTAATGTCACTTTGTTTCTTTATCTTTTTCTTTAGTCTGAAATACTTTGCAAGTACATACCTATGTTATTCGCCTCTTCTACCATTTTAGTAATCCTGTCAAAAGCATAATGAGCTTAGTCTGGAGGGAATCAAATGAATTGTGATGACTTTTTGTAAACATTCCTCTTTCCTGATATCACCAATCATCTTTTTAATGATTCTACAACATTCCTCAAAATTGAAATAAAGCTTCCTGGATTATAATTCGCAGACTTTGTTCTCTTCCCATTTTTGAAAATTGGAGAAATATTGGGACTTCTTTCATCTCCCAAGATCTTTCAAATGTCACCGACAGGTCTTAGCATTTATATTTGCCGATTCTTTCAAGACTCAAGTGGTATAGGAAAGCCTCTGCCCAATGTAATGGGCTAATAGTTGGTTAAACTACAAAGGAGTAGAATTATTTCAGTGCTTCTGTCTCATAACCCTTTTCTTTCACACTATTTAGCTCTCTCTATAAGTATAAAACCCTGAGCCTGGGGAGTTCTTCACATATTATTCTTAGAAAGTATTTGTATCTTATGTGATCAAGAAAAGAAAATCACCAAACAGGAAGAATTCTCCAATTTATTTTTTTTATCTTTGATACTTTATTCAGCTTACAGAAGAAATTGGAAAACTAGAAGATAAGGTTGAATGTGCTAATAATGCTCTGAAAGCTGACTGGAGCCGGTGGAAACAAAATATGCAAAATGATATCAAATTGGCATTTACAGAGATGGCCGAGAAAAATATCAGCTACTATGAACAGGTAATTGTCATGAATGTTTACCTTGTTTTTTGTTTGTTTGTTTTTTGGTTTTTTATATATATTCAGTTTCTACTATTTATGCATTCACAAAAAAAGTCACTTATCAGGCACAGGAAGAACTATGAGTTAGCTAGTGCTTTAAATTCAGCTCTATTAAATGGGTACAATCAGAAAAGTTGCATGTTTAAGCTAAAAGGGATCTTTGAGCTATTCCTACCCTTTTGCTTTACTGTAGAGAGACAAAGTGACGGGTAAATGAGAGAGCAAGAATTCAGATTGCCTTGTTCCCTGTCGTATTGACCTGTACATTTAGATGGCACAGTGGGTAGAGCATTGGGTCTGGAGTCAAGAAGGCACGAGTTCAAATCCAATCCCAGACACTTACTAGCCGGGCAAATCATGTAACCTGTTTGCTTCAGTTTCCCACCTGTAAAATGGGGTTTGCCTCATTTTCCTCAGCTGTAAAATGGGAGATAGCAATAGCACTTCCCTCTCAGAGTTATTCTGAGGGTGAAGTGACATCATAACTGTAAAGTACTTAACACAAATATATATACATATATATGCACTACTATTATTATTAATTAGTAAGATAGTCTGGCATAATCATAGAATTTTAGATTTGGAGAGAATTTTAGTGTTCATTTTGTGTAACTGTCAAAACACAGGTGTGTAGAGACAACATAACTTACACAAGAGAATTAATAGCAGAGGTAGAATTAAAACCCAGATACCAGTCTCATTCCCTAGGAACTCAAGAAGAAAACACTTCTCCCTCCTCCCAGAGAGACTTGGGAGGCTCCAGAGTTAGAATATGGTAAACCTAGTTAGTGTGACTTGCTTTTATTCATTTATTTGTTGTTTTAAAAGAGAGGTTATTGAGAGTATAAAACTTCAGGGCAAGTGATAATGGTATAAAAACAAAAGATGTAATAGAACCCAGCTCTCCCATTTCTCAGTCCAGTGGCCCCATTGAACTACGAGGTCTTTAAGAGCTTTCTTTGCATAGTTCTTTGCACATACTAGCCGAAAAATATTGATTGACAGATATATATATACATATATATATGTATATAACTATATATAGATATAGATATAAATTCAGGAATGTTTCAGTATAATTAATTTCCTTTGCAGTCCTATATATTTTATCTCTTGCATTTAAAAACATAATTCTTTGGATGGCTCTATAGACTTTTCCAAACTACCATATTATGCATATAAAAGTTTAAGAACTCCTGTACTTTTCTCTGATTTGCAGAATCATCGCAAATCATGGTAAATCAGAAGCCAGCTGTAGTACAAAGTAGTCAAAGTACACAGAGAGAATTCTCTTAGTAACTAAAACTTAAGAATTAGACAGATTTCAGGGTTTGAGATTAGGGTAAATGGGAAAGGGTTATAAAATAATAATATTTTTGGCACTACTTTTTGGTTTTCTTTTGTTTTAGGGGAAGTAATGAAAGCTCTTTAAATTCCATTTTCTTTTTTTCCTAATATTTTTAAAATATTCTATAATATCTTCAACCATTCTTCCTGTTTGTGTCTCTTCCCTCTTTCTTATATTTTGGATATCTGAGGGAAGGAATGAGGAACTGTCAGGTAGATGGAAGAGAAAATCATTCCCAGGCTACAGTTTAACAGCCTTACTTTTTCTTCAGTTAAAAGACAATAAAGGGACCTATGGCACTGGTTAAAGAATATTATCATAATTTCTTTATTCAGGGTAGAGCCAATCATTCATTTCGCTTTGAATATAATAATTTCTAGGTCTGAATACAAATTGGAGTTCTCCAAAAAAGTAATTTAGGAAAATAGATTCCATAATATGAATTTAATGAAAGCAGGAAAATGATTCATTGACAAAATTATGCAGTTGTTTTATATTCTACAATATCCAACATTTCTAAGATGTTTGGAAATAAAATATTGCCTCTTTGGGAGTAGTAACTAGTACATATGCTTTCTTAATATTCATTTAATTAGTTTTTTTAAAAAAAACTTTTAGCATAAGTATGTAAAAAGTCTCTAGCAATGAAATCATTTAAAATATTTTTATTGAATGAACAGTTTGTGTCATCACAATTCTTTACCCTTAATAGTTGACTGTCGTTACTTGAATATGCAATAGATCATCTGGGTATTTTTCCACACTTTCCAAGGCACCCTGAAAACAGATAGAAAACTTATGACTTACTAGATATACCCTAGTGAGCTGTATAAGGCATTAAAAAACTAAGATGAAGTGACTTTCTCTGGGTTACACATCAAGATAAAGGATTGAGTGACTTTTCCAGAGTCATAGAATTATAAAACTTCAGAGGCTGGTCATTGGAACCCAAGTTTCTGGACTATGCATTACTGCCTCTTTGATATCTTAGCTGATATACTGGGAAGAGTCCCATACTAAAAAATGAATAAGATCTGCCTTCCAGTCCTCAATTTGCCACTTAGTTGTGGTCACTGTTAACAAGTCCCTGGATTGAGTTTGCTAAACTCTCATTTTCTTATCTGGGAATGTGGCATGAGATTTTTTTTTTATGAAAATGCTTCATTAAAACATTATTCCAAGGTAAAGATAGGCTATTTTGTTTATGAAATATATATATATATATATTACAAAATAAAGTTATATCTACTTTCTATCAGTAGAAGCATAAATGTTAGTTTCCTTTTCATGATTTTATACTTTTATCATCCACATGCATTTTTTCCCCTATTTGGAATACATCTTAGCTTCCTTAACAGTTAACCTACTAATATTATGTCATGAAGCTCTTCTGTTTTTTTCTAGCAGCTTAATTTTAAACTATTTCCCCCCAAAAATAATCTTCTAAACCTTCATGAAAATATGAGGCATTTTGAATTTTTCATTTGTAAAGTAGGATAAATTTGTTTTATCCCAACTTCAGAAGCCACCAGAACTCTTATTTTGAGATAATTTGTTTGTTATTCACTTCATAGATGACACTAAAGGGTTTTTTTATATTTCTCTAGAAAAACATAATTGGGAAAACAGTTCCTTCAAATAATCAAGCCATTAATATGTTTTTAAGTCTCCAAAGCATGAGTATGGACAATCTGATATTCTCTATTAAGTTCAAAATATCCCAGACATGGAAGCTGAATGTTTCCTGGGTTCTCTATTTCATTTATAATTCAATCAGATTGATATTGAGGCACCTAATTTTTATGAAAATATATGTAAATAAACTGAAATTGTTATTGTGAAAGCAAGATATGAAATGGGACCCAAACATTTGTCCTTGGGTTTCCTCATACTAAACAGAATGTTCGTGGCTTAATGAGAACTTCAGATTTTAATATCTAAGTGGCAGAAGAAAATCAGATTATAGATGTGAGTCATGAACTACATAAGATTCTAATTACAGGCAGAACTGGGACTCTAGGAGGATATTGTACCTAGCTGTACATATTGATTCACTCAGTCTGTTTGGTGCCCAAGTAATTATGTATCATAAGTTAGTGTGAATAAGATTTTGCCCTTCCCACTTTATTCTATCTAGGTTTGACTATATTGGCTAAATTACTGAGGGTTTGTGATTTCCCCAAAGTGAGCATTATATTTATTAATTATGTTAATAGCTGAGGTTCATTTTGCACTTTAAAGTTACCTCCCAAGTTCACCCAGTAAATAGAACTGAGATTCATATCCAGGTCCTTCAACTACCCATTAAGTATTTATTCCACTATACCATCTACCTGTAACATTTCCTTGCTATACACATTGTCAAAAGTCTCCTGGATTAGTGTTCAGGTGGTTTCCCATTAAGATGGCAGCATGAAAGATCCTAGAGATGTATCTCCTAACAAATACCCCATCAAAGATCGAAAGACCACCAATTGGCATAGTGATCATTAAGATCAAGGAGAAACACCAGTAGGTTCCTTCTTGCAGTCAAAGGGTGTAGAAGAGGCGGCCAGAAGCCTGCGGGGTCTTCTCAGCAGGGATGATCCAGTTAGCAAAAAAAACAAACTGAAGCTTCTGAGTCAGGGGTCTGAAGACACCTGAATCTCCAGTAAAAAGGGCTGGAAGCTGGAGGGACATTGGTCAGAGCTGGTCGGGGGTCCCCAGAGAGGCTTGACGCCAGCACTCTTATTGGAGTCACAGCAGGAGAAAAAAGGCCAGCAGAAGAGATGCAAAGCCTGCACTCCTCCTTTTCCCCATTCTTTCAGTAGCTTCCCTTTCTGAAATGCCATCAGCTGATTCTGAAATGACACCAGTAGCCAGCGATTTTCAGTATGTCTGGATTCAGTCAGTTTGACTTGTGTGTGTTTTACTTGCCATGTGCACTGTCTTTTACTTCTCTTTTAAAAGAAAATATTCATGGCATACTACTAGGAGACTTCTGAGTAGTCTACAACCCTCTGGGAGGGGAAAAATCGTATTTTCCAATGTATTTTTATCTTTTCTTTCATGTCCATTTTTGCCTTGAAGTCAATTTAACATCATGGCATATATGTTGGCTTGTTTCAAAGGATACAATCTAGTTCTTTACAAAGACTGTTGAAATAAGTTGCATTTTGTCTTCTCAGTGTTTTGAGGTATTTTAGAGTATTTTTAGCTTGTCTAATCAAAAGCCCTGCAAGACGAAATAGCCAAAGGATTTCTTATGAGTTATTTTAGTCAAGTATTCCTCTCGTTTCCCCTCTAGCATCTTCTAATTTTTAATTTCATTTCTGATATTTTAAAAACTGTATTTTAACATCTATTATCTGGTCATGTAATTCTTCTTAACCTTGCCAGTTCTACCTTCTTAATTCTTCCTTTTGAGGACTTTTTGCATGTTTTCCCTTTCTCTTATTTTAGCTGATTAATTGCAGTCCATTATTTTTAAAGACACTATTAATACTCTCTTCATTAAAAAAATTGGTGGTTTCTGTGTTTATTTTTTGTAGTTTCTTGTGTATTGTTCAACTTTTTTCTTCTTTGTGTTGTTGCTTATATTTATTGTATGATATTATATGGGGAAAGCATGTAAAATCTTCATTCTTCTCAACCCTAACACTTTAGATCTATCTTGAAATGTTTGTACTTGGACATACAATAAAACCCGCCTTTGCAACTCTGCTTCTATAAGGAGAACTTGGGACCTATTTTTCCAATTAACTGCAAATTTTATATTTCTTCTGGTTACTTTTGCAATAAAACCATAAGGGTAATTTATGCCTTTATTAAGTATGAAGGAAGAATCCTATTCTAGTCAGAATGACTTTTTAAAAATAAAAATGCATTTTTGAGGCATTTAAGGATAAACTCTGATAGTATTTATGTGTTTTAAAATTTTTAAGGACTTTATAAATATAAGTTTACTACTACTGCTTCTATTACAATACATCAGGTAGCTGTAAAAAATTACTTAAGCTTAACTGTGACTTCTTTTTAAAAAAAAAAAAAAGTGACCTAGGGTTATTGTTACTCCCAAATGCAATTTCTCTGATCACGTAAGAAATTTTCTTTTAAACTACAGAATGTTTTGTGTCACCTATGATTCATATTCCCTGTTTAATCAGTGTCTTCCAATTTGCTTCATAGATGCAAAATTGTAGAAATTGACCACAAGGTGGCGTTTATAACCGATAAGACACTCTAAAAATTGTACCCTGATGTAATCATTCTTCTAAGTGTTCTGGCATTATTTTATGTGCAAACTTCTCTCATATCCAGCTTTGACAGAGTGGGACAGAGTAGCAATTTTTAGCCCAAGAAAATGATCCAAATTCTACTCCAAGTTATTTTTGTGATATTAGTATTTCTAAAATTACAAAATAAAAACAACTACTGAGTTATTACAACTGGTTATTTTCTCTTTAATATCCTTATTGTGAATTTAATAATCATCAACAAACATAAACCTCTAAATATACAGAGGACAAAAAGAGAACTGTTTATGAAAGCATTATGTCAAGTATATTTTAATTGCATATTGAATTTAGCCTGAGAGTAATAAAATTGTCCTATTTCTGTCTTTCTTAAACTTTTTTTATTGTCTATTGCATTTTAGTATTGTTCCTTTCTGTCTTTTTTTCCATCTTTCATACTACTTATATCTGACTCCCCAATAGAATATCAAATAAGTATAGCCAGAAAAAATAAATACATCAGCCATATCTGAAAAATGTATATTTCTTTGTAAAAGGTGAATGGGCCACTTCATTACAATCCTTCTGAAGTCATCTTTTTTTTTAAGTAATATGCCTATATTTTCTTTATTTTTATATATAATAGACAACTTGATCATGTTTTCAAACAATTGAATGGTTGAGTTTTGGATTAGATCAGTGGTTCCCAAACTTTTTTGGCCTACTGCCCCCTTTCCAGAAAAAATATTACTTAGCCCCCTGGACATTAATTTTTTTTTAAATTTTAGTAGCAATTAATAGGAAAGATAAATGCACCTATGTCCATCACTGCCCCCCTGGATTGCAGCACCCACCAGGGGGTGGTAATGCCCACTTTGGGAATCACTGGATTAGATCTTAGTATTCTAGATAAATAGACTTTTAGTTTTATGTAGTGCCAAAGACAGGTCTGATGCTTTTTACGACACGTAAACTCTGTTCCCCATTTTGGTCAGCATTGAACCTAATTTTGGTCACAACCACATTTCCTTTATTGACCTATATTGGTATTGCTACTAAATTAATTCCATAAGGCTATTTTTCAGTTATGTCAATTTTTCAAGGCCTAAACAACCATGTTCTACTTTGATGTACATCATGGCATTAGTGACAACACTTGATTCTTCAGAGGAGTTGCCAGTTGAGTGGAAGACTCTAGGACATTCTACCATGCTAGGAAAGATCTGAGTACAGTACCAGTAACAGACAATCTGCTTTCTGGGGACCAAGCTGACCTCACACAAGGCTTATCTCCTATAATCTAAGTAACTACTTTCTTCTTTTTCAGGGACTGGCACAGAAACAGAAAAAAAGGGAGCAGAGGGATAATAAGAATCAGGTGGTTTTAAAATCATATCTAAATTTTTATTTAACTATTAATACTCAAAATCCAACATCCCTTTTCAGTATTCAGTAAAAACTTCTGCTTCTGGAGTAACTGGAGTATAGCAATGCTAGCATTCTTCCTATAAATTATACCTGAAGACAAAAGGAAGTTGCAATTAAATGGACAAATGATTCAAAGGTTGTTCCTTAAAGAGACACATAAAAGAGTTTCAGGGTTGGTTTTATCATGCATCTAAAGGCAATAATAAATGAAATTTCACAGGATTCTACTTTCAGCCTCTGTAGGAGCAAATTGTGAGAGAATGAACAGAAAACTTCAGAAGGATTTAAGCCAAATAAAAAAGAAGAGGAAATGAATATAGGTTACTTGGAGGGCTTTGAACTAATGAAATAGATAAGAGATTGAGTTTGGGGAGGAGACTTTTGGCAAAATATGGGGAAATTTGAAGGAGGATATTTTCCAGAGCCAGCTACTGGTCTAGAGGCTGGATTAAGCAAAATTAATTAGACCTTTAATAGGAAGAGAAGGGGCAGCAAGGTGACACAGTGAAGGAGTACCAAGCCTGTAGTCAGGAAGACTTCTCTTCCTGAGTTCAAATCTAACCTCAGATACTCACTAGCTGTTTGACCCTGGGTAAATTAGTTAAACTTTTTTGCCTCTGTTTCTTCAATGTTCAAAATAAGCTGGAGAAAGAATTGGAAAACCATTCCAGTGTCTTTACCAAGAAAAATCCAAATGAGGTCAGGAAGAGTCAGATATGAATGAAAAATGACTAAACAACAAATAAGATAAAGATTAAAAAAATAGAAAACCCACAAATTCCCTCAAAGTCCAAAAAAGGAACTAGTAATAAAGCCCATGACCTCAAATGTCTATATATAGATGCTAAATTTTAGGCAATAAACAAGGGAAAGTCCTAATGTGAGAAAGCAAATTTGACTTCATAGCTATTGCCCAGACTTCGTGGAAAGAAATCTACAACTCAACCATAGCTCTGAATGAAGATAACTTATTCAAAAGAAACAAGATATATAAATGATGGTGGTGGGAAAGTTGGTAGCATTATATATTAAGTAAGTATACACATGAAAAAACCCAGGAACCACAGAGAACTAGTAGGGTGAGTATTTAGTTGCTTATAAAGAAGGAAACAGAAAATATTTTTTTTCATTGAAACATTTTTAAAATTACCTGCATTTTGAACTTGGTTCATTGGGCTAGTAAGGTCTAGTAAGCCCTATTAGAGTTTAGTTTCAACTTATGAGAAAGAAAACTAGCCACGTTCAGAGGAAGAACTGTGAGAGGAGAAACACAGAAAAAACACAACTGCTTGAACACATGGACTGATGGGGATATTATTGGGGATGTAGTCACTAAATGATAACTCTAGTCCAACTACCAATAATATGAAATTAAGTCTTAATCATGATACATGTAAAACCCAGTGGAATTGTGCTTTGGCTATATGGGTTGAGGGAGGGTGGATTTGGGGAGAGGGAAAGAACATGAAACATGTAACTATGGGAAATATTCAAATATTTTTAAAAACACGTGAAAAAAGTGCCTTCTAGCTCTGAAATGATATTTTATTTTTTAAATTTAATTTTTTTTATTTTTGTAAAGATATTTTATTCTTACCAATTACATGTAATAATAATTTTCCACATAAGTTTTCTGAAGTTATATGATCCAAATTGTCTCCCTCCATTCTTTCCTTACTCCTTCCCTGACCTGGTAAACAATTTGATGTGGATTATACATGTATTATCATGCAAAACATTTCATATTGTTCATTTTTGTAAGAGTATTCATATAAAAGCAAAACCCAAAATAAAAAAAAAAACAAATTAACTAAAGTGAAAAATTATATGCTTTGATCTGCATCCCAACTTCAAAAGTTCTTTCTCTGGAAGTGGATAGCATTCTTTGTCATAAGCCCTTCAGAATTATTTTGGATCATTGTATTGCTGAGAGTAGCTAAGTCTTTCATGACTGATCTTTGCACAATATTGTGACTGTGTACAGTGTATTCTTGGTTCAGCTTATTTCACTCAGCATCAATTCATATAAATCCAGCTCTTTCTGAAATCATACTGTTTATCATGCAATAATCTTTTGGAATTTTCTGAGAACTCAGTATCACTACTATGCCATGATGAGACACCATAAAGGAAGTTGTAGACTTGGATAGAAAAAGTGAGGCAAGAAAATACCTATTTTTAAAAATTTTTCATATGTGGGAAATATGGAATAAATAGAATATACATTGATAACAATTCTCTTCTTCAATACTGTTCATATTATTCAATGATTCATAAAATCCTAGACTCCGTCAGGGCACTAGCTTGATAATTGCCCTCAAGAATCTTTCAAGTTTTAAATGATATGGATTTGCCCTCATTTGTCATTTTAAAGAATTTTTCAAGCACAGAGTATAAATTTATAAGGTTCTGTGCTTATATCCTCCTAGTTGAATAAAATTAATACTCAAAAATCATGGCATCTTAGAGGTTATTTAGTCCAAGCCCTTTTTTTTACAGGAAAAAAGGAAATTGACCTCCAGGGGCAAATTTCTTAGGTCATTGGGCTAGTTAATGACAGCTGGCCATCATCTTTTCCCTCTCTCATGTATGTACCATGTATTCCCTAAAAATTATTCATTCATAGCAACTCCAGTAAGCCTTTTTTAAGCTGTTTATAATTTTTCAGTGTTTATTGCTTAGCATGGCCTGCTTAGTTTTTTTAAAATAAGAAAATTTATAGCAAAATCTGGGCCATCTGGCACTTAACCCAATAGGAAAACTGTAGAAATTAATATTTTTGTGCTTCTCCATACAAATCTTTAATCTCCCAACTGAGATGGAAAGTCAGAGCTAACTAGAATTGATGCCAGAGTTCCTCATTACCTCGCATCGCCTAATAATGGTGAAAATAGTATAACTCCCCTGCCAACCTAGACACTAATTTTGTCATAATTATAACCGAACTTAAGATTTAAAGCTGTCAGGGACCTTAGAGATCATCTAGTATAATATCATCATTTTCCTGATGAGGACAATGCCTCTCAGCTAGGTTATCAATCAATTAGCCAGCATTTAGTTAAGTACTTATTGTGTGCCAGGCACTGTGCTAAATACTGAGACTACAAAAACATGGTTCCTGCTCTCAAAATACTCATCTTTTAATAAGAAGTAACTGCATGCAAATAACTCCAAACCTACAGGATGAATGCGGTGTAAATAGGAAGTGATTTCTGAGAGGAGGCACTTAAGCAAGATGGGGAGGGTCTCTTGCACAAGATAGGATTTGAGCTCATTCTTAAGGAAAGGCAGGAAATCCAGGAGGCAAATGGGGAAGGCAAACCTGTTGGACATGCATGGTTCTTTTTACTTGAAGTACTTCAGTATTTATGCTGAAACAATAATAGTTTACTTTAAAAACTATAAATTTTGAAGTCAGAATTTCATTTTCTAAGCAATATTTCCATGTTTTTGCTTTAAAGTTTTAAACCCCAAAATAACTTTCATTTTTCTGTTTATTGCATTTCTCTTGACTCCCTTATGCAACTCTTTAATCTTGACAGCCTTTTTTATTTAATACATTGTCCAAAGCAATGGTATGCCCCTAGATAATAACAGACCCAAAGGGTAAACTCCAGTGAATTGAAAAGAACTCTCATGGGGGATTTATGTGTGGATATGGACAAGAATCTCAGAGGAGGAAAATCATAGGGTCAGAGATTTAGACCCGAAAGTTACCTCAGAGGTCATCTAATCCAGTTCTTTCATTTTATGAATGAGACCTGGAGAAGGCAAACAGTAAAGTAGGAGACCCAGGTTTTAAATCTATATCCTTTGAATTCAATTCTAGGCTGTTTCCTATTCCACCTAATCCACACTAGTAGAGGGAATACCTGCACCCATGAAAAATCAGAAACACCTAGAAATATGATAATTTTGTTTTTCAATAGCATTCAGGCTTTTGACTTCAAAAGACAATTTGGGTGACCTGGTTGAAGCTCTTACTGATTTGGGCAAGTCACTTAACTCTTTGGGCCTTGGTATTCTCATCTATAAAATGAACTAGATAAAAAAATGATTTCTAAGTACTTCCTTCTCTAAATTGAGGTTCTTAGGGGGAAGAGCAAGAGAATTAATAAGGAAGCTATCATGTTGTTTGTCAATATGATTTTATCAGCTTTAATTTGTGATTGCTTTGCCATTCTTTTCCCCAAACAGATTGGATAAAAGTTTTTATTTTTCATTGTTTTCATTTAATGTAGTACCAGAGGACTTGTTTTTCAACATGACAATATCAAGATTGATACCTAAAATGTCTTGATTAAAATTATCTTAAGATGGTTAATCTCATAATTTATTATTTGTTTTTTCAAACCCATGATTATATTGCCTCATCAGTATGTGATTTAAAAGATGTCTTTATTGTTCACTATGAACATGAAACAAAACAGTAGTCAACTAATGCAAACATTCATTGAATGTAGAAGAGAAAAATTGGCTTTTCTAGTTGTGTTGACTTTTTTTTAAACCCTTATCTTCCATCTTAGAAGCAATACTGTGTATTGGTTCTAAGACAGAAGAGCACTAAGGGCTAGGCAATGGGGATTAAGTGACTTGCCCAGGGTCACACAGCTAGGAAATGTAAGAGGGCAGATTTGAACCTAAGACCTCTTGTCTCCAGACCTGACTCTCAATCCACTGAGCCACCTAACTATCCCCTTGTGTTGACTTTTTATACTTTGTGACTCTAGAATCAACTTGAAATCAATGACCGATTCTTTTCAAGTTTCAAATTCAAAAGAAAATAATGGATTGAGATGTAGGGACCTGTTTTTGCATTGGTATAATTCAGTGTTAGGCAAACTTTTTAAAGAGGGGACCAAAGGAAAGGAAATGCTCATCTGTCAGTCTGTTTAGGAGGCAACTCTTTCGAAGTTTCATTGTATTGTATCTACTCATTGTATTCGTCAGATTAGGAATAATGTCAGGTGGCCAGATAGAACATTTCAGGGGCATGGCCTGTAGTTTGCCCATCTCTGGTATAATTACTTTTTCAAATCTTGTATCTTTATAGTAATGGGTAACAATTAGGAAAAGGAAGCATAATTTGTTCCTTGGTTTTTATAAATAACAAAAGAACTATGTGAAAATTCAATCAACTGTTATTTTAGATTTTGTTTTTGAAATTTTTGTCTGAAGTAGAACAACAAATTTCTCGAATTTCTTGCCTGTTTGTACTTGTTACCACTTCTCTGTGATGCCACCTACCTCCTGTTTTGAGTTTCTACATGATGCCTCTTTTTTTTTTCCATTTGAAAGAACCCAAGAAAAAATGGTAAAATGAGAAATCTAAAGCTGAAAGGGACCTCAGAGACCATTTGCCAACCTACTTATCTTACAGATGAGGAAAACGAGACCTTAACTAAGGTTGTAACTTGCCCAAGGCCACACAAGTCATAAATTATCACAAGTAGAATTTAAACTCAGACTATCTGACTAGAGTACCAATACACTCTCCACTATACCATGATCCCAGAAGGACTTGTAAGGGGGCTAGCCAGAGTCAAGTCAGCAGGTCGGGGCAATTCAGCAAAGGACAGCTTAGATTTTCTTCTGGGAGGTGTGTAGGCATCTGCATTTTGTATGCCAACAACTCAGATAGCAACTGAGATAACTTTTTGAAGAAAAGGACTAATGATTTTGGTGTTAAACCCTTACTAACATTTTTGCCCTTTAAAATTTAAGAATGATGTCACCAGGGCTGTTTACTTTCCAGGGTTTAGTTGTGGCTGTTATATGTTTTTGTAGATTATTTTGTTTTTTAATGTGTCCTTTGCCAGTACAGCTTGAATGTTTGTAGAGCTAGCATTGTGCTTAGTGGATACAGCACTGACCTTAAAGTAAGAAATCTGAATTTGAATCTACCTCTGACACATGTAACCCAGGAAAATCACTCAATCATTTTTGTGCCTCAAGAAAATCCCTTGCTTTAGGTTGGAAGAGGGAATTCCATAAACATCTACAATCATAGATCCTTACAAGAACAATTGTATATGACTTTATATCCTGTTTTTTTCCAAGACATTTTCACACCAAGGCTCGTGGTAGTTGTTACCTGTTCAGTGTCATTTTCTGCCATTTGACATTTAAAGTCCTTCACAGTTTACTCTACTTCTTCTTCAGGTTTATTGCACATTACTCTACTTTATTCCACTCTACGTTCTAGTTAATTGCCTTATTTGATCTCATATACACCTTTGCCCAGATCCTTTGGAACACATTCCCACGTGGCCCCGTCCACCACCTTGTACATGAAACTTTCCTGATCTCGCCCAATTTATTTGTGCCCCTTCTCCTTTCACTTTATATGCATTGCATTTCCTTCTGTATGTTGTCCTCCCACAACCTCCATAAAATGGAACTTCCTCGAAGACTGAGGCTATTGTGTTTTTGCATCCTCATCCCAATAATATCTTACCCTCAATGTTTGTGGCGCTCAATAAATATTCGTTGTTTGAGGAATTGTTACAACCATATATTGGGGAACCTTGAAATCAATACACATCCCTAAGAACCAGGCGCCTCTCCCAGGAAAGTGACTCAAAACGAATATACCAATTCCAACCTTGCTCCAAGTATGATCTGTCCTCAGCAAGTGGTGGATAACTAGGATTATCTTCATGCACAAAAGGTAACGTTTGGGTTATATGTAGGGATCAGCTATAATCTTTTTTTGGCTTCTTTGAACTCCTCTAGTTTGAGCAGCACTGCTGAGCTGGAGATTCCCCAGCAGAATTAGGTGATTGTAGAGAGCCTCATTCCTTACCTGTCTCCCTGGGATTATCATCTGAGTTGAGGATTGAAGCAGAGATGATCTTTTCACTTGATTGGATTTCTGGGAGCATCTTGGTTGCTTTTTGGGATTTCCCAGAGCTGATTGTTCAGAAGATTCTGGAACCACTAGATTCTCTCAAGTTTATAAGAGAAGCAGCAAGTTAAGGACACATTTTATAGGGGGAAGCTGTAAGTTGTGGGTTCCATTTGCCACCCGGGTGTCCTGGGGAATAAGAGAGGATGTTAAATTTTCTTTGAGTTCTCATACATAAAGCAAAGAATCCAAGCAGTTAACCCTTGTGGACAAAACTGAATGACCTGGAGTTTTAGCATACCCAAAGGGTAAATCAACAGGATCTAGACAGGATAATAAAATGGAAAGAACATCAAATTCAGAGACTTTGAGCATTTCCTCCCCCAGAAAATTAGTCTTTGAGTTGATTAGGACTTCAGAGACTATCTAGTCTGTAATAATCCTACACAGTCTGTAATAATCCTATATTACAAGTCTAAACTGTCTTTGAATATTTTCTTTGGGACAGGCAACCCTTCTTCAATATAATACACAAAAAGCATTTTATTTTTTATTTTTTAATTTTAATTTTAATTTTTTAAATTTTTAAAAAATATTTTGCAAAGTAATGGTTCATTACTCTTAAGCTATAGTGTATAATTAGGAAATCTTGTACCCTTATGTCTCCCATTATCCCTTTCCTCTTTGGTCCCCAAGTTGCATACTTACACTGTATGTAATTGTGGGTAACTCCATCTCTCACTCTCTTTTCCCACATGTGTGGCTAGGTGAACTCTCTAGTTTTTATTTTTCTTTGCCTTGTTAGTATTAATAAGCTTTATAAATATAATACTTGGAGTATTTTGGATATTAATTTTAATCCTCACAATAGTAAGGATATATTTGCTTCTCTGCTCATATAATAATAGCTAAAAGTAGCAATTTAAGGTTGATTTGCAAAACACCTTACAAATATCCAGGCAACTCTGTGAGGTAGTTATTATTATTATTGCCATTTTATAGGTGCAGAAGGTGAGGCAAAACCAGGTTAAATGACTTGACCAGCATTAGTCAGTTAATAAGCATCCAACGATGGATTTGAACTCCATATCTTCCTGACTTTCGGTTTAGCACCATATATGCTTATGCCTTATATGTGCAAATGTTCTACGTATTCTTGAAAGAATTTAAAAATCACTTAAGTTGCTTTCTTTCACTGTGTTGATTTTGTGACCTTAGAAAACTTCCAGTTCTCAACTCCATGCTTTATCCCAAATTTCAGTTGACTAAAATTGATATATTTCCACATATTTCATATTCAGAATTCTGGACCTCAAACCATAAAGAAAGCTGATATCTCTGGACAGAGTATGTTGGCAAGTGGAATGTTTCTAAGGATAAATCCAGGGTTTACTAAATGACATTCAGATGCCACATTTGAAACTGAATTTGACTATATAATTATCTCCAAGCACTAGAATGTTATAAACAGCAGACTTAACAGAGAGATACAATCACTGGATGGCTTCTCTGAGTGAAGCATTGTGTACATCTTATGCTGATGACACATGCTTAGCTTATTCAACACACTTCACAGGAATGATATGCTCAGAGAAACCAGATAAGATAAATTTTAGGTATTACCTACCACATACTTTTCCACTGAACGTTCCTGCCTCTGTTCCGTTTAAATGAAATGCACAAATTTTGATTTTTATTCTTAAAACTTGCTTCGAACAAATTGCATTGATAAATCTTCTTTTTGGCTAAAATATTCTTGAACCTGTCAGGAATTAAAGTATTACAAGAGAAATAACTTAAAATGCATTTATGATGTACTGAGTTTTAAAGTTGTATTTGTCTATACCTGTGACCGCCTATCCTGATTTGGTAGCAGAAGAGACCGAGGGTGAAATAGAATGTTTAATTACATGTAGTATGAACACTGGCTCGTTCTGTATAGAATTAAATATACTTTACATCTAGTTCTGGCATTATTGCCTAGTTTGGTATCTTGAATAAATAAACTGATTTTTTTTTTAAATGTACTTTAACCTCTAAGAGTCTGTCTCTATCTGAAACTCTCTATTGGGAAAGTAGAATATGTTTTTTCCCCCATATCTTTTCTTTTGGACATTGCTTGTTTTTTTGCCATTTTGCAACATTCATTTTTTGTTTTTTTCATTGTTTTTTTCCCCATATACATTTTATAGTCATTATCCATATTCTTGACTCTGCTTACTTCATTTTGTATCAATTCACGGAAGTCTTTTCATGCTTCTCTTTTTCCACTATATTTGCTCTTTCTTATAACACTATCATATTCTATCATAGTCATGTAATACAATTTGTTTAACTATTCCCCAGTAAATGGGAATGTTTTATTTCCAGTTACATACTATGACAAAAAAAGTGCTGCTACAAATATTTGGCTGAATAAAAAGACCTTTCTTTTTTATTAATACTCTCTTTGGGTTATATGCCTATTACTGGACTCTTTTTAGTCATAAATTCCAAACTGCTTTCCCAAAAAGTTTATACAGATTCAGAACTATACGAACAAAGCATTAACGGATCCATTTTTCAATAAACTCTCCAACGTCACTATTCCCATTTTGAGTCAGTGTCCAAGGTAGGACAAAAACAATCAGGAAGTATTCAGTGGAGAGGTAATCTTTTGGGGTAGCAATATGAGGTCAGTCGGTTAGAGATGGAAAAGGAGAGAATTCCAGATATTGAGAATAGTCCAGACAAATGCAGAAAGGTCAATAGATGTGAGACGTGTTCAGGGAATATTAAATGTTCCAATTTAACAAGTATATGGGTCATATGAAAGAGAGTAGCATAAGATAGAGCAGAAAAATGGGTTAGAGTTCAGTTTATAGAGGATTTTGAATGCTTGGTTAGGGAGTGAGAATTTTATTTGCTAGACAGAAGAGAAGGGAAAAAACATTTATTAAGCACCTACAGTATGCCATGTTAAGAGCTTTACAATTATTATCCCATTTGATTCTCACAATAACCCGAGGTGCATGCAATTATTTTCCCCATTTTATAAATAAGGAAGACAAAGGTTAAATGACTTGCCCAGATTTCCACAGCTTGTAAGGTTCTGAGTCTCAAGACTTTGCCCATGCATCAATTAATGACTTAATGGGAAGTCATTAAAGATTTTTTTAAAACATTGTCGTGACTTGAAGAAAGCTACCATTAAGGAGATTGATATGCCATCAAGAAGTAAAAGGAATTAAAAAGAAAAAAGACTGAAGCTACAGAGTCAGGAGGCATTTTCTAAAAAAAAACTGGGGAAGAGATGAGGACATAAACTAGGATAGTAAGATTAGGGAGAAGGAAGAGATATTATAAAAATAGAATGTGAGGGGGAAAGGAAAGGAGAAGGAACAGCTAAGATAATAACAAAGTTTCTAGATTAGGTGAGTGAGGAAAATGAGGTGAATATTAACATTGATCAGCTAGTGTGGTATTTGTCCATCTTAAAGAATAAATGGTCTTCTGTGTTTTCTTTTTTCAAAGTGCCTTGCCACATGGGAATCCTTCCTTGCAACTCAAACGGATCTTCGTCTGGAAGAAATCTCCGAAGAGAAACCTTGAGCATACTTCAGGACCTTTTGCCTAATCTTTGGTGATATAGTGCCTACCAACCAAAGACATTCTTTATGGGGTGGGCTGCGTTTAATATAATTGGGTCAAAATGCAGTCACTGTTTCTGGAAAGCCAATAATTTGAAAACTCAGGTACTCCAGGGTTCTCACTTGCATTTTGATGATGATACACATATATATTGCTTAGTTTTAATTAACCAATTCCACAATTTTTGTCTGTCAGTACTTGCAGATGGCAATTGTTTTCTCAAACATTCTGTATTGGGATGTGACATTTTCAGTAGGTTGTAAAGGCTCCATTTAATAAAAAAAATGTTTAATATGAAATGCCTAAATTGCATGAATGGTTCCTATCTACACTTGGAAGTGTTTTCAAATGAAATATACTTCCTCTAAAGATGAAATCTCTGTGTGTTAGAGAACAGGTTTTTTTGTTTTGTTTTTTTATTCATTGCTTGAAGGGCCGAATGGTGTAATTAAACGATTATGGGACTTGGAGTGAAGTAAGACCTGCATCTACATTTTATTTCTGATATGTATTTGCTCCATGACCCATTGAATTTCTGTGAGCCTCAGATCACTCATCTGTAAAATGAGGGGGTTGTACTAGATCGTCTCTGAGGTCCCCTTTGGTTCCTAACTATGTGATGCTAAAATCCTTAGCAGTAATTAAGAATTATAACAACTATAATACCAACATATCAGGGTTGTTGGATATATCAAATTTGAAAGTACATTTAAGGTGCTATTTAAATATCAGTGTTACTGTGAATTCAGAGATGAGAAATATTACCAAAATGGATGGCCTTAATTTTCTATAGATGGACTATAATCTCTGCAATTCCCTTTCATCTGAAGATGATGCCAACATTTGCCCTGGTTCAGAAAAGAGGTGCCAACAGTGGAATTCTGATTTTCTTCGCTAGGGCCTTCTTCCATTAACAGAGAAAATCAATGTCACTTTTTTTCCCCATTATCCTAACTAAATAATTTTTTATTTTTTTATTTATTTTTTTAGAAAGTCTGTTATTTCTTAGAAAGTCTTCATGTTGATATTACTGAAGTTTCTGTGGCATTCAATTAAAATGGAAAGCTAGATACTATCTTTCAGAATTTATAATCTGTGTGATCTGATATTTATGATGCATCCAGCAGTTTTCTGTTCAGATCTTTTACTATCTTGATACCATGTTCACAACCTGACAGTATTGTGGTGTAGGCTGCTCATGAATTACACATGAATTAACAAGTGTACTGCGAATGTTCATTTTTTATTTCCTTGATAGTTCTCAAAAGAATCTGTTTCTTTGATAATGTGTTTTTAAGGTGACATGTTAAGAAGTATTACATAGCTCTAATAAGATGAAAAATTGCCTTCATAGTAGTTTGGGTAACTGTGATATAATAAACTTCTTTTTAAAAAAAGCAACAAGTGGATTGAAGACATTAGACAGGAAGTTTTGACAATATTTTCCTCCACCAAAGAAGACACCTTTTTTTGTTTTACCTTTATAATTAACAATAGGTTTCTCAAAAGTGCACACCAAGCGTTTTAAAGCATTCATTTGTTTGGATTTGTTTATATTATTTTTCAGTTTCATCAAGAAACTGAGTTCCTTATTTTATTTACTAAGACTTATTAAAGAGGATATACGTGTCATCATTGAGAGATGGATCATCACTAATGCAGAAGGCTAATCTCAGTTATTTGATCTTGCTGCATGCTAAGAAGATTTAATAATCCCTTCAACATATATTTAAGCCCCTACTATGCATAGAGAACTGTGCTAAGCACTAGAGGAATTTCGATAAGAGGTAATCTCTTAGATGACAGTGATTAGCAGAAGAAAGAAAAAAAACTGGAATTTGAAGTGCATTATATAACCAAAAATAGCATGCATTTGCACTTTGTAGTTTTCTTAAACAACAAGCATCCAATAATAAATGAAATAAAAGAGAAGGAACTTCTAGGAGGAATTTAGATTGAGACTTTGGATAGGAATTCAATTCCCTTAACACCTCAGAACATAAGGGGAAGACCCTCAGTTCATCGGTTAAAGGGGTTGAGTGAGAGGGAATAACTATGTTCATTTCCAGTTTGTCACCTCAAAAAAAAGGAATGTGTCAAATAGAGTTGTTGATTTTTTTAAACCCTTAACTTTCTGTCTTAGAATCAATTTTAAGTATCTATTCTAAGGCAGAAGAATGATAAGGGTTAGACAATGGGGGTTATGTGACTTGCCCAGGTTCACATAGCTAGGAAGTTTCTGAAGTCACATTTGAACCCAGGACCTCCTAATTCCAGATTGACACTATTCACTCTACTACTTAGCTAGTCCTCAAATAGAGTTTAAAAGAGAGAGAATAAAGTGAAAAAACCACAACAACATCATGGAAGACTAGCAAAAGAAAGCAAAAGAAAAATGAGCATTTTTTTAGGAAAGAGTAGCAAAATAACAATAACATAATAACAATGAAGGCAACCAACTAGGACACCATGTTAAGATAAAATCAAATTATCAAGCATTTATTGACTACATTCTATATGTGTCAAGCACCATGCTGAGTGTTGTGAATACAAAGAAAAGCAAATACAGTGTTAATCCTCAAGGAACGCAAAATGAATATGGAGAGAAACATGCAAAAACTATGTTAAAATTATATATAATTCCTGAGGGAAAGCATTAGCATTTGGGGATGAAAAGAAATACTTCTTTTGTTAGGTAGAATTTTAGCTGAAACTTGAAGGAATTGAGTTGGTGAGGTGAGGAGGGAGAGCATTTTAGAAATGGTGGACAAACTGTGACAATGTATAGAATGGGGAGATAGAGTGTCTTGTTCAAAGAACAATTAGGAAGTTGGTCATAGAATACATGAAGGAGTGTAAAAAAGTCTAGAAAGAGAGAAAGAGTCCAGGTTTATAAACAGCTTCAAAAGCCCCAAACAGGATTTTATATTTGATCTTAGAGACAATAGGGAGCCCTGGAGTTGTTCACATAGAGGGGGGATTTATTCAGTCCTGTGCTATTGGAAGATAACTATGGTAGTTGAGTATTGGGTGGACCAAAGTATGGAAATATTGAGACAGGAAGACCAACCAGCAGGCTCTTGCAATAGTTCAGATATGTGATAATGAAGATCCATACAGGTTGGTGACAATGTCAGAGGAGAGATATAAAGGTAGAAATCTATAGGACTTGGCAACAGATGGAATATAGGAGAGTGAGAAAATGAGGATGACAATTATATTGCAAGCCTGGATGACTGGGAGGAGAGTGGTACCTTTTACGCTGAGAAAAAAGTTAAGAAGATGGGAAAGTTTTGATGCAAGATGAATTTCACTTTGGGATGTGTTGAGTTTAAGATTTGGGGTGACAAAGAGTTCAAGATGTCCAATAAGTAGTTTGATATCAGACTAGAAGGTAGGAGAGAAGTCAGTGCTAAATAAGTAAATCTCAGGATCATTTTCGTGTAGATGATCATTGAATCCATGAGAGCTGATGACAACACCAAATGAAATGGTATAGAAAGAAAAGAGAACACAGAATAGAGTCTTACAGGATGATCATAGTTAGCAGATGCTACCTAGATAAGGAGGAAAGAAGGAATATTATTTTTCCTATTCCTAATTCAGCCAAAGAAATCGATAAGAAATGTTTAGAGGTTTAAGAGCTATGCCACAGTGACTTAGAAGAGAGTATCAAGAAGAAAATGGTTGACATCATCAAAGACTGAAGAAAGATCAAGGTGAAGGACTGAGAAAAAGCCAATAAAAATGGCAATTAAGAGATGATGGTAACTTGGAGAGAGTAGTTTAATTCACCAATGATGTTGGGAAACAAGACTTCAGAGAACTAAGTGAGAAGAAAGAAAGTAGAGTCATTAATTGTAGACTTCCTTTTCAAAGAATTTAGTTGTAAAATTGAGGAGAGAAATAGAATGACAGCTGGCAAGTAAGGATCAGTGAATCTATTGTGGATTTTTTGAAGATGGAGAAGTCACTGGTATGTTTATAGGCATGATGGAAGCAGTCAGTAGACAAGAAATGATCAGATGAGTTAAAGTGGGAATAATAAAAGAGAATCTGTAAAAAAGACAAAATACAACACCCAATACCATGTAATGGAAAAGGATAACAAAACAGTAGAATGAATTTCTGGAATGTGCAAAAGAATTAAATTAAAAGAAATAAAGACAGAAATTAGAATTCCAAAGAAAAGCTTAAATAGAATAAGTGAAGATTTTTTGAGACCAAAAGGTTAAAAAGCAAAAAAAATTGAGATATTGAAAAAATGAACAGATATAGATTTTAAAAATGCAGATGTGAAAGAAATATTAGCAGAATAAAAGCAAGACAATAAAATTAGAAAAACCAACATAAATTCTATAAGTCAAGAAAATAGCCTAAATGGACAGAGAATTTCAGTGTAAGAGTTATTCTAAAAAACATGAAATAAAATTCTGAACACAATATTTTAAAAAATCATGAAAAATATTTTCTAGATGTATTAGAAACCAAAAGACAATTAAAGAAAAATGGAAAACACATGATACCAACAAGGAGAAAGTTTAAATTTAATTCAGTCATATGTATCTGGTCAAACATTTAGAGTTTCCATATCAAATAATAAGCATCAGATAGGCAGAAAAAAAGCTTAAAAATCAAGAAAAAATATTCTGCCCTCCTCATTTATGATAAAGTAATACAAGTCATATTTCACAAGCCAAAATATATTCTGCCAAATAAAACTTGGGCATTTGTGAAAGAAAATCATGGCCTTGAAACAAACGGGGAAAAAAAATTGAGTTCTTTCAAAAGAAAATAGAGATGAGCAGGATATTGAAAGTGCAATCATTTTAAACAAAAGAAACATTTAAAAATCCAGTTTGGAAAAAAATCCTAGAATGCAAAATAATGCTTTTCATATTTTTAGTGCCATTAAAGGCTATTGCTTTAAAAATCCCACATTTTTTCAAAGTCATTGGCTAACATTAAAAATCTACATGGGTCCTTAGAGGGATAGTTAAAAGAAGAGGGATAATTCTAAGTTGATATCCCATATAAAAGTCAGTTTTGGACTCCATGGAATATATATGCATTAAAAAAAACCTAATGATAATATTTTGTGGTAAGCTCTTTCTTAAGTGGCTATTTTTTTCCTAAATTCAATGAACACTAACATATACACATCACCAAAGACTATCAACAATCAGGAAGCAAAATATTAACTTTAATAAAAGTGACATATTCAGTTTCTCATGTTAGAAATGAATGAGGAATGTATAGGGGGAGACTGTGATAAAAATCAGGTAAGCAAAAAAATTGTAGTGAGTTAGGGTTAACTTGGGATTAAAATCAATAGTAAATAAGCAAAAGAAAACACAAGGTTATCAATTATAACTATAAATAGAAATAAAAATGTAAAACCCTAATAAAATGAAAGAGAGGGAGCAGCTAAGTAACTCAATGAATTGAGGGCCAGGCCCAGAGACAGGAGGTCCTGGGTTCAAATTTGGCCTCACACACTTCTTAGCTATGTATTCCTCAGCAAGTCAATTGACCCCCATTACCTAGCCCTTTCCAATTCTTCTGCCTTGGAACAATACACAGTAATGATTTTAAGACAGAAGGTAATGATTTTAAAAAATATACATAAAACAAAATGAAAGAGAAGGGCCAGATTGTTGAGAAATCAAAATGTAAAAATTGACTTATCTGAAAAAAGGGAACATAAGCAGAAGATGTAGAATTTAATGAGGACTAAGTTTTGAAAACAAATTAGGCAAAGGAAAATCATGGAAACAATAATTAACTATGTTAAAAAGGAGTAAGATAGTGAAACATTTCAAAATTAATGGGAAACAACCAAAGGTGTCCTAAAGAAACAAAATTTTAAGTCAGAAAACATTAAGACAATATCAAAGAGTACTAAAGGTCTGAGCATGAAATTTTTTTAATGTTACATAAATATATAACCCCTAAGACCAGGCAAAATCTTGAAAAATTAGAGGAGACAGATACAATTGAAAAGGAGGAATAACTATTGAACTGATTTAATAATCAATAAACTATTAGCTAAATTAATTTAAGAGCAAGAGGAAGAGAAAAAGAGCAAAGGAAGATGTTGAGGGGAGGGGAAAGGGAAGAATTATATGTATTTGTACTCATACTCATGTCACTACTATTTGAAACAAAACATTCAAGATAACAAATATAGAAAAACATTTTAGTTTTCCATATGTTTAATGTCCATTTGTATTATCTTAGAAGCTACTCTGCAAATATTTTGTCAAATCATTTTATACTTTGTTTTTAGAGAAATTGTTTTTATAGATGTACAATGTAGTAGAAAGTATTCAAATCCCATCTCTGCTACTTTCTAATCATACCTCTCTGGACAAGACATTAAACTTTCCAGCCCCAGTTTCCTTATCTATATAATGGATTAATAATACTAGTATCTATTATGAGGAAAATACTTTTTTTTTTAAAATGAGAATAGTACTACATATGAATGTGACCTTTCCTTATGGTCTTAATAAGTAAGACCTCCATATACATTTTACTGAGATTCATCATCATGGAATTCTCATAGAGATGGCCATGAATTCTAGAAAGATACGCCATTAAAGCATAAATTGACAAATTCTCTCCTATAGGAATGGCTGTGAACATGTGCCTGCTACCTGAGGAAAAGCCTAACTCTTTGCTGAGAGGCTTATCTTATTTATGATCTTAGGTAAGTCACTTATCCCCAGCTTGCCCAGTCTTAATTCATTTTTCTGTCTTGGAACCAATACAAAGTAATATTTCTAAGACAGAAGGTAGAGTTTAAAAAATAATAATAGCATCTACATCCTAGGGTAGTATGTGATAAGATATGCAAGGTGTTTTGCAAATTTTAAAGCAGTTTATGTTATTATTATTATCCTATTAATGTAGTACTTCTTCCTAAGGTGTAGATCACCGTCCACCAGCTCTTCTCATTTTTTAGGTCTCATATTCATTCCTTTCCTTAAATTCTCCAAAATATATCCAACACACTGACGGCTTTTAACACAGATTGTCCATGTGTCATTTCTTAATAGTGATATATAAGGAGCCTGCCTTCATCATTTGTTTATCTGGATGATGTCTTTTATACCACATCTTGAACATATCTTTGTTTCTAGTATTGCTATAACCTCTCTGAGCTCAGTTTTCATCTTTCTTTTGTTCTTTGGAACACTGTCATTTTTCTTCTTTAAAGATTATTCTACTCTATGATTTTTTAGCCACAAAGATGGAATCTCCAAAAGAATATTGGCGTAAAAAAAGATGGATTTTGTTTCAGGAATAAACAAGATTCTTCAAAGGTTTGCACAGCTTCCTTAAATAATAATAGCTAGCATTTTTATAGCACCACAAGGTTTACAAAGTGTTTTTAATGTGATCTCATTGGATCTTCAGCATAATTCTTTGAAGCAGTTGCTAATATGAGTCTAATTGAAATAGGAGGAAGCCAAGGCTGAGAAAAGTGAAGTGATTTGCCCAAGATCACATAGATTGTAAGTATACAGGGCAGAATTCCAATTACAATTTTCCTTACACTAAGTCCAACATTATTTGATGCACCCCCTAGCTACGTACAGTTTAGTCTACTATCTTCTTGTTGAATTCTAAACCCAACTCATTATCCGTCTGTGATGCATGTCCAAGATATGGATATTGAGGGAACTAGTTTAGTGGCATCTCCATCCAGCTGTATATCCAAGTCTGGGCAATAGACATTATTCTTCAGTCAGTTTTGTTTTTTTCCTACTCTGTTGAGAGATCTAATCTCACTGATGTAGTGACTGGTTTCTCATTTGTAAACATGATTATATATATTCCTTTCTATGGTTCTCTGGTTTCATGTACATAAATTCTAGAGTGCCTGGTTCTTCAGGGGAAGAAGGAGATCTTTACTTCTGTGTGAATCTTTTCATTATTAAGCACAGTGCTTGACAATTAATTGTCAGAATATTACATCCAATTGACATTTTCCTAGTGAGAAAGTCATTTGAAGATCAAGACTGATCAAGAATTTACTATCAATATATCTTCTTAGCAGAACTGATGGACAAGTCGCTGCTCTTTTTTATTTAGGGTACTAGTCTCTAAAGAATTTCTATGAAGTGAATGTTCCCTCTCACCTTAAAATTGGCATCTATTCTAGGGTGCAAGAAAGTAGCAACAGGGCACCGAGGTTACAAATCTAGGCTACAAGGAGGAGGGAGGAAATGGGGCTATCATATGAGTGTGTTGCATTACTTAATTCCACTAACCATTTAGTACCTTATCTATTGATTCTCAAATAGAAAATCTTTTTTTTTACCAGCCTAGCAAGGAGGACAGCAGCTCTGATTTTGCATTCATGTCCAGCTTTATTGTAATGAAATGATCAGCTCCAGGGCAGGCTCCTGGGCAAGATCTGAATTTTAAGTTTTCTGTGAGTGCTAATGATTAAAGCAAAGTTCAAAGATGAACCATGACTTGTTTTCATGATCCTTTACTGCACACTAGCATTTAAATTCACTAAATTCTAGAATGATCTATTCCATATAGTTAGAAAATAAAATGAACCACTAAACACTTCGATTGTTGCTTTTTTAATAATAAAAAAAACCTGATATGGCAAACCAAACCCCTCCAAAGTACAATAGCACCCATTTGTTTTAGCTTTCTCCATACCATTTGTTGTTGTTTTTTAATTTGTTTTAAACCCTTACCTTTCTTCTTAGAGTCAATACTGGGTATTGGTTCCAATGGGGGTTAAGTGGCTTGCCTAGGGTCATACAGCTAGGAAGTGCCTGAGGTCAAATTTGAACCTAAGACTTCCCATTTCTGGGCTTGGCTCTCAATCCACTGACTCTCAATCTCCATCCACTCAATCCACCCAGCCCTTGCCACTTGGGTTTTTAATCATATTGTACTGGTATATAAAATTGGGAAATGTATAAAAAATGTCATACAAAAATATACAGGCAATATCTGACTAAAAAAGATGATGGGAAGGCCATGTAACCAGAGCAAATGCTACTAGAAGGATAACATAAGCATTGCCCTGTTACCTCCAGAATCAGAATATTAAATTACCCTTTAGCACGTTGGGGGAGTTCCTTAAGCTAAGCCCCTATATCTCTCTTCCCTTTCTTGACCAAAGTCCTAAAAAAAAAAAAAACCTTTATATACTCATCGCCTCTATTTGTCCTCTCACTACATCATATTAGATCATCCAAGACCAGACCATGCTTCACATTGCATTCAGGCACTCACTATCTTCTTGCCACCATCCTTCCCCCTTTTCCAGTTCTTGCACTAGGAACCATAATCAAATTGGCAGCTCAGACCTTTAATCAAGAACGTTTTTTTTGGCTTGGATCATACAATCAGAATTGAGTTTGAACAGACCTGGTACACCTGCTTGAATCAAACCAAGTGTAAAGATGAAAATTAATATACAAGAACTAAATATTATATCTTATAAAGTTTTATTAATATTAAACTAACATAAAAAACTAGAGTGAAAAGATGCTAAACTAACTTTAGCCAGGCTGGTGAAGAAGAGAGGAAGAGGGAGGAGCTACAGAACTTATAAAACAATAATGTGACCACGCAAATGTGGAGGTGTAGGAGAGATTCAAGGGCATTTTGGGAAATACTAAGGGACTTTGGGGGATGGATTCCAAGGTTCAAAATCTCCATTTATACACAAGTCATGTGGTGAGAGATATAGTCATGTCTTAAGCAGTCTGCATAAAAAAGGATGTCTCAGAAATTCTGGATTTGAGAGTTTAAAACAAGCATGATATTTCCTACATATCTTTGAGGAGCAAAGGGAAGGCTGAATTATTATGGAGAAGGGAAATATTGATAAGGAACATTGACTCAAGAGGCAGCTCAGAACTGAGGGAAGTCTCAAGGAAAATTCAGTTCTTTCCCAGTTTCCCCTAGTGATGTATGATTAGACAAATATAATCTGATCTTTTATTATCCATATGTTTGCAGGAAATCAAGCTAGGTGTTTACTAGAGTTTGAGACAAATGTAAGGTTAGACAGAGATCACAACCTCTATCTAAATGTTGGCTGCCTAGAGTGATTATAGCTAAACTCAGAATTTTTCAACTACTCTTAAACTGAAGAAGAGGGAATCGAGTGGAACTTGGGAAACCAATGTATCACCACCTAAACTTAAAAATAACAAAATCATTTTAATAGGGTGTTACATTTGTTTCAGGAAGATTGTGTCCATTGGTTTTCCTATGGCTTCATTCACATCCCAGTGACTCTCCAAAGCAAAACATTCTCTCTGGCCACTTGTCTCTTCCATGTGCTATGTAGAATGTAATCTCTGAGAAACGGGACTGTGCCCAGGAGAAAAAAGAAGAGGTGATATTTAATGTTGGTTGCTGGGTCTCAAACTCATCAGGCACCACAAGAGTTTAGAGATGCTTGATTCTCCAGAATACAATTTGTTCACTCATATTACTAAATTATTTCAGAGAAAGGGGGACTTAGGAGCCAGTCTCAGGATCATATGTTCTTGGTTCCATGTGTCTGTAACTACCATAGCTGCTGCTGGACAAGAAGAAAGAGAAAGCCACTCCTCTCCCATTCTAGAAATCCAAGGAAAAGCCAAATGAGTTCCAAATTATGTGTTCAAAAGAGATGTAAAGAGAAAGCTGATTCCTTTTCATTTCTTTTATCGCCTGCTTATTGGGAGGCTCTTCATAGGTTAGCCACTAATCATTTTAGCACAGTCCCACAATCATGGGGGCCAGAAAAAGATAACTGCATCATCCCCAAATGAAAGTCCTTCTGTCATGACTTAATTCTCCCCATGAAACTGTAACATGAATGTCAAATTCTATGAGGATGCTGTAGTAAAGTAAATGATGAGAATCCTGCTGATCACCTTGGTATAAAAGGTAAGTTAGAAAGGAAACTGGATTTTGAACAATTTAGCAACTAAAATACTGAGCTCAGTAAATCTCTGTGTCACAATTTCCCAAACTGCATAATGGTGCATTCAAGATGCCAGTTATAATATCAACAATACAATACCAAGATTCTCTGAGACACATTTTAAGTTCCTGCACATTTCCTTTTTCGCTCATACTTTTGCTGCCTCTTACTCATCAAATCCATCAGTTGGTATACTCTCATAAAATAATACTAACATCTAACTGGGCATAGCATAGAAATAAAAAAACTACTATAATACATGTATGTGTTGTGCGTTGTTCAGAGATGAATTCCATTAGTTGTTTTCATATTCCTTTAAAGCAAAATAGCATATAAATTCACTAAATTTGGGGAATTATCTGAACTAACTAGGATAAAGGATAAGAGCTAGACAAATTTTTTAATTACTATAGGGAACTCCCAGATTAGGAAACTGCCTTTTTTGATGCAAATCAGCATATTCTCTATAATCTACAGTCTTAGAGAGTTGACTATAGGATCCAGAAATAAGGAACTTGCCCAGAGGCACATAGCCAACATGGCAGAGGCAAGACTTGAACCTACGTCATCATGATTTGTAAAGCATATTTCTCTTTTTTTCATCAATTCTCTATGATATTAACTCGTATCATCTGTATTTATTATAATGTAAATCTCACTGTCTCTCTCGTCTGCATAGAAGTTCCTTCCTCAAGTCCACAAGAGTTAAAAACTGCTGTCCTGAAGGATGGGACGTTTCTTGAGCCAAGGGAACTATGACAAGTGTCACTGATTGATTAGAGATATCTAAAGAATTTTATCTTTTTTTCTACCTCTGGGCATCCATCAATAAAAGCTATGGAAACAAACCAAAAATGAGTCTGCTTTGTGGTGGTAGATTATAGGAATCATTTGAGCGTAAGACCAAAACAATCTCTAACCCAGAATTCTGCATCAATTCCAGAACCTTCACCTAGGTATCCTCAATTCTGAAGCTGTGCACGGTACCAAATTGCATCCAGCTTGTTACAGGCTATGAAAAACATTATAGACTATGAAAAAAATGTCGTCAGTGTCTTAGCACTGGGGCATCTAGAGGGATAAATCCCTTTTATCCCAGCTAGTCACATGTTATCTTCTTTTCCTTTGATTAAAATGAAAACAAAAACTTTGACACAAAATGTTGTATGACGTCTTTTGAGTAACACCATCCAGAAGGATATCTGCTTTCTTTTCATTGCCATCATAATTTCTTTTTCTGTTACTTATATTTTGGCTTGCCAGATTGTTGGTTAACAATTTTTGATTCTGTCATTTTGGGGAAAAGAAAGTTAAAATTTTAAGTGGACATCCTTCACCAGAAAAAAAAAGTCTTCATTCTCATGTTAACAAGCAAAAAGAGTTACTTTTAAGGAGTGTCCATGTTCTTTGATAACATATTTTTCATCTTAAAATTGAAACATGCAAAAGCAAAAATATCACTCACACACATATACTCATACCAAAAAAATAACAAGAGGCAGCTATTCACTATTTGCTTTTAAGCTTTAAAGTACAAAATATGTAATAATTTTCTATTTCAAAACTCTTATCCTGATACTCTGTTTCTTGAAGGTACAATCAGCTAAACAATCTTTTAGAAATGGGTAAATGGCAGGAATTAGAAAAGAAATGACCCAAGAGTTCAGATTGATAATCCTCCGCTAAGTCAAGATGACTGCTGATTATAGAAGATTCTTTGTGGAGGGATTCATTTGTATATCACTTTATCATTAGGCCTGCTGCTCTAGCAAATTAAAATGGTAGGCTTATTATAAAACCCACTTGGGCCAAGAATAAATGCGTATCACTTCTAAGAGCCTTCCATATTAAGACCCAGGAGGAATAATATGTAAACAGGCTAGGGCCTGGTCTAAACACAGTTGAAAGTAACTACATCCTTTGTTCCATTTGGTAGTCCCTTCTTTTGGATGTTTGTCTTTCCATCAGACATGTCAACTTTGCTAATGAAGGGCCTCCTGCAATGGGGATTATCTTCAGTATCTAGTAGCTCAATTTGTGCCACTTTCTCCTCCTTTATGTTGTAACAGTAAATAATGATAAAATATTGGAAGATTTTTTAAAAGGAGTATGATGCGAAGATATTTGTATCTAATAAAAAATAAGTTAAGAACTGACCTTTGTTTCTCTGTAAAATGTTTTTTGATATATGCTTTATCTTTTGCATAGTAGACTTGTGAAAAACAAACACGTAGTCCTTAACGGGAAAAAAATTCAAAAGGAAACCTATTCTCATAAATATAAAGTTTATTTTTTAAATATTTCATGAGTTTAAAAATTCTTCATATGAATCCTATTGACATCATGTATATGTATTGTCAGAGGAAAGGGTGGGAAGGAAATATAAAAGGAAGATCTGAAACCAATTCAATTTAATTCAACAAACGTTGATTAACTACCCTCCGTGTACAAGAGTTCTGGGCTCCAAATCAGGAAAACCTGAGTTCTGGTAACACTGGCACATCACAACATCTCAAAGTTCTCAACAGCTCTATATGACTACAAATTACAGGAAAGTTGCCAAGCCATATATTCTTACCTGGGAGTTCTCTATACCAATGAGATAATAGACACAGTTCTTATATTTATATAGTTCTTATATCTATATTTTTCTTTATATAAAACATTCTATTGGATGCAAGGGATACAAAGATTAAAAAATCTTTTTTTGTCATAATAAGTCAATGGTTGTTATAGTTTCTATGTTCTTCTGCCTTTGATTCTTTCTGTTGAAGACCATCTGACATAACTTCTTTGTTAGCATTTTTTTCTAAATAACGATATCATATGTAATGTGATTTGTTATAAATATGTAATCAATTATAATAAATATTCTTATCCAAGAGAAACACATTTTTAACATTTGTTTTGTCCAAAAATCTGTCTGGCTCTTTTGTTTCCACCCTCTCTCTTACCCTTCTCACCTCCCCAAGAAGGCAGGTAATATGATATGTTATATATTATAATATAGCACATATTTTTTCTGTTCATTATCTTATGAAATATTTTTCTAATATTTTTACTCAAAATATATGCCCTCTACTTTCCTAGGATGTATCTCTGTCATTTAATTCATGCTTTCCTTTATATTCATATAATTCATAAATTCATATTTCATTGTGAATAAATTATAGACATGACTAGCATTAAGCTGAAGGCTTTGCTGAGGAAACATTTACTATCTCAAATATAAATGAAGTGAATATTCTGTCCTGAACACTTTCCTGAAGTGAATAATCCATAAGTTAAATTGTCCTTGTCTTTGGGGTAGATCACCCTTTCTAAGCTTGTCCTAAAATATTTCTGAAATACTCTTGTTTGCACATCTTTTCTTCACTATCCCAGCAAAAAACTTAAATTAAATTAAATTAACCTCAGTATATAAACCAGCCATTTCAAATAAGTCACTGGTCACTTTCAAAATCCCTTCTCTGAAAAGATACTTTGGTACATTTCTGGGTCATCATAAAGAGAGATGCTGCTGATTTGATACATTCATACATACTTTTTGATCCTGGAGCAACCAATTCCTTATAAAACTGAGTAATCCCTAGACCAGAGGGTAACGCTGTAAGAATTTCTCAAATCACCTTATAATAAATGGGAAAATATTAGTTGAACAATTCAGTTCAAAGTAAGCTCCTTGAGGTCAGGGATCATTTCACTTCTCTCTCTGTATCCACACAGTCTAACACAGTGCCTTGTGGATAAGATAGGCACTGAATAAATTGAACTGAACTGAAATTAACTAAATGAGTTATATAAAATATAAGTTATATAAATGAGTTAAATCAAAAAATGAGCTAAATGCTATATGCCATAAAAATATTAGAATCAATTTTGGTCTCTATATATTTAAGTAGGGATATTACTTTTTATGTATATAGATATAAACATATCTTTGATCGTAGATTTAGAGCTGGAAGGGGTTAAAGCTCATCTATTTAAATGTATTTATACCAAGGTGCACTGAGATTAAAGAACTCATCAGTCACTCTACTAATTGATAAAAGCAAGCATTTAAATTCATATTCCAATTCCTGTATACTTAGACAATTAAAAATATAAGGTAATGTTATTCAGTCATTTTTAGTTGTGTTCAACTCTTCACGACCCCATTTGGGGTTTTATTGGCAGATAGTGGAGTGGCTTGAAAAAAAAAAAGTAATTCTGTGCAATTATTCAACAAAAAAGCTTCGAGTTTAAAAGAAATGGATAATTAAGTGCAAAAATACAAAATACTCTCAAATATTAGAATTTGAAACAGAGCAATATATTGCTTTGTTAATCACCAAGTGAGGGTAGAAAGACATTTAGTTCAGATGGCTTTATAGGTGAATTTTATCCAAGGTAGAAAAGCATTTAATATCTATACTACCCAAATTGTTCTCACAAATTCAGAAAGAAAACAATCTGCCAATCTCATTTTATGTGCCAGAGTCCTAATGCTTTTTAAGCTTTCCTAATTCTGGCTATACAGACAATTAACAATTTATCTCCTTGTTATGTGGTTAGCAGTATGGAAGCAGCCACAGAACATCTGCACAGGCGGCAAATTACAGAGCTGGGCATTTCTATCACTCAGCATCATACTTTCTGGAAGCAAATTCCTCAACCCTTTCCATGTTTCATGGGGGGTTTCATTACCTCTCACATCTAGCAACCTATTATACAAACTATTTTCTGGAGGGGGTCCTCATTCCTGTAATCATGGACCAAATAGATTGTCTCCCAAAACATGAGTGAAAAACATTATTACAGTTAAGCAATGAGGATGCATGATTTTTTTGGATTTTTTTTTTTTGCAAAACGCACTTACATATTAACCATGTTGCAAAAGAACCATACACACAAACAAATCAAGAAAATAAAATTTAAAAATATATGTTTCAATCTGCATTCAGAGTGCATCAGTTTTCTCTCTGGAAGTGGATAGTATCATGAGTCCTTTGGAAATGTTTTGGATCATTGCTTTGATAAGAGTAACTAAGTTATTCACAGTTGATCATCCTTACAATATTGATGTTACTGTGTACAATGTTTTCCTGATTCTGCTCACTTTGCTTTGTATGAATTCATATAAAATTTCCCAGATTTTTCTGAGTAGTTTAAATTATATTTGAATTCTTCAAATTTCATGCTTATTCTCTAGTGTAAGCCTTGCACACTGTCATCTTAAAAATATTCTAAGCCCTGGAAGACTACATCTCCCAGGACTCCCTGCTAAAACTTTCCCCAACACCTCCCACTTCCTTTGTGGGAGGTGTTGGAGAAAGTATAAAAGAGAGTTTTAGTGCCTTTTCTCTCTCTCTACCCCAAAGGCTATCTCCACTCAGAGGCTTTTGAACCTTGAGAAGTGCCTACCTGAGGAGACCATTTTTCCTTATGTAACTTTCCCTTTCCTAACTAAAGAAAAACCTAGCTATTCTACAATAAGTTCTACCTGGTCTTTATTGAGCTCTGAAGAGCTCCCCTCCTTAGATTGGGGGCTACCCCAGCTTCCTTACCTTCCTTTCCCTTTCTTCTCTTCCTTTCCCTTCCTTCTCCTATCCTACCTTCCTCCTATCACCCAATCTCACAATACCTTATTGCCCTCTGGGTGAAAATCATTTCTAATTCTTATTTTTAATTTTTTTTAATTTTAATTCTTAAGACTTCAGTGTTTGATGACTTGCAACAACATGACAACAGTGATAGGATATTGATGATAAATGGATAGACTTTTAATTCTGTGAGAGGTTTGGAGGTTATTAAAATAGTTTTGCATTTAAAAATTTTTATTAATTCAGTTTTTTATTTTTTAGAAAAATTTCACATGGTTATATGATTCATTTTCTTTCTCTCCCAGCAAAGTGGCGACCCCCATCTATAACCGATGTGCACTTCCACTGGGTTTTACATGTGTCATTATTCAAGATTTATTTCCAATTGGTCATTTAGAGTCTACATCCCAGATTATATCACCATCATCCCATGTGTTCAAGCAGTTATTTTTCTTCTGTGTTTCTGCTCCCACAATTCTTTATCTGAATGTGGGTAGCATTCTTTCTCATAAGTCCCTCAGAATTGTCCTGGATCATTGCGTTGCTGCTAGTAGAGAAACCCACTACATTCAATTTTACCACAGTGTATCAGTCTCTGTGTACAACATTCTCCTGGTTCTGCTTTTTTCACTCTGCATCAATTCCTGGAGGTCATTCCAGTTCACATGGAATTCCTCCAGTTTGTTATTCCTTTGAGCACAATAGTATTCCATCACCAACATATACCACAACTTGTTCAGCCATTCCCCAATTGAAGGGCATACCCTCATTTTACAGTTTTTTTGCCACCACAAAGAACACAACTATAATTACTTTTGTACATGTCTTTTTCCCTATTATCTCTTTGGGGTTCAAACCTAGGAGTGGTATGGATTTCTTATAATATGCTAACTAAGCCTGTTTTCTTCCTGTTGAGTCTTCTCTGCATCCAATTGTTTGTCCATTTACTGTGTTTGCTCAAGCATATCTATTGATGGATAAGACATTTGCATATTGAAGTATTTAAAGTTTAAAAGTATTTTTGTGATATAGTTTGATAGACCACTAATTACTATTTCCACTTATTATGCACATATTTCTAGGCCTTCGTGGTAGCAAAGGTGATATACTGTATTTGTCCTTTTCAGGATATGAGTAATACCATTATAGATCGTCTCTTTTCCAAGTGTAAGTGGACAGTCAAACTTTTCTTTTCTATTTTGATTTTCTTTGTCCTAGTTCTTGTATAAGGATAACCAAAAGATAAAAGGAAACCATCCTTCTTAGGCTCACCAAGGACAACAATAGATTAGCAGATTAGAAAATATTTGTCTTCCTTTCCAATAAACACAACAAATTGCCCCCAAGGGCAATGATTGACACTCATGAACTCAATCTGACTATTTCTTCATTCTTTCTGCATATAAGTATTTTTGGGAAATGGCGAATAAAAAATACCCTTCTTCCTCCAAAGAGACATACTTCTCTGTGCCAAATGAATTTTCTCCTTACATAGGCTTGTCACAAATATAAAGGATAAACATTTTACTGACTTGTATTCTAAAGTTTAAACAGTAAATTTTGATTCCTCAACACCCCAAGGTCAAATATCTGTCTTCCTTACCCACTACAAATCATTATATCAACATGGAGATCTTTGTCTGACTGAAAAAGATTGATCTATCCATCCCCTATGTCAGTGATGGCAAACCTTTTAGAGGGGTAGATGATGTGAAAAATTTCCTCAGGCGTGCATGGAAAGGGCCTGGCCCTGTGTCCCTCTGGCTTTTCCTGTAACAAACTCTGGAAAAATCTGTGCTGGGGCAATGGCATGTGTGCCCATAGTGAGGGCTCTGAGTATCCCCTCTGGCACATGTGCCATAGTTTCTCCATCACAGTCCTTTTATGTTTGTCCCCTTTGTCTCTGAATTGATTCACTAGTGGAAATGATGCTACTTTTATCAGTGTAAAATGGCAACTTCTAATAAATAGACCTCTGGCACCTTTGGTATTATGAGACAGCTTTGATTGGTTCAAAGCCAAGTAGAATTATATAGAAATGCCAACCCTTTGGTTTTGTCTTATGAACAAGTAGAAACTGTCATCATAGTAACTCATCAGCTTAAAGCACTAAGAACTCAAAGAGGCACAAAAAAGTATGTAATGACCACTCTAAAAAAGCTGCATGTATTTAAGAATTTTTGGTTGGCAGAAGATCTCTGATCCCGGAACAGTTTAAATCCAAATATCTTTTCAAAGCCATTGACTGACAACCAAATGATTATAATTTTCCTTACCATCTGACCTGGAATTCATTGCTCCTGAGAAACCAGAATTAGACAAAAGACAATCATTTGCTAAAGATGAATTTAATGTCTACCCTCCAGAGTCTCAAATTTATAGTCCTTTTTCTATTATTCTATGTTTTCAGTAATTGTCACTGAGTAAATGCCTTATTTAAAGTCCTTCCCATTTCTAATTCCAACAATAAGAATCTCATGTGTACTATATAAGGTCATTACTTTAAACAGAGAGAATTTCAGAGAGAAAAATTAAGGTAGAAAGTCTGTGTATGGGATATTTATGAATGGAGGAAGAAGAAAAATATGAGAGAAGTAAATTTTCAGAAAACTAGTTTTATGCAATTAATGTTAAGGTATATAGAATTATGCTTATAATTAATTTATTTATTTTTTACAAAGTTTTACATATTACATTTTCCAAGGAAGCATGAATTTATAGAGCTTTCTAGAGATAAATGTGTTCTCACCTAGTCCTTTGCTTTTACTCTAAGAGTGTCTCTCATTTTTAAGTATATTTCTTGGAACTAGCATATTATCAGGTTTTGTTGTTGTTGTTGTTGTTGTTGTTGTTTAAACCCTTACCTTCCTTCTTGCAGTCATTACTGTGTATTGGCTCCAAGGCAGAAGAGTGGTAAGGGTAGGCAATGGGGGTCAAGTGACTTGCTCCGGATCACACAGATGGGAAGTGTCTGAGGCTAGATTTCAACCTAGGACCTCCCGTCTCTAGGTCTGGCTCTCAATCTACTGAGCTACCCAGCTGCCCCCTAGGTTTTGTTTTTTGATCCATTCTGCTGTCCATTTTTGTTTTATGGGTTAATTCATCCCATTCATGTTAAAAGTTATAATTACTAGTTGTATATTTCCCTCCATTCTGTTTTTCTTCACTATTTGTGCTTTTCCCTTCCTTTTGTCATATCCCTCTTAAGACAATGAGTTTTTTCTACACATCATCTCTCCAATTCATACCTCTTCTTGGAACCCCTTCCTTATCAGCTCTCCTTGCCTGCTTAGTTCTAAATCAATCCATTCCTCTATAGGCTCCTTTCTAATCCCTTTCCTCTTACCTTCTACTTTTTATTATGTACTCCCTTCCAAAAGTCCTGCCCTTATCCCCCTTGCCCTTTCATTTCTGGATATAAATTCCCTTCTAAAAATTGCTTCCTTATTCTGCCCTGAAGGATCCTCCTTTATCCTTTCACCTTGCCCTCCTATTTCTTGATAGGTACTCACTTCTAGGAATCCTTCCCTTTTCTTATTCCCTTGTTCCCTTTTCTCTTAATCTACATTTCCTTCTCTTAATCCCTTAATACCTTGAGGGGATTCTTGGAACCTCACTTGTCCTATTCCCTTACCATCCTGTTTCTCTAAACCTTTAGATGTTTATACTTCTAGCTGTATATGTTGTTCCTGCTTTAACCCAAATCCAATGAGCATAAGTTTCTAGTACTACTAACCTTCTACCCTTCTTTGTGACAGTCTTTCTACATGTGTCTCTTTTATATGAGATAATTGTTCCATTTTTACCTTTTCTACCTTATCTTATGTTATTTTTTGCCCGTTCCATTAGATTCAGCTCAACTCAAGTCTTGTATACACCTTTTCAAACTACCCAAGTAATGATATCATTCCTAACATTTATAGATAACATTTTTCCCATGAGAAGTAAACAATTTGATCTTGTTTGGTCCCTTATAATTAGTCTTTCATGTTACCATATTATGATGTTTAGAGATTCCATTTTCGTCTGAGTTCTGTTTTTCCCCCAAGAATAGTTGAAGCTCTTTTAGTTTCTAAGTTCCCTTTTTATGATTATGCTTAGAGGCATTGCTGGTTATATTATTTTTGGTTGTAAACCCAACTCCTTTGCTCTTCAAAATATTGTATGCCATAATCTTCATTCTTTTAATGTTGAAACTGATATGTCTTGTGTTATTAAGACTGTAGCTCCATAGCATCTAAATTTCTTTTTTCTTTTTTGTTGTAGTTTTTTCTCCTTAACCTGGGAATTATGGAACTTATCAATGACTGTCCTTGTGCTTCTTCATCTTGGGATCTCTTTGTGGTGGTGATTAATAGATTCTTTTAATTTCTAGTCTACCCTTTAGTTCTAGAAATTCTGGGTAATTTTTCTTAATGATTTCTTGGAGTATGGTGTCTAAACTCTTTTTTTTTTATCATAACTTTCTTGGAGTCTAACAATTTTTATATTGTCTCTCCTTGATCTATTTTCCAGGTCAGTTGTTTTTGTAATGTTTCATAGTCTCTTATTTCATTCTTTTTATTTTGCTTTGTTTTTCTTATTATGTTAGGAAGTCATTACCTTTCCCTTGAAAAATTCTAATTCTTAGTGAATTATTTTCTTCTGTGAGTTTTTTAATCTATTTTCCCAATTGAATGATCTTTCTTTCATAATTTTCTTGAAGTTCTGGCATTGCTTTTTTTCCTTGTTTTTCTTCATTTCTTTTTTGAAATCTTTTTAAACCTCTTCCAAAAATACTTTTGAGTTTATGATCATTTGGTGCTTTGCTTTGCTATTTTAGAAGTAGGTGTATTAACTTTGTTTCCTCCAAATTTGAACCCAGGCTTTTTCTGTCTCCATAATAGTTATTTATATTTGGGTTCATTCTCTTTACTAACTTCCTCCCAACACCAAATTTTAGTGATGAAACCAATAGGATTAAGTGTTAGCTTTTTATTTGAGTTGGGTTTTATTCATATGGTGTGAAGGGTGATGCCTTTTTTCCAGATTTTTGTGCTTATTATTTCCTGGATAATACTTAACTCTTCCAGTTTATATAATCCAGGGCTGTGCCTGGTCCTTGCTCCCCTCTGCCTTGCTCAAACTCTAGTTAGTGATTGATCTCAAGAGCTTCCCTAGAAACCCCCATTCTCCTACATAAGCAGACAGAGCATGTATCCCCTGGAACAGCAGGTGGATATTCCACTCTTCCATGGATCAGCAGGAAATACTATGCCTCAACTGATCTAATAAAAGCATGGATAGAAATCATGTTCTCTGTCAAAGTTAAAGCTAAAATAGATATAATAAACAGAGATAAACAGGGAAAGTATGTTATGTTAAAAGGTAACAAAGATAATGAAACATTATTGATATTAAGCTTAATATCTAAAAATCTAAACAGAGATAATGAAACATTATTGATATTCTTAATATCAATAATGTTTCATTATCTCTGTTTAGATTTTCCTTTAAACATTTAGATAGTATAATATTTGGTGTTTAAAGGAAAATCTAAATAAGTTAAATGGAAATCGATAACAATAATAGTGGGGAACTTCAATTTTCCCCTTTCAGAACTAGATACATGTAATAAAAAATAAATAAGAAAGAAGTCAAGGAGATGAATAGAATCTTAGATAATTAAATATGATAGATAACTGGAGAAAATTGAATGAGAATAGAAAAGAGTAAAACTTCTTGGTGGCAATGATACCTTTGCAAAAATTGACCATCATTTAGATCATAAAAACAAACAAAACAAAAATAAAACAAAAGTTATGTAAATGTAAGAAGCAAAAATATTAAATGTATCCTTTTCAGACACTAATGTAATAAAAAATTGCATATAATAAGGAACTATGGAAACACAAAATAAAAATTAAATGGAGAATAACTTAATCTTAAAGGATGAGTGGATTAAATAACAAGCCATAGACAAAAAATACTTTAAAGATGATTATAATAATGAGACAATACACCAAAATCTGTGGGATAAAAAAAGTAAAAGAAGAAAATTTACATCTCCAAATGTTTATATTAATAAAACAGAGAAAGAACAGACCAGTGAATTGGGAATTCAATTTAAATAACTAGAAAAAAATTTAAAATCCTCACCCAATTAAACAACAAATTAGAAATCCTAAAAATTAAAGGTGAGATAAAAAATTGAATGTATGAAAACCAATTAATTAATAAGTAAATCTAAGAATTGGTTTTATGAAAAAGTCAATAAAATAAATAAAGCACTGATTAATATAACTTAAAAAAAGAAGAAAACTGCCCACATTAAAGGAGAAAAGAGTGAATATACTTACAATTAAGAGGAAATTAAAGCAACTTTTAGGAATTTTTTCACTCAAGCTTTTGCCAACAAACTTAATAATTTAAGTTAAATGGAAGATATTTACAAAAATACAAACACCCTAGACCAGTGATGGGCAAACTACGGATGGCCTGTGGGCCAGATGCAGCAGTGTGACATTATTCCTAATCTGATGAATACAATGAATAGGATACAATACAGTGAATCTTCTAAAGAGTTGCCTTAGAAACAGACTGACAGATGAGCATTTCCTTTCCTTTGGCCCCCTCTTTAAAAAGTTTGCCCAGCACTGACCTAGACCATTAATAGAAGAAATAGTATATATAAATAAACCTGTTTTAAAAAAAGAAATCAAACAAGCCATCAATGAAGTTCTTTTTTTAAAAAGCATCAGAACCAGATGGATTCACAAATGAATTCTACCTAACATTTAAAGATTAATTAATTTCAAAGCTAAACAAACTATTTGAAATAATCACTAAAGAAGGAGTTTTAAGAAACAAATATTTTGCTGATACCTTTACCAGGAAAAGCAAGAACAGGGAAAGAAAATTATAGATCAATGTAATTTATCAATATTGATGCAAGAATCCTAAATGAAATGCTAGCTAGGAGACAACAACAATATATTGGAAAGATTATACATTGTGAACAAACAAGATTTATACCAGGAATGCAGGAAAACTATCGAAACAATTGATCATATTAATAACAAAATTAATAAAAATAATATAATTATATCAATAGATGCAAAAAGTCTTTGATAAAATATAACACTCATTCCTATGTAGAAATGAAGTTTTTCTTAAAATGATAGAAACATCTACCTAAAACCATCAGCAAGTATTACTAGTCATGGGGAGAAGCCAAAAGCCTTCCCAATATGACCAGTAGAGATACAAAGATGCCCATTAACACCAATATTATTTGATATAGTATTACAAATACTAGCAATAACAATAAGAGAAGAAAAAGAAATTGAAGGGATCAAAATGGCTAAAGAGGTAATAATATTCTTTTTTTGCAAAAAAAGAAAAGATAAGCATTCATCTGCCTTTTCATCATTTCTGGTCATCCTTTTAAGATAATAAAAGCAGTTTTTCTTTTGATATGGATTGCCATATGACCAGTAAACTAATTACAAGTAGTCAGATGGTGACATACATATTGTTACAGATGCAGTGGGGCTAATTTATTCGTTTTAGCTTTCAGAAATCTTTAACAGAAATGGATAACAAAGTGTGAGTGGGTGGTGGTGCATGGAGAAATTTGACACCCAGTTGTTAGGAGATCAGAAAATAATGCAGAGCCCAACTGAATCTATAATTGTATCACATAGGTGGAATGGCAATGAAACAGACAGGAAGTGGAGCAGTAGTGGTAGAGAGCACCTTCCCACATGCCTTAGAATCTAAGAACTGGAAATGCTCTTAAAGATCATTTATTTCAATTGGAAACAAAGGATATCCATTTATTTACTAATTCAATTCAGCAAATTCTTAGAAAACCCTTTCTAAATTTAGAGGTGGTACTGTGTAGTGAATCGACTTGTAGTTGTTGTTCAACCTTCATTTTCAAAGAGGACCAAAGGCATCACGGGGTGATGTCTTTATTTATGCACGAATTAGATTTAAATGAGACAGAGTTGCACAGTTCTTAGCCTCACTCTCTCTTCCAGAATCATCAAAATCCAATGGCAAGACAAAAGTCAAGAAGACTGATGATGGTTCAGGATGCAGTAGATGACCTTGGCTTCTTTCATGTCTAACCAAGCTCTAAGTGCTCTACTGTGTGTGCTTTAACCATCTTCATAGCTGTTGGAACAAATTGATCTCATCTGGCAGGAGAAATCTTTACATCCTCCTAACTCACCAACATATTTGAGGCTTGTTGGTTTCCCTCAATATGGATTAGCCTACCTGTCAAGATGGTTTTACCATGGTGTGGTCACTGCATATGCTATAGTTTCTTGGAGCCACAAATGAAAGCTGAGTAGTACATTGACACCAAAGAAGGAGACCAGCCCTGAAAAGAGACTGGCAAACCCTCACACCAGAAGTGCTAGTCTTCCCTGAACACATCATACACCCTAGACTTGTAGTTAAGAAATCCTTGGTTCAAATCCTACATGAGCAACTAGGAGGATTAGGAAAGACTTCTAGAGGGTACATGACCATAGCAACTAGATTAGAGATCTACAAAGCAAGTAAAGCTCAATTTAATCAATCCTCATTCATTAAGCACCTACTATGTGGAAAATATATATGATAGGCAGTGTGGCATTGTGGATAGAGAGCCAGCTTCTGTTCTTGTCTCTGCTTCTTATCAGCTGTGAGAACCTGGAGAAAAGCTTAACCTCTCAGTGCCTTGAACAGTTCTCTAGAACTAGAAATTGCAAAGCAGATACTGATTGATATGTGTTAACAAAGGAAGTTTATATTGGGTGTTTTCTATTGCATATAAATTATTTCTCCTTTATTTCAAAGAGGACCAATGATATCATGGGATGATCTATTGAACTGGATTTAAATGAGGCAAAGTTGCACAAAGTCATCAGTCATCCATGTCCAGTGGCAAGACAATGGCCTAAAACATTGTGTTGGTGAACCTACGGCATATGTGCCAAAGGAGCTGCTCCCCTCCCCATATCTACTGTGCCTGAGGACATTTCTCACATCACCCACCCTTCTTTGCCCAGCAGAGAGAGAGGGCTTCCTCCCTCTCCTGCCTTGGGTAAGGGAGCAGCTCAAATGCGGTGTAAAAGTTGCTGTTTGGGCATTCATCCTCTAAAAGGTTTGCCATTACTGGCCTAGGATGTAGTAGATGATCTTGGAATCTTCAATGTCTGCCCAAATTCTAGACATTTCACAGTACTTGCTTTAGCCACCTAATGGCCATTGGAACAAATAGTTCTCATTAGCCTACTCAACCAGAGGAAATCTTCAAATATTTGGGGTAGACATCCCTTCAACTCACCAACAGTTTTGAGGTCTGTTGTTACCTCGACCTGCTAAAATGATTTTACCAGAGCGTAGCTATTGCAAAAAAAAAAAAAAAAGCTGCAGCTTCTTGAAGCCACAGGTGAGAGTTAGGTGACAGGTAGACACTGAAGGTGGATTAGCAGTCCTGAAACGGGCTTGACAACCCACATACTAGATGTGCTAGTACTCCCTGAATACTCTATAAAGCCCACCAAAGAAATTAGGATCTAGGTAGAGGTCTGATGAAGCAAGGATTAAGAGAGCCAATTGTTAAATATTTGGTGTGAGTTTTTATTCCTTTAAACTTGGCAAATGCTAAATCAAGGGAGTCTTCCAATGACTAAAATGCTTCACTGTTTCCAGATTGATTATAGACTTTTTCATATTTGACATACCTTTGATTGATTGATTTTAAGAGAGGTACTTTGGGCTTATTTACATATAGTTTGCATCTCTGATTAATTCTATAACACATTCTGTGATGAATCAGTGCAATAAAAGTAAACTGAAATACATTCTCAGAGCAAAATCAGTTTATTAATAGTGATTCACATAATTTGTAATTGAAATTTTTTATTTAATTAATTAATTTAGAATATTTTGCCATGATACATGATTCATGTTCTTTCCCTCCCTTCCTCCCACCCCCCCTCCCATAGCCAATGAACAATTCCACTGGGTTTTACATGTGTCATTGATCAAAACCTATTTCCATATTATTAATATTTGCATTAGGGTGATCTCTTAGAGTCTACACCTCCAATCATATCCACATTGAACCATGTGATCAAGTAATTATTTTTTTTCTGTGTTTTTACTCCCGCAGTTCTTTCTCTGGGTGTGGATGGAGTTCTTTTTAAAAAGCAGGTCACATTAGCCACTTTAATAAGATCAGGGATCCCCATGTGAAAGGGGTGCATCTTTTATTGACATGCAGGAAAGAAGGGGTTCTGGATAGTTCAGGAATATTACAATTGGCTATACTGAGGAAAATGGGTTGGCATTTAGATGTAACTAACACCCCTCTCTGACAATTAAGGCATATTAAAGGAAATCTGTTGCCTCTTTTGATCTTGTCATAGAGATGAGAAACAACCATCTTCATCCTCACCAGGGGGAAATTGAACCTCTCTGAATTGCACAAGGAGAGGCAAGAATTAAAGACTTATCTTTTGGGAAAATAGCATGAGGTTAAGCTAGTTTGGGCAGATAACCCAGGGACTAATTGCATGACTAATAACAATATTTCCTTTCAACCAAGTCTTTAAACTAAGTATGAGTGGAAGTTGCATTCTTAAATTTAACTCCAGAAGTGAGAAATATGGCTTGACAAAATGGGGAATAAGATCATTTAGAGAATAGACTCATTAGAGGAGAAATTAGAATTAATATCAATGTTCATCTTTTCATAAGTCAAAGTGCTCAATGCCATCCTAGAATGTCTTGTCAGGATTTGTAAAAGGTGAAATTTGAAACTAGGTCTTTCTGGTGTCAAGGTTGATTCTTTGTCCAAAAAAATGCTGCCTCCTAAACAAATTCTATAATTATTAAATGAGTTCCACTTAACTATTCTCATTGGGAAAAAAAGGTATTTAAGGCTTATTGTCAAAAACTGAGATGCATTGGAGTGGCAACCCTCAGAGTTGTTTCACCAATATGTATATGTTGGACAGACATTGTGTGATAATGAGATTAAATCTACCTTGCCCATCTTTAGATTTAATCACCAAAGGTGAAAACATCTCCACATAACCCACAACTTGGATGGTCAGTAACCCACATGCATTAGAATGAGTGACAAATCAGAATTTACTGACTTCCTTGTGGGTAGTCCTAAGAAAAGCGTCTGTTGTGATTGGACACGTAAACTAAGAGGAAGGCACAGGCAGTGATACAAAAGAGGCCCCTTTAAAAAGAGCCCAGTCAGCTGGGCTCCCTCTTCTGATTTGTGAAGGGGACCTGAAGGAGCTCTTCTGGTTCATGACTTTACTTGGAGGAGGTCTGGAACTGATGAGACTGTTTCATGTGGTGAGTGTTAAGACAGAATCTCCCTGAAATTTTCTTAAGGAACTTCCTTTTAATAGAGACTCTGTGACTGAAGCTTTTGCTTAGTTTGCCTTCAAGGCCCTTCAGGCCTCTGGCTTCATGGCCTTGGGATCAAGGCGGGATTTCCCTCTGCTGAGAGTTAATCAGATCTACCTGGATTGAACTAGGGGTTCAGAGCAAATTACCTACTGTGTTAGATTACTTATCCTATCTCTTATTTCCTTATTTCTACTTCCTCTTCTAATTTGTAAATACATTTCCATAAAAGTCATTTTAAATTGAAGTTAATCTTTAATTGGGGACTGATAATTGTTCAATCCCCTGGTGACCAACCTTTTAATATTGACCCAATCAAAACCCCTTTCCCCACTACAATTGTTGATGGATAAGAAGAAGGGGCCACGGAAGAAGGAAGTACATTATATCACTTTTGGAAAATTTTGCAGTCTAATGAACTCATGTCTTTCCCAGAAACAAATTGCTATGTTTTAAACAATGATTGCCATGCAAAATATCCATAGTAGTATTTTAGTACTTTTATGTTAGCAAAATCCTTATTAATTCAATGGTTCGGAATCATGGAAAACTAATCTCTGAAGATCTAAATTTGGGAGTCAACAAAGATCCATGTAGAGATTCATATTTGACATGTCAATGGTTACACATTATCAATAAAAATTTGCCTGAAATACTAAAAAGGATGTTATTAGAGAGTTGTATAACAAGAAAACCAGATGCAACAATCACATAGAGAGAAGGAGGGATAACTGGTGAATAACCATTGCATTTTACTGACATCCACAAACTGTCGAAGATCTAGAGTAAGATGATAAGCATGCTGGTTGGCGCTCCCTAGCGAGAATTTAGGGTGAAAAACATAATTAAAAGTCATACAACACAGAGTTGAAATATGCTTTGCAGTTTGCATTATTGGAAGGAGCATCCACACTAATAAAATCACAGAATGGCAGAAGTTGGGGGCCAGAGTGGGGCAATGAAAGAATGCTGCATGTGGAGTCAGAAGACCTGGATTCAAATTGTGACTTAGCCCCATTTCTCTTTGTGGGACCTCCACTATGTTTTCTAACCTTTTTTTGGGCCAAAATTTAATCAGTTGTAAAATGTGGGGGATTGAAATGGATAACTTTGAAGGCCTACTGCAGATCTGAAAGGTGTGGTCTTATGATAAATATTGTAATATATTTGTAAAATGTATCACGAATGAAGTATTCACAATACAAAAAAGAACTGTGTGACCTTCATTCTCTCCTACTTTTCTTTTTCCATAGATTGCAGGGTGATGAAATTGATACTGGCAATGAAAAAACAAAATAAACTCCACATCAACTTCTAAAAATAGCAGCTCAAAGATGATATGAAAATAAATATTTAGAAGTCACTTTGAAAAAGAATAAAGTCCGAAATATCATCCTATTTGCTGTCCAAGTCGTCTGATGCTTGCCTTTTATATAAATTGCTTCAGGGAGGAAATTTGTGACTTGGGTTACAGCAAAGCCATGCTTAAATAAGAGTTATTATAGGAATATGTTCTTTAGCACTTGCAAAGTCATGACTTGCAAGCTGTCGTGTATGATCATCATGATTGACACACTTATTTAATACTCTCATGAAAACAAAGCTTTCCCCCCCCTCATGTTGGGTGACCTGTGTATACATTGAAGTGTGTTGAAGACTGTCTTCTTGGAAGGCATGTTGCATGGTATCACAGGGGTACTCAGAGAATATAATAGTTTTGCTCCAAGCTACCACTGACTTCCTCTATAATAAAATAAAACAAAACTGAAAATAAGCAAAAAAAAACCCACAAAACAAGATTAAATGTTCTCATGTATGGTCAGACCAATTTAAAAGCTCCTGAAATGGATGTGATGAAAATGGTTCTGCATAGCACTTTAGACTGTAGGAAATATAAGTAAAGGTAATGGGGTCACCAGGGATATTATAAATAAACTAAGTGGTTTGTGGGAACACACACTGGGATTTATGAGAGATTAGACCTGGACATGAAGACTTGAACAGCCAAGCTGCTCCTAACTGACAAATGACAGTTAGCCAACTGTCACTCTGGCCAGAGGCCTTGAATTCAACAGACAAGGTAACAGGATATAACTGGGTTTAATTATGAACAACTAAAAGGTGGGATAGGGATATCTACTCTTAAACCTTAAATCTAATGACATAACCCATAGGGAAAGGAAAGACTTATTTCTATACTAACTTAGTAATCTAAACTGACAGGGCCCAAGGAGCAGTGGAGTCTCTGAGTGACTGCCTCAGACCTGGAACCTTTCAGGCTTCAGCAGCTTAGCTAGGGGCTTGGTGGCTTTGGGATTCTCACTGCAATCCACTGATGATCTCTGGATGCCAAGAGCCAAGGTAGTCTCAGGAACCAAGTAGGAAGGGATTGCTTGCAACACTGTCCACCAGATTTCAAAACTTTTCTCCTCTTCCTTGGCACAGGACTGTTGATCTTCTCTCTTTGCTAGATGCCACCACTCAGGATCCCAGGGGAAAATCAGGATACAGGATGACCTTTTACTCTGAGTGCTCCCAGGGCTAACCACAGTTTGTGTTAACCCCTAATGGAGTCCCCCTCAGAGCCAAGTCACTTCTTCCTGCTCCCTCATTCCATCTTTGAATTCCCAGATCCAGCTCCTTCCTGCTAGATACATCCTTAATACCTAATCAATAACTAATCTTATCTTCCTCACAACAAGACCAACATTAACACTTATCAGCTGAAAGTAATGAAACATTAAGTTAGGGTTCCGCCAATATTTTGATGGATCTATGACTTCATTTGGGCAGGTAGGTGGGGAAGTGGATAGACAGAGTGCTGGCTCTAAGTTCAAATCTGGTCTCAGATACTTACCAGCTATATGACTTTTAGTAGGTCACTTAACTCTGCCCCAGTTCTCATCTATAAAATGAGCTGGAGAGGAAATGGCAAACTACTCCATTATCTTTGCCAAGAAAATACAAAATAGGGTCAAAAGAGATGGGCATGATCAAATGACTAAATAGCAACAGCAACAAATGATTTCTTTGATGTAGATGTTCTCCCCATTAGTATATACGGATAATATTCCATTCACCCACTTTCTGTATATCCTCTTTAAGAGGTCTACTGCATGTGGTATAGACCTTCGTCCTAGATCTCTTATTATTACATAGGGAGAAATGATACATAAATGAAAACTCTCACTCTATTTGACCAATACACTTGTTTTCTTGGGTATAAATCTTGTGATAGCATTTTTTACTTTGCTTCTGATACATAAAGCTTCATTACTAATATATCATAGCATATCTATACCTAATATGTAATTCTCTGTTGACTTTTAATTACAACTTTAATTCTTCAGAGATTGGGATATATCATAATTTTTGGTGGTTTTATAGCATCATTGAAAGAATACCACCATTAAAAAAAGATGGTCTTTCTTTCAGGAAGAAAGCCCAAGTAGTTTTTCAAATCCATCTGGAAAACTGATCAGTGATTTTTAGCATTTTATAATATTATCTTCCCTAGGAGAACTTCAGTTCAGTTAATTGTTTCTTGTGGTGTGTCTCAAGACATAAGTACTAATGGACCAGAACTATCCATCTACCTGCATATCATAGTTTGCATGATAAATACTCTCTATTCAATGAAGTTTTTCAGGATAGAGAGAGGGAAGTACAAACTCTTTTGAGGGATTTGACTTATTTAAATGAATCAAATATTTAATTTAAATTGATTAAATTAAATTAAATTAAATAATTCATGGGACCATAAAATTTGAGTGAATGTTTGAAGAATCTACACCATCTTATCTAAAACATACCTAAAGGGCATTTCCACTATAACAAACTCAACAAGTGTTTATCCAACTTCTGCCTAAAGACCTCAAATTTTAGAAAGTTTCTCTGCCATTGAACCCCAAATGGCCATTTTGAAACCTCAGTCCATTGGTCCTGGTTCTACCTTCTGGGTTTAAACAGAACATCTAATTTTTTTTTTACATAACATTCTTTACTTGAAAACAACCATCATTTCCCCCCCTGAAAATCTACAAGCTAAACATGTCCAGTTCCTTCAGTCAATTTTCTTTTGTTTTAGGCATAGCACAGTGGATAGAGTACTAGACCTAAATTCAACTCTGGTCCTAGAGACTTATTGTGTGGCCTTGGGCTCTGTTTACCTCAAGTTCCTCAACTGTGAAAAGGGGAAGCACCCACCTCCCAGGATTGTTGTGAAGCTCAAAAAAAGGTGCTAGATTATTAATATGGACTAAAGGCCTTTCAAGATCCAGATTACCCTCTATTGAAATTCTTCAGTTTTTGTCATTTTTATATCATTTTTAAACTGTGGTGCTAGGAGATGAATACAATACTCTAGATAACAGTCTCATGAGGGAAGAACACAGTGGACCTTTCACTTCTTTTTTTCCTAGAAGCTATGTTTATTTTAATGCAGATAGTATTATATAGTATTTTTTGGTGTTATATCACACTTCTGACTCATAGTGAGATAGAAATTCTCTAAAATACCTAGATCTTTTCTGCTCACATTATTATTGAGATTGTCACAAATTATTCTATTCTCATTTCACTCTTCCTTCTTCTCAGATTCCATGATTTATTAGAGTAATAAAAGTTCCTTACATTCACATAGTATGATTTATTCAGTTCTCATTTGCATCAATTTATAGGCATCTATCTGATTTTAAGTTCTTTGCTAAAACCAGGTTATGGATACATAAATACCAAATAAGGGAGTTTCTGCTTGATAATAGAGGTAAAGGTGACATACTGAAGTTTTTTGAGCATAATAGGAACCTGGTTAGACCTATGCTTTAGAAATCTCCCTTTTTCAACTGTGTGAATTCAAGAAGAGAAAGACAAATCAAGAGAACAATTAGGAGGTTCCCAAAATAGTCCAGGTGAGAAGAGATTTGAATATAAACTAGGGTGGGGCCTTTGGAAATGGAGAGAAGGGAATGGATAAGAGATGTTTCAGTAGTAGAATTGACTGCAGTTGGCTAAAATTGAATAAATATGGTGAGGAAAATTGATGCCTCTAGGAAGATTCTGAGTTTCTTGACTATTGGTCAATAATTGGAATATTGGTAATATTCATGACTAAAATAGAGAAATTAGAAAGAGAGGATAGACTTAGGGGCAAAGATAATGATTTATGTTTTGTCCATCTTGAGTTAGAGGTGCCTTCAAGATATTTAGTTCAAATTATCTATCAGGTAGTTCTTGATATAGGAATGGAACTTGCATGAGAGAAGGGGTCTAGAAATACAGATTGGGAATCTTCTATATAAAAATAATAATTAAACTCATCAAAGGTATTGAAATCACTGAGTGAGTATGGAGAGAAGAGGGTAGCATCCTATGACACATCCATGTTTAGGAGGCAGAATATACATAATGACCATGAAGGAACAGACAGTTAGGGTAAGGCTCAAGAATAATCAGGATTACAAAGTCTCTCTCTCTCTCTCTCTCTCTCTCTCTCTCTCTCTCTCTCTCTCTCTCTCTCTCTCTCTCTCACACACACACACACACACACACACACACACACACACACACACACACACACACTAAAAAAAACAGAGAAGAGTATGTCTAGGAGATGAACGTAGTCAAAAGTGTGAAATCTTGTAAAGGGGCCAATAATGATAAGGAGTGAGAAAAGTCTGTTAGCTTTGAAAAATAAAAAGTCATTTCATTTTGTTGGAGAGAAATAATTCTACTTGAGAGAAAAGGTTTTTCTTGAAAAGAAAAAAACTAGTTTGGTCTCCCACACTGTGCCCATATTTTATGAAGCGTTTATAAGTGTGGGAAAGATTAATAAGAATGTGGAAACATTTTATAGGAAAGTGGGAAGGGTTTATATAGCCTTAAAATATTTATAAAAATAAAATAAATACAACACCATCATTTCTTCAAGGATTTTCACCTACTGTAGGGGTCTCTGGAACTCAACTCCGGGGATAGGCGAGGGATCACTGTATCTCTTTTCATTCAGCCTCGTGGCACTGCAGTTAAAATCTGGTAAGATTTCCTTCCAAATCTCGTATCAGGGTATTCATTCAACAAAGAGCTGTTACAGAAATAAAATGACCTGTCTGTCCCCAAATGTGTGTCTTTGCAGAAATTCAGGGAAAGATTCCCCCTCCAGACTTAAAGCAGGGGAAGAATCTTCTATTTCAATTCCCTCCTCACTAATGGCCAGCAGGTCTTGAAACACTAAAGAGAACCTTTCTCATGTCGCTTGCCAACATTCATCACCTCATTACCTAGGAATATAGGATGCAACATGCTTAACTTTGAAGGTGGAATGTTTGGGTCTTTCGAAACATTGAGATGGCAGTGCAGCCGTAGCCTGGCATGGCAAGGAGGGGAAAATGAAATAAACTAGTATTGCCTGGGGAGACATTTTTCATCTGTATTCTGCAGCTGCTCCTCAAGTGAAGCAAGGGGGTCAATTTTCTCTGACTGAACCAGCAGGGGTTCCCAGAGCCTGTCTCAGCAGTGAGTTGTGCTCTGCATCCTTTTGACTTTTGTTAACCTTTGAAATGTGTTTGCAGAGTAGATGCCCCCCTCCTTCCCTCAGCCATGATTCCCTCACTAATAAATTATGTACAACTGTACTGACTAGAAATCATATTAATTCACAGGTTCTTTGGCTAGGAAAGAACCATAACAAAAAAGAAGTGGTCCAGTTTTTACAACACACTATGAGAAAGGGAGCTAACAAGCTACTGTGTTACCTAAATATTTGGAGTTGGGGTTCCTAGGAGGTAGATAAGATGCCTTGGTAACAGTAGCCGTTTATCTCTGTAGGTACTCTACTGGGATCAAAGTATCAGCCTATCTATCTCTAGGATTGGGCCTCTTAAGCATTGTTATATGGTGAAAAAACTCACTTTTTTCTATAAAATAAAGGGTTCAGACTAGAATATAAGCTCTCTGGGGGTAGGGTCAGTCACACTTTTGTATTTATATCTTTAATACTTCCTATACATAGTTTTATACATAGTAAGTACAAAGATTTGATCATTGAATGATTGATTATTTAATCCAAATCTAATATTTTATGATCTTAAATAAAACCAGGGCAAGGAATACAATGGGTACAATGAAGTGGCATTCCATATATAGAGATTAAAGTTAATATACAAGAACTAAATATTATATTTTTATAAAGTTTTATTAATAATAAACTAAAAAAAATACCTAATTAATAGGTACTAACCAGCCTGTCCCCAAAAGCAAAAAAGAAGAGGGAGGAGTTACAGTCAACTATCTACAAATCTGACCAGCAAACATGGACAAAAGGAAAAGCACTCTGGGTAATACAGAAAGGAAGTTTGGGTAATATAGTTTTAGGGATTCAAGATACTTTCTGTTCTTTCTGTAAGGTTGGAGCTGAATCTCACCAGTTTTTGTCATCTAGGTCTTCATCTTGTTCCCATTCCTTTTATATATCAGAGATGAGAAATCTAATTAAAAACTTCATTGCAACAGTTAGTTTACTGTTAACTTAAAGGATATCTAAAGGATCACAGAGTTGCCAGGTCCTTTTCTTTGCTCTTCTATGGAGTTTTGGTCAAATGAAGCTATTCATCTAGTCACAATAGCTCAAAACCCAAATTCAGGAAAGTTTCTAACATTCAGAAGTTTGGCCCCCTGCCATAACTTTTTTTTTCATATATCTCCATATGAACCTAGCTTTCTCTGTATTCAAGATCTATATCTCTATATGTGATCTACATAGACCATATATAAATCACACTTTTATACAGATCACATCTACATAAGATAAAAGAAATGTTTAAGTAAAAGAAGCAAGCAGAGTACATTCTAGAGTTTAAATTATTATTTTTAATTATTTTTTATTTATTTTTAGAGTTTAAATTCTTGAGAGGCATGGGAAAGAAAAGTTGGGAAGCAATTTCTTTTTTTGTTGTTGTTTTTGTTTTGTTTGTTTCTTTTGAAGGTTCCCTTTGTTATAGAAGATGGATTTATAACTGAGAGTTTGGGTTTCAGTTCTCTTTTTTTCGAATGCCCCAAGAGGCCAATGGTCTTCCTCGTTCTCTCTTCTCTGTTCCAGATCATCACTCCTTTTAAGTTTCTCCCTTCACCCATTATCCCTGTGTTAACAATTCCGGCTCAATTCTTTAAGTCTTCCATGAGTCTTAAAATGGTGTCCCCAGTTGTTTTTGTTGATATTGCTGAACTCTTGCAATTCCTACACTTTTCTCACAGTTTGATTTCTCTCAGGCTACATGTCTCTAATAAAAAATTCTTGGTTTATCTAAAGTTGCCCTTCTCACTTAAAGATCACGTTCGTACAAATCATATTCAGGGTTTTGGGATTTGAGATAACACTTGTCCCTCAATTACAAATCCTAGAAAGCCAATTCTCACGCCTTTATTATATGCAAATGAAAAGATCATTCAAAGGAAATTGAACTCTAAATAAATGAAAAATGAATAAAGGTCCAAGAGAAGAGATAATGAAACATATTTTCTTCAACTCAGATGAGAAGTGGGGAACCACAAGGGCATAGCATTTCATTTATTATTAGACACAGTCACTGTCTAGTTTCTTTTTTTTTTTTGTGGTAATGGTGGATCAGTGTGGTCTTTACAGAGGTATAATTCCAGAACTTTGTGTGAGTGAGTGTGTGTGTGTAGGGGCAGGAGTTGTATTCAGCAAAAACTGGGATGTAAAAACAAAAATCATACATATATTTATTATTAATTAGGTGTATGGACATGATTCGGATTTCTGTAAGCCAATTGTTAAATTTTTAATGCCAGCATTTACACCTCTGAAATTGGAAAACATTAGCAAATCAGGGCTTGATTTGTTGTTTGTTGATTGTCTAGACTTAGTTAGGAGATGGAGAAATCTTGATCATGTAATGTGCCCTACACCTGGTTGTTAAACATTTACCAGCACTCCTAGCACACCTCTGGATATGGTTGAAGGAATTAGAGAAAATGTGGAAGGCCCTTATAGTAATAAGACTAAAAGGACGTTTCTATTTTTCCAAAAGCAAACATATAGGGAATATCTTTTTTTAATGGCATTTACTCCATATAAATACAAAACTAAATCAGTAAGGACAAGAAATGAGTCTTTGTGAACTTAACACAATGCTTCTATTATAAGAGATAATCAATAAAATTTTGTTGATTTGATTTGTTGCTACTAAATGCTCATATATTTATCTTTTGGAATTTTCTGTTTAAATTTATAATGTCTGAATCTCCCCATAGAAAAATAAAATGGCAAAAGTCCTTGACTTCCATTGCTATGAGGTGTGTGTGTGTGTGTGTGTGTGTGTGTGTGTGATATGCCATATAATTCCAGAATCTCAGAGATAAATCCAAATGAGGGCCCCTCTACAATGTACCCACCAAGTGGTCATCCAGCCTTTGCTTGAAAATCTTTACTAATGGGCAACTCACTACTTTCTGAGACTCATTCCAGTTTTGAATAGCTCTAAATATTGGAACAGGTTTCTTTACATTGACTAGACCTTTAAATCTCTTCAACTTTTAATGATTGTTCTTCCTTCCTTCCTCCCCTCCTTCCTCCTTCCATTCCTCCTCTCCTTCCTTCCTTCCTTCCTTCCTTCCTTCCTTCCTTCCTTCCTTTCTTCCTTCCTCCTTCTGATGACCAAGCAGAACATGTTTAATACCTTTTTATATGACCATCTTCCAATTGTTTGAAAATACCTATCACACATCTGTCTGCCCAGAGTTCTTCAGGTTTAGCATCCCTACTTCCTCTTCAACAATTTTCATATTCATGATTTCTAGTCTTCATGCTATTTTAGTTGCTAACTCCAATCCTCTAATTTATTAATGTCCTTTCAAATACTAAGACCTCAAATTGGGCTGAGAGCTTCTTTAACTTTTTCAGAATTCAATTTGATGAAGAATATGGGCCCATAGAGCACTAAAAGTTTTCAATTTCGACTCTATTTGGTCAAGTCACATACTATCTCTGGGTCTCAATTTCTACATCTGTAAAATGAGAGAGTTGATTAAATACCCTATTATGTGTCTTCTAGTTCAGAATCCATGATTCATCTCTCTTTTTTTAAGGGGATGTATTCCAATCCCATAGGACGCCCTGAGTCTTATGAAGCATTACAAGAATTAATCCATTACTTCTTAGTTCCTAAATAAAATAAATACTATTTCACTTCAGTGCATGGTTGGTGAAACAGGAATGAATTTATGTTTAAAAAATGACTGCAATTTGGCATTAAATACCACCTGAGGTCTAAGAATCATAGGATAGTATCCATGCTCATATTCGGGTAGTTCTCATTCAATAATAATATCTTTCCTTTAGAGGAGAGTTTTTTGTTGTTGTTGTTGTTGTGAAAGTCAGCTAGTTTTGCAAGTCAGCCATTTCTGAGATTCAGTCAATAAACGTTTGTCATCTATCATGTGCCAGGCACTGCGCTAATTTCTGATATATAGTATTATTAAATGATAATGACTCAGTATAAAGCTGGATACCAGCCTCTGCTTCTCAGAGCTCAGTGGTATTTAGTGCCCAGTTATAAAATTTTTTAAAACATAAATTAGTCCTTCTTTTACTGACCATAAAAGGAAATAATATAATATGTGTCTAGCTTATGAGATACAAATCCAAGGAAAAACAAGCAGTCCTCAAGGAACTAATGGGGGGGGGACACAACAAAGGAAGCTGAAAATGGGGCAGGGGAAAGGGAATATTGGAGAGTTACAGAGAAGTCCAAAGCAATGTGTCTGGAGAGAAATTGGGAGAAAAATTGGACTGAGCTCCCTCTTTGCCCTGTAGTCAATGGCCCTGCCCTCCAGGCATAGGGTCCAGTCAGAGGGGCAAAAGATACTTATGAGATTTATTACCAGGCTGATTTTTCAAGTGATTATGGTGGGAGGAAGGATGGTCTACGGATTTCACAAAAGCAGTCAAGACTGGATGATATTAGATTATCAGCATTCTTTGCCCTCCAAATTCAATACTGTAACCAGTCCAATGATGCTTAGAAAAATGTTGGATGTAGTGCTTGGAATATATATTCTGTCTTTTCTCAAGGACTTCAGCTGTTCTCTTGTAGCAGCAGCATATTTGGAGCAGGCCTGCAATGGCGCCTTAATTATAGGGCAGATGAACCTGCTACAAATGGATAGTCTGCTGTTAGATGTTCTCTTTCTCAAAGAAGGAGGCAATCAGTTCAAGCTGCTTTTGAATGATGCTTCAGATTGGGATCTTGTAAACAGGTCTTAAAATAGCCAGTTTCAAAAGAACATTAAATCTGTATAATTAGGATTTGCCTTAAGATTAACCCTAAGTGAAATGAGGACAGGAAGACGTGTGGAAAGAATCACTTTTGTTTCTGAAGGAAGCTGGGTGAAAGAAGTGGAAATGCAGTGTAGAGTCCTCAGAAGAGGAGGAACCCAGGCGTTAAAGGAAGAAGCAGCTAAATGCAGTGTGTCAGAAATGGGAAGAAAATGGAGTTTCCTTCAATGTTGGAGAGCTGTGTAATTAGTTTGCATCAGGAGCAATGATGTTTAGCATGGTGGAATGAACAGAGGAAACAGGGAAACAAAGCTGCTGTTGTCTTTGCTATACATCTGCATGAATTAATTTGGGGATAATTTTATGGTGTCAATGGCATTATACTGCTCAAGATTTTACTAACTGCCTAAATCCTGAAGCAGAACAGATAAGTAGGCTTTCAAATGACATTTGCAAAGCTAGGATGGTTGATATGGCTAGTGACACCTGACAAATTTTTGGCAATTTCAAGAGCTGGTCTTTTTATGTGTTTAGATACACAGTTTTGGTCAAGCTCTCATTTAGGTCCAGTTTGACTCAATAATCATGAGTTAAATGACTATATTCACAAAATGATCAATGGTGTGGTAGAAGGAAAAAAAGTTACAAATAAGTTTGGAGTATACAATGGAGGTGAGTGTGAGTAATGGGTAGGAGTGGAAGACTTCAACTAGGACTTGGTTTATTTTATGTTCTATTCAATTTTTTGAGAACTTAAAAAGATGGTGCATCAAGTGGGGAATGGCTGAACAAGTTGTAGTTTATGGATGCAATGAAATACTATTATGCTCAAGGAGTAGAGATAGCATAGAGAAGGGCTGCTCACAGCAGATGCCACAGATTCAAAAAATAGCTTCAGGGCAAAAAAGTGCTCTGTAGCTCACTACACCAAGTGTTGCCTACCATCCTCACTCAGACTTCTAGCTGGTAAAGGAAGATAAAACTGACATAGCAAAGGCCACCAACACCCAACAACTACAATCAAAAAATACCAAAAAAGTAAGATACAACAGAAAAAGCCATTGACAATGTATAACCAGGTTAAAACATTCTTTGTTCATCTTCTTTATCTCCCTCAATTGGTATGGTTGCTTACTGTTGTATTCATAACCACCTAAGGAGTATCGTGAAGCCTACATGAAATTTCTCTGAATCTAATCCTTTAGAATTTGGTTATTTGGTTAATGTTTTGATTAATAAAATTCTTATCTATCAATAGCTCAGTAATAATAATCAATAACCAATAATCAATTTCACAGTCAGTCAAAACACATTTATGTAGTACATACTATCTTCCAGGCCTGGTACTTAGTATTGTGAATACAAAGAAAGGCAAAAGACAACTCCTGCTCTGAAGAATCTTATGTTCCAATGAGGGAGACATCAGTCAAACAACTATATACAAATGAGCTATATAGACAATAAATTAGAGATATTCAAGAGAAGGAAAACCTTAAAAATAAAAATAAAAATAAGAGGGATCTGAAACGGCTTCCTGAAGAAGGAGGGATGTTAGTTGGGACTTATGGAAAGCCATGGAAAGCAAGAGATGGAGAGAAGGAGAAAGAGAGCATTCCAGATGTGGGGGACAATAAACAAAAATGTTCTGTCAATAGATTCAGATTCTTGCTTGAGAAATAACAAAGGAGACCAATGGTTTGGTGTTGTAGAACTCCCTTGCCCCAATATGGGGAGGGGAGTGTATAAAGTGTAAGAAGATTGGAAAGATATTAGGGGAATAGGTTATTGAAAATCAAATAGAAGACTTTATATTTGATCTTGACAAGTGCTAAGTGCTACTGGAATTGAGTATGGAGTTGACATGGTTATACTAGAGGAGAGTATCATATATTTGATTTGTATTAATTTGGAGGGAGCCAAGATGATCAGAGAAGGTGCACAGACTCACCTGATCTCTACCAAATTACCCTCTAGACAACTTTGACATATCCCTTGAAAAAATTTTTGAAGCAGCAAGGATGGAATGAAAATTTAGTCCCAAAAAGCTTAGAAGCCCAGAACAAAAGATCTATTGAACCTTACAGACTAGTGCATGAAGGTAGGACCCACCTTGACAAGCTAGCAAAGGCCTTAGAGATGACTAAGTAAAAATTTCTAGAACTCTCAGCTACAGATGGTAATGGGGATCAGACAAATTGCTCATAAGGAGATTACAGGAGTCCCTTTGCTGGTTCTGCATGTAAGAATTTGTTATGTTGCTCATGTATAGGTCCAGGTAACAGTCCAGAGTTGTAGTCACAGGTTACCCTCAACCCAGGATGAAGAGGAGTAATAACACATACCAGTACTTGTAGCTGCAGGGGAGCAGAGAACCCTGATCACAGTTCCAAGGTTGGGGGGGGAGAGTTCTCTTGGTTGCTCACAGATGATATTACAGGCCAGAATACTATTAAACACACCTCTTCTTAGACCATGCCATCTTGAAAGAACAGAAAAATTATAGATTAACTCAAGTTAACTCTGAAGACTGCTGCACAAAATACCTAAAGCTTGAAACAGTGCTCCCTTCACCACACCAATGGAGCACCCCTTTGACAATCTTTTAAGTAAAAAAACAAGATGAAGACTAGAAAATGAGGAAACAACAAAAAAGAAACTTAACTTAGAAAGTTATTTTGTTGATGGAGCAGAGAGAAAAATTAAACTTAGAAGACAACAAAGTCACTACTGCTTCATCCAAAGCCTCCAAGAAAAATATGAATTGATCTCAAGCCCCAAAAGAATAATGGAGGAGCTCTAAAAGGATTTTCAAAATCAAATAAGAGAGGTAGAAGAAAAATGGGGAATAAATGAGAATGATGAAGGAAAAACATGAAAAAGGAATTGACAGCTTGGTAAACGAGGTACAAAAATGCTGAAGAACATAATACCTTAAAAATAGGAGAGCCCAATTGGTAAAAAAGGACCAAAAATCTACTGAGTAGAAGTACTTCTTAGAAAGTAAAATTGGCCAAATGGAAAAGGAGGTGAAAAAACTCACTAAAGAAAATAATTTCTAAAGATTAGAATTGGGCAAGTGGAAGCTAATGACTCTATGGGACTCAAGAAATAATCAAACAAAATCAAAAGAGTGAAAAAATAGAAGGCAATGTAAAATATCTCATTGGAACGACAACTGACCAAGAAAATAGATCCAGGAGAGATAAACTGAGAATTATTGAATTACCTCAAAGCCATGATCAAGATAAGAACTTAGACCTCATCTTTTAGGAACTTATTAAAGAAAACAAACCTGATATTCTAGAATAAGAGAGTAAAATATAAATCGAAAGAATCCACCAATTGATATATCAGAAAGAAAGCTCCCAGAAATATCATATCAAATTTCAGAATTCTCATGTCAAGGAGAAAATATGGAGTTGAATCAGAATAACATAAAATTTAGCAGCTTCTATATTGAAGGATTAGATGGTCTGAAATATAATATTCTAGAGGGAAAGGAGCTAGGACTTGAATTAAGAATCACATAGGAAAAAATGTTTATAATCCTTTAGGGGAAAAATGGATGTTTGACAAAAAAGAGGACGTTGAAGCATTCCTGATGAAAAGACCAAAGCTGAATGGAAATTTTGACACTCAAATACAAGATTCAAGAGAAATATAAAAAGGCAAGGAGGAGATAAGTTTAAAATGTTTACATTCCTACATGGGAAGATGATTCTTATAACTCCTAAGAACTTAGTCATTATTTGGAATGTTAAAAAGAGTATACATAGGCTAAGGGAAAGGGCCTGAGTTGAATATGATAGTATGATATTTAAAAAAAATAAAGTTAATTGGTGAGAAAGAGGAATGTTTTGGGAAAAGAGGTAAGGGAGAAATGAAATTAGGTAAATTATCTTGAATAAAAGTCACATGAAGGACTTTTACAGTGGAGGGAAAGATGGAGGAAGTGTTGAAGAGAGCATTTGAACCTTACTTTCATTGGAATTGACTCAAAGATGGAAGAATATTTACAATAAATTGGGCATAGAGATCTCTCTTACCCTACACGAAAGTAGGAGGAGAAGAGAATAAGAAAGGGAGGAATGCTGACAAGAAAGAGAGCAAATTAGATATGGTGGTCAGAAGCAAAACACTTTTGAGGATGGACAGAATGAAAGGAGAAAGAAAAATATGAGCAAGTGGGGAAATAGGATAGAGAGTAAAACACTGTAATCATAATGGTATAAAAATTTATAAGTCTTCAACAAAGCTTAATTTCTCAAATACATAGAGAAGGGAGGTGAATGTACAAGAATATAGCAATTTTCCCCTATTGACTGAAATATAGAACCTCAGAGTTTCAAGAGCTCTCAGAGGACCCCTGGTTCAAATTCTACAAAGTATTTGAAAACAACAATAATGGTCCACACCCCAAATCTTCTCTTCTTTAAGATAAAAATTTGAAGTTCCTTATTTATCAATGGTCTTTCTCTCTCTTTTCGTGTGATGGCAGTCTCCTTGGTGGTATTATTATTATTATTAATTTTAAAAATTCTTTCTTTAAGACTCCTCCTCCCTCCTAAAAATGTTGGGTAATATGACTTAGAAATCACATAATACACATTTTCCTGTTCCTCATGTTGTGAAACAAGATACACATTCCCTACACTAGAGAAAAATTCCTGGAGGAAATAGAGCAAAGAATGGTAAGTTTCAATCTATAGTCAGAACTCTGCTCCTTCTATAGAAGTGGATATCTTTTTTTTAAATCATAAGTCATTTGGAGTTGTTTTGGATCCTTGCCTTGTTAATAATGGTCACAGTTGGTCACCATACAATATTTTTGTTACTGTGTACAATGTTCTCCTGGTTCTGCTCACTTCATTTGAATCACTTCATGTAAGTCTTTCTGGGTATTTTTGTGATCATCTTGCTTATTGTTTGTTATGGCACAATAGTATTCCATTACATCATATAACATAGCTTGTTCAGCCATTCCTCAATTGATGGATATTCCTTCAATTTCCAGTTCTTTGCCACCACAAAAGAGCTGTTATAAATATTTTAGAACATAGAGTTTCTTTTATTTTTTCTTTGACCACATTAGAAATAAACCAAATTGTGGTATTTCTGGGTCACCCACTGGTGAGCTTCTTCATGGCTAACAGACTCTGACAGAAACAATTTAATCTTCTCCTCTCTCATTCATCCTAGATAACTGCATAAAGGGGAAATAATATTAGTTGGTAGGTGGTTTTCCTTCATACTCAAAGACCAAAATGACATCACTATGTTGGTTTCAATATATAGTATATCTCACTGTGATTGTTTAGACCAGTAGGAGCTTAGAAGACTACCATAGCTCAAGTACCTGTCAACATTTCAGATGGACATTTCTCTAAATATGTGTAAAACACATATTTTTGATATATTATAATTATACTTTGTTTATAGAGCATATTGGTGCATGCACACTATGCTAGATGGTCTTGTGACAGTGTCTCTCACATCTCACAATCAATACCAATGTTCTTCAGAGAGAACTTGAGATTGTCACTGTATTGCTTTTTCTGACCTCCATGTAAGTACTTGCCTTATGTGAGTTCTCCATAAAATATCCTTTTATGCAAATGTGTATTTGGCATTTAAACAACGTGGTCAGTCATCAGAGTTGTGTTCTCTTCAGGACAGTTTTGATGCTTGGCAATTAATTTATCTCAAGAAAGGACCTTGGTGTCTGCTATCTTATTTAGCCAGGTTTTCTTCAGAACCTTCCTAAGACAATTCAAATAGAAGAGATCAAGGTAGCTCTGAGATGTCATTTCACATTTATTGGATTGGCTAAAATGATAAAAGGGCAAAATGGAAAGTGTTAGAAGATATATACAGATTTCACAGGCATACAATAATGAAATCAGCACAATGCCTCTGTAGATCTTCAATTTGCTTTGTAGCCTAATATCTCTTCTCTTCCAATTTTCCTTTGGTGTCTTCCAAATATTGAGTTAGCTCTGGAAATTTCTGTGTCAATCTATGAATACATCCCCAGAAAGTATACTGGCAAGGTAAGTGAACTTATCCACAGCATTCAAGATTTCTCCATTTGGTCAAACCAATGGTTCTATATACAGATGTTGTGCTGCTGACTGGTAGAAAACCTCTGTTTTCTCATGTTGATTATCAGGCCAAAATTAGCACAAGGAGCAGTGAATTTATGCATATTCCACTGCATCTCAATATCAGAAGTTGCATTGAGTACACAGACATCTGTAAACAGGAAGTCATGCACCAGATCTCCTTCCACTTCAGCTTTGGTCATGGCCTTCTCATACTAAATAATTTACTCAGTGCATTGGCTGACTTTGCTGCTAATTTTGTTATCACTGAAGGTGTTCAACAATAACTGCAAGTATCATGCTAAAATCATGGGAGCAAGCACACAACCTTGCTTCACTTCATTAGTGACTGGGAAAGTTCAATTATCTTGAACCTGTTCAAGTGTGCGGTCATGGAACTGATGTTCAACACGGATAAAATACTCTGGACAACCAAATTTTACCATAATCTTCCACATGCCCACAAGACTGATTGTATCATGGCCTTGGTCATGTAATGAGGAAAGTAGGAAATTAGCACCCAGTCAGATAGACAAATGTTGTGTTCAGACTTCTGTTCTGCTCATGGCATTCCTCCTAAAGTTGTCAGGCATCAAACACCACATTGACGCTTCCTCTGCCCCTTTCGAAGCCAAACTGGTTCTCAGGTAGATGGCCATCTTCCAGATGAATGATCCTCTGATTAAGGTGGACTCTGCCAGAATCTTGCCATCAATGACTAAGAGAAAGAGACCTCTTGTGATCATCACAGGACAATCTACTTCTTTTTTCCTTTAGAGAGATGGACAGTGGTGACATTATTGATGTCTTGGATATAACCCAGAAGATTTTGGTCAGCTTTTGTATGAGCAGTGGACCTTCCCCCTCTCCTGATTTATAAATCTCTTCTGGAATGGAATCAGTACTTGGCACTTTGCCACATGAGGAGCATTCAGAACTTCTTCAGTGAGAAGTTTAGCTAGAGAAGGATTGACTTCAACCTCAAGTATATGGTCAGTGTCTTAAGCTTTGGTTGGTGATGGTCTGGTGAGAATACAGTGGAAGTGTTCATCCCATATCTCCAGGATCATGTCTTTATCACTGATCAATAATAAGGCTCCATCAACACTGAGTAACTGAGATGCACCTTAAATCTTTGGCCAATTAGTAGCCTTCAGGGCATCCAAGATGTGTTTTGCATTGTTACTATAAACATAAAATTGAATTTCATTTGCTCTTTTACTGAGCTGTGTGTTACTTCCCACAAGTGGCAGTTATATTGTCACAAGCCTGGAATTCACTCATTTTGGGAGGCATACAAGCTTGTTGACTAGATTACATCTGATTTTAAAACCTCCACCAGCTTCATGGCACTCCTCATCATGGTAATCACTCAAAAAAAGAAGATGTATTCAGCTCTGATTTCAGTAAGCTGGCCTTAATTTGCCAGTCTTGTTTTACACAGGGCTGCTATTTGGATATGATAAATTGTTTCTCTTGAAACAAGAGCTGTCTGTTCTTCAGGTCTGCTGGATTTCATGTTGTCCATAAAAGTACTCCCATTCCAGGTGCCAATGGTTGAATGGAGTCATGGCCCTCAATCTCTCTTCCAGAAACAAATAAGTCAAGTGAGAAGACAAATATTAAGACAACTAGTGATGGCCTGGAATGTAATAGATGACATTGGCATCTTCAATATCTGACCATAGTAGATATGAAAGCTATATTGTGAAAGATTTTAAATGCCAAAAAGGAGATGATTTTAATATAGTTACCCAGGTACAAATTTTGACTAGGAGTATTTTTATCCAGTAGAGCCACTTTTCCCAATTTCTTATGTGCTATTTTTGTTTTCTCATATTGTAAAAATGCTTTTTGACCATTGTTTTTATGTAGTTGTGGAAATTCTTACAGATCTGTTCCATTTTCTGTCTTTTTTTCTTCTTGCTTATCTCACCATCTTTTAGAATTATAATGCTATGAAGATGATAGAGCGTAATTTAATCTTAACTGAAGTCTTCTACAAAGTAGTTTTCTCACAAAATGCTTTTTTCTCTTTTCAAAGCAATATTCCTCATAATCTTTTACCACCTCATTTCTTGGTGTTGAACAAATGAGTTTATATTCTATATAAAGGTTGCCCATTGCTACCATGTGCTTCTTCTAGAGGATAAAATACTTACTAGCAAAGGATTTTTTTTTATTGTTGTTTATTGTTGGACTCATCATGGCATGATTTTTTCTTTTGTTGAGTTTGGGCTGGAAATTAAAATCATTAGTGTCAATATTTTCACATTATTGTCATTTATTTTTAAAAAAACATCTTAAATGGCTTTTTGAATGAGCCCATTTAGAACTATTGGAATTGTAATCAGATTCTTCTTAATTCTAATCTTTCTTCAGATTTTGTGGTAATTTGATCCTTCCTCTAAGAAGTCAATCATCTGACCACACAGAACATTGATTTTGAGGTAAATTCTACTCTGGTTTCACTCCTCCAACTCTCATTTATGCTTTTATATTGGAGTAACTACAAAGCAATTGCTTTTGGATTCTCTTAGGTATCCAAGAAAGGTTAGAGTTTTTAATCCTTTCGCTGATCAGTCTAATTGTGCTTCCTATTATCAGTTAGCTAGGAGATATCACTTTGTTTTTAGCAAAGGTATTTAATCAGAGTAGTATTGTCCTAACAGTTTGTACAAAACATTTACTCAAAACCTGAAGCTCACTCTCCCTCTTTACGTGTAAGGTCCCTGGGAATATTAGGTTCAAATTCAATACAAGATAGGAAGACACATATATAGAGAACATAAGTGGGGATGACTCCTGGTTATTAGGAATATTTTTTCCCTTTTGTAGAGTAGTCTTTAGAGTTCCTGTTTAGGTGTGTGTCTATGCTGAGATCCAAGAGTTGCTACCTTTTTAGGGTCCATAGCCAAAACTTTTCTCTATCATGAGAGATCATGATCCTTGAAGCTGCAATTGTCTTCCGCAGTGTGTCTCCACATCTGTCTACAGGAGTTTAGACTATTGTTAACTATTTTCACTCAAGTGATGACTTCTACTAAATCTAGTCAACTGTGCTATGTACTGTAGTTATCCAAATACTGGTGGGAACTCTGAGGACTCTGATAGGTGTTCAGAACTCACATGGTTGCTTCAAGGTGAATGGAACCGATTACCTCTTAGGGGCTTAGTTGGAAATCTTCCACCCCTGCTCCTGGAATGAGCAATTATGAACTGGCTTTCTTTGTTATATATTGAATTAGAGATGACTTTTGATCAGTTATATCCCATCAAATGATGTTTCTTGTTGCATTTTGGACCACAATAAAGCCCCTTTGCAATGTCTTTATTTCCCTCTCCAAAGAAAACCTCTAAGTTATTCTTTCACTTACATAGAATTTCTTTTTTGTTTTCTAACTTCATTTTTCACGATCATGCCAATATTGCCTTAACTGAATTTCCCCATAATATTCCAGTCCTTTGGTTACTGTACAAAGATATCTTTATACTATTTATAAGTTAATTAATATTTATAGGTGATCTAAAAACTCTCTGTTTCTAAATAGCTTGTGAAACTATACTACCACTTTGACAAAGTGGAACGAGACACAAAGGAAAGAAGGATATATTTTCTTTTTCTTTGTTTCTTGGGTTGTCCTTGTAAGAGAGAGAATTTGTGAAAGACTATATGAATATAAAGGTTAATTGAAAATTGAAAAGCTCCCCCCACACACATATTCACACACATACACTCGCGCACACACTCACACGCACAGATTGTGACCACTGAATTTGGCAAGAGGAAGTATATGCAACCCATATTTAATCAGTTAGTGGCCACTGCCTGAAACTGTGAGATAGAATCCCCTATATCTGTCTCTGTAACAACTAAGATGCTTTTTGGCCAATCATTGAATCTCTGAGAAACTGCTTATGTAATTTATATGACTAGTTAGGTTACATATCCAAAAGTCATCTTAATAATTTTATTTATATATTATATATTACAGATTTATATATAATTTATTATAAAATAAAAAAGAAAACAAAAGAAACTATTCTAATTGTAGTGATGTAGTGACAAAGCCTATATTTAGCTTGAATCCATGATCCTGGATATTTTACTTTATAAGTGCCTGCTTTCTCAGAGGTATATTTATTAATGTACTTTTATTAATGTACTTTATTAATGTACTTTCTGCTATAAGGTTGTAGTTACCATTGCCTTGGTGATTTCAGGATTTGAACTTAGGACCTCTTTGTATAATAGTCATGGCCAAAAAATGTACTCTAGTAGCCAAACAGAGAGTTTAGTTTTTCTGTACTTAGCTCATTTGGTTCTTGGGTGGTAGATTCAATTGGCCTCTAGAATTGTATTCAAAGATTTTCTAGTTTGGTAGACCCCCACCAGTGCTCATGCTTCACTTTAATAGATTTTAAGAGCCATTCAGAATCACCTGTACTCATCATTGAAACAATTTAATAGGAATTTGTTACTGCTTGCTGACTCACAATCAAGTTGACATATGATGGTACTTTTAGAGGACTCTCATTTTTTTAAAACTAAGTTTTGGACTGAAGTGAATCTCTAAAGCTTAGGATGGGCCACTATATTTTTTGAATGATCTAGTCAACTGTGCAGTCATTTTTCTGTATTTCTCCCCTAGTGTGAAAATAGGAAAAGGCACATCCAGGGAAGTATATATAAATCTGTAGGTCTTTTGTTAGAGTTTTTTATGTCCCATGATAGTGCTAGTCTGCCAGTGATAGGAGGGTGGATAAAAGGGTCAGTTCTCCCGTGAGGGCAGAACTTAGATCATTCAACCTTTCAGAGACCATCCCAGATGCATTTTTGCAGGACACTCATTCATAAACCACTCCATCACCTTAAAAGGATCTTAGAAAACCAAACGTAATAGTACAAATGGAAAAAGAGCCTAGAGTGGGTTAGGGTGGGCCTGGCATCTGGCATTGGAAGATTGGGAAAGAGACCAGTGCATGAACATGTCCAGGTATGTATGGGTGCTCAGGGTGCTGGTGGGTAAGCCTGAAAGCCACCATCCACTCACCCTTACATGCACTTCACAAATCACTAGCCCTGTTTCCAGCCAGATTTTGGCAGCCATTGTCAAGAAAGGGAAATTTTAGAGAGACGTTTTGGCTTCTCGTTCTATGATATATTTATAGCCAGGTTCCAAAAGCACATATGCTTATGTGCCTACACACACACACACACACACACACGCACATACACACATAAACACACATACATGTTCTACTCTGGATGTGACCCTACAAATGAAGGATCATACTTACCTGTGTTGGGCATGAATAGATGGCTATCAGAACTAATGAGTCTTTGAAAATTCCAACAAAAGTGAAAAAGAAGGGCTAGAAAAATCAGAACTGTGAAGATGGAGTAGTGAACTGGAAGTATTTAATTTGAAATGAAGAATGAAGAATCAGTTTGGAGATTGAAAATAAGGGGAAAATGGATTGTATTATCAATTAAGTAGTGAGTGAGTCCCCACATATGTTACTTAATTGACTGCTATTTAGTCCCTTGTGAAAGTGGCTGAAAAAAAAACAGTGACTTTCTTGTGCCATATGAACTTTCACTTCTTTGTTGAATTATAAAGGAGGTGATGGTTCTAGGTCATTCACAGAGAACTTGTGTTAAGAATTGGTATTGAGTGAGAATTGTTTATACTGATAAGTATATACACGTGATCTTTGTTATAAAATAAGGCTGATTAAAATTATCGAATTATTGACACATTAGACATATGAAAGATTTCCCTAAGTACTAGAACAATCTATTGAGAAAATTATGGTATTCAGGGGCTTTTTGGAGACTTCTAAGGACAGGAAATGTATGCAATCTGTTTATCCATAATAAAAGTAATGCCCTAATAGAGAGAGACACATATGAATGACTTTTACATCCTGAGAAGTATAACTCACTCTTCACAGTAGCACTTCCAAACTCCTTTCTCTCCTCTCGCTTATTAAAATTAAAATTATCTCAAGAGCCTTATTTTTGGGTAACAATACATGTTTGTTTAGTATATCAGGATTTTTCATTAGGTCAGCATCATAACTGATTAAGTGATATAGGTTTCTATGACTCTTTCTGGACCAGGGATGACCTGTACTGGGTGAGGAAGCCTAACGGATTTTTAAGAGTTCATTACTCATACCCTTCCTTGAGCATCCCAAGACATCTTTAATTAGCAAGAGCTAATTAAGAGGCAATCCATCAGCCTATTCTCCCCTTCCCCTCAAGTGGACAGATGACATATATAGGAAAAGAATCCTTCTCCCCTTCATTTATAAAACAAATTCTCTTAAAAGTGAAGGTATTCTTGGGATTCCCGAGGATGAAGAGACACCATCTAGTCTACTCCTTCTGGTCCAGATCTCAGACAGAGGAACACACAGTAATTGTCTCTAATGTATAATAGGGTATATGAAAACAACTTCTCCCACACTTTCTTCTCAATCTTCATTCTCCTTGACCTCTCTGCAGCCTTTGATACTGTTTAATCATTCTCCTCCTTGATGCACTCTTTCCTGGTTTTCTTCCTTTCCCCTCTGACTGCTCCTTCTTTCTTTTTCTGGATCCCCTTCCAAATCTGTCCTCTAATAGTAGGAGTTCCTCAGGGTTCTGCCTTGAGGCCCCTTCTCTTATCCTTCTAAGCTACATCACTTGGTAATCTTACCAGCTCCCATGGATTTAATTGCCATCTCTGTGTGCTGATGATTTTTCACATTTATCAATGTTGCTCCAAACTCTCTGCTGACCTCCAGTCTCACATGTCCTTTCAGACATCTGGAAGTGGATGCAGCTGTCTTCAACTCAACAGGTCTGGCAAAGGTTTTTCCCTACATCAAGTTATTGTTCCTCTCTACAGCATCATGTAGCTGCTCTCTGTGTCCTTTCCTATAATGTTCCCTCATTCTTAGAAAACAGCCTCTTGTTCCAGGGCATGCGGCCAGATCCAGCCCCTGCTCTCTGTGCAAAATCCTTCTTACCTGTTTCCTTATAATAGCAGGCTTCCCCTATTTCCAATGACATCAGTACATCACTGTACAACAACTACTTGGAAAAGGTCACTAAAGATCTAATGACTTTGGGAAATGGTAAGAATATAAAAAAAGAGCATGAAGATGAAAAAAAAGAAAAGGAGAAGTTAAGGCCACAGGAAAATGAAAATTGGGAAACCATAAGGAAATGTTTATTGGGCTGATTGGTCCTTTCTGACTGTTTAAATTTTTCATGCTCCCCTGAGACATATGGGTTTAACTAATTGCATTTTCCTAGCAGATGTGCAAGAGAAAAATTTACATGCTGAGGCTGGGAAATGTCCAAAGAGGAGACTGGAGTGGTGAGTTTGTGACAGGTTTTTTAATGAGGAATTTATTAAGATGACAAACACAATTAATGTATTCAGATGGTTTTTTTGTGAGCTTCCACAGGTTTTCATGAAAATTTTAAAACTTGTGATTCATATCCTTAGCTTTAAAACCATTCATCCATTGACCTGTTGTCTCCAATATGACCTGCCACCTCCCCATGACAATGAGGGGTATATTAGGCTCTTTCTTTCTAGAACAGGAAACCAAACCATCAGAATTTTACTACTGTCTACTTGTGTGACTAGTATATACTAAGTCTTTGTCTACATGACACTGAAAAAAAACAATCAATTTGATGTTTGTGTGGGAGGGAGGAGGGTGCATTCATCAGGCATTATTCATTTGTCCACTATTGGCTTGGACGCAGCCTGAGATGACTGTGTCACTTACTCCATGGGAATGTTTGGGTATAGTCAGAGTTGGCAGTCTGAGCTATTCCTAGCCCTTGAGTCATGCTTCTTAGCTTGTATAGACCAAGTCATAGTCTTCTGGGGATCAACTAGGGGTGACAAGGTTGAAAGAGTGATGAAAACTGAAGGGCAAACCCTCTCAAATTCTTTTAGGCTATCTAACCTAAACCAGGTTAAGAGGTTCTCCAAATGCAGAAAATTCATTTAATTTAAATGTTCTTTTTGATTTCATTCATTTATCTTTTCATTCATTTAATGTATATTTATCAAATAAAGTAAATCAATATCAAATAAATAAAGCAAATAAAAAATAAATCAAAGTAGGCTATCCCAGGTAGGGAGTGACTTGTATTCTTTAAAAACAAAACAAAACAAAATCCTTACCTTCTGTGTCAGAATCAATAAGTACCACATCCAAGGCAGAGACAAATGGGGTTAAGTGACTTCCCTAGAGTCACATATCTAGGAAGGTCTTAGTCTGCCATCTCCAGACCTGGCCTTCTATACCCTTGTGTTCTTTTTAGTACTTTCAGTATTCAAAGATCAGCCAGCCGTAATTGTTTTTACTTCAATGCTATAATTAGAAAACAAGAGTCTTCTTTACTTTTTATTTATTTTATTTTATCTTTCTATGTTGGAAAATTTTAATTAATTAATTTAGAATATTTTCCCATGGCTACATAATTCAGGTTCTTTCCCTCCCTTCCTCTCATCCCCCTCCCATAGCCAAGACACAATTCCATGGGTTTTACATGTGTCATTGACCAAGACCTATTTCCATATTATTAATATTTGCACTAGGGTGATCATTTAGAGGCTACATCCCCAATCATATTCCCATCAAACAATGTGATCAAACAGTTATTTTTCTTCTATGTTTCTCCTCCCACAGTTCTTCCTCTGAATGTGGATAGCATCTTTCTCATAAGTCCCTCAGAATTGTCCTGGGTCATTGCATTGCTACTAGTAGAGAAGTCTTCTGTACTTTTTAATAGTAAATTATATATATATATATATATATATATATAACTAATACATATATACACATAAATACATATGTATAAACACACACATATATATGTGTATATATATATATAATATAATAATGTCTTCTCTCAAGAGGCACAAGTGAGAAGGAGGGTAAATAGCATGTTTTTGTTGTTCATTTTTTGTTTTTGAAGTAGACCAATGACAATCACAGGATGATGTCTTGACTCACACATGCATTAGGTTTGAGGGAAGCAGAATGCTTGTAGTCATCAGCCTCACTCTATTCCAGAGTTATCGAAGTCTAGTGGCAAGACAGAAGTCAGGACAACTTGTGATGGCTTGGGTTGCAGTGAATGATGATGGCTCCTTTGATGTTCAGCCAAGCTCTAAGCACTCCACAGCATCTCCTTCAAATGCTTTTGTGGCCATTGGAACAAATTTTTATCATTTGCCCATTACACTAGGGGAAGTCTTCATAGGCTTGGGGTAGACATTCCCTTAACTCACTGATAGTTTGAGCCTGTCCATTACCCTCAACCTGGTTTCATTCATCTGCCCAGATTTTTTTTTCTTCCAAAATATGGCTGCTGTTCAATCTGCAGATTCTTTAAGCTATAGGTGAGAATTAGGTGAGAGGTGGACATCAAAAGTAGATGTCATAGACCTAAAAAGGGCTCAGCAAGCCCTCATTCAGAGGTGCTAGAAATGCCTGAATACCTCATATACTCCAAAGTGATTTACACAAGTAATTTGTTTTATTATAATTTATTCTCAAGTATATCAACCCCTCCCTCCTCTCCTTACACCACAGAAAGCATAATCTGGGAAAAAAGATATGTATATGTAAGTTATATTTTTTTTCTGCTTATCAGTTCATTCTTTGCAGGTGGACATTCTCAAATCATTCTTCAAATATTAATTCAGCAGATGCAGGTAATGTCCTTTTTGTAATACTCGATTCACTTTTCATTGTTTTCAGGTAGGTTTTTCCAAGTTTTTTTAAATTAATCTGCCTGTCATTTCTTACGGCACAGTATATACCATCACAACCATATGCTACAATTTGTTCAGCCATTCCCCAATTGAGTGACATCCCCTCAATTTCCATTTTTTGCCACCACAAAGAGAATTGCTATAAATATCTTGGAACTTATAGGTCCTTTTCCTTTTTCTCTGATTCCCTTGGGAAACAGATACAACAATGGTATTACTAGATTTAAGGATATACCCAGTTTTAAAACTATAGCACAATTCCAGACTGCTCTCCAAAGTAGTTGTGTCAGTTTGTAGTTCTGTCAATAGTGTATTGGTTTCCCCATTTTTCCATATCCTCTTCAGCATTTGCCATTTTGCCCTTTTATCCTTTTAACCAATCTGACCAGTATGAAGAAGATATCTTAGAATTGTTTTGATTTTCATTTCTCCAATCAGTAGTGATTTAGAGCATTTTTATGTGCTTACATATGATTTTGATTTCTTCATCCCAAAATTATTTGTTCATATATTTTGCCCATTTATCACTTGGTAGATGGTTCTTTTTCTTCTAAACATGACAGAGTTCTCTCTGTTTTAGATATGAGATCTCTCTCTGAAAAACTGACTATAAAGTTTCCCTCCAATTCTCAGCTTTCCTTCTAATCTTTTCTACACTAATTTTATTTGTATAAACTTTTTAGTTTAACATAATCAAAATTATTCATTTTATATCTCTTAGTACTCTATCTCTTATTTATTCATAAATTCCTCTCCTATTCATAAATCTGGTAGGTAATATATTATCTATTCTTTTTTATTTATGATATCTCTATGTCTAGGTCATATAGCCATTTTTATATTTTCTTATTGAATGGTGTGAGGTATTAGTCTTATGCCTAGTTTCTGCCAAACTACTTTCCAACAATCACAGCAATTTTAACTCAGTAATGAATTCTTATCTCCAAAATTTGAATCTATACTTTTGTCAAATACAAGGTTATTATAATTTTTATTGCTGTTTGTTTTATGTCTATTCTGCTTCACTTGTCTACCTTTCTATTTCTTAGCCAGAACCAGAGAGTTTTCATAATTACTGCATTACAGTACAATTTAAAATCTGGTACTGCTAGAAATCTTTCATTTACATTTCTTTTCCTTAATTCATTTGCTGTTTTTGATCTTTTGTTCTTCCAAATGGATTTTTTAAATTTTTTTTTCCTTTTCAATGAAAAAAAATTTTAAATTAAATTGGCATGACATTAAACAGCATACTGGGTTAGGTAGAATTGCCATTTTATTTATATTAGTTCTGTCCACCCATAAATAATTATTATTTCTCGAATTGTTTAAATTTGACTGTATTTATGTAAAACATGTTTTATAATTATGTTTGTGTCGTTTCTAGGTTTGTATCAGAGAGTCTCATAAAGGGGTTGGTTATTAATTAATTTTGGGGAGGAGGTGTAGAAAATTCTCCAGGACCATCAGTTTAATGAATTCAAGGAAACTTTATAGCTGCCTCCAAATATTTGAAGAACTATCAAGTGGAAGAATGATTATATTTATTCTCTTTGATACTTCATGATACTAATTGAAAGTTAAAAAGAATCAAGTTAGAGCTCGGCATCAGGAAAACAAAACAAGACAAAGTTAAACTAACCTTTCTCATATGTAAGCTGTCCAAAAGTAGACTAAGATTTCTTAAGAAATATTTTCATTCCTTAGAGTGGTGATGGGCAAACTTTTTAAAGACGGGGCCAAAGGAAAGGAAATGTTCATCTGTCAGTCTGTTTCTAAGGCAACTCTTTTGAAGTTTCATTGTATTGTATCCTACTCATTGTATTAGTCAGATTAGGAATAATGTCTCCCAGCCAAATAGAACATTTCAGGGGGCTGCATCTGGCCCACTGGCCACAGTTTGCGCATATCTGCCTTAGAGGATTTCAGTTTCATGGCAGATGTCCATCTGTCTTATATGGTAAAACGAGGAATCTTTTCAAACGTGGGAAAGACCAAGATGCCACTGAGGTCCCTTCCAACTCTTAAATTCTATGAATATCTAATCTATTAAGAGTTCCAACCTGTACTCCTGATGGACTATCTACCACTGAATGGATGTTAAGGGTGAGAGTGAAGATTGGAGGATAGCACCTAATTTATGAGTTTGGGTGACTGAAAGGATAGTAGTAACACTATTAGGAGGATTAGGAAAAGAAAAAAAGGCATGATGAAAAGATAAATAGTCTAGTTTTGGACTTGTTGAATTTAGGGTGTCTATGAAACAAATTGATTTAAGAATAATTAACATAGGTTTATTGTTGAATCCAGGAGAGCTGATGGGCTCACCAAACATAAAGGGGGCCCAGAAAGAAGCCCTGTTGAAGATTCAGCAGAGGAGACAGAAAAGGAGAACTTTGGTAGGTAGGAAGAAACTCAGGAGAGAGTAGTGTCTAGAAAACTTATACAGTTATACAAATTGCAGAAAAGTCAAGAAAGATGAAGACTGAGAAAAGGCCATTTGATTTGACAATTAAAAATGAGTGGGAACTTTAAAGAGAGCAGTTTCAGTTGAATAATAAAGTTCAAAAGACAGATTACAAAGAGTTAAGAAGAGAGTGAAAGGAAAGAAAGAAGAATCATGTATTTAGAGATAACCTTCTTTAGGAGTTCAGTCAAAAAAGAGTGGAGAGATATATTATGCTAGTTAGCAAAGATGGTTAGACTGAGGTTTGTTTGCAAATGAGGGAGACACAGGCATGTTTGTAAATATTAGGGAAGTACTCGAGAGTCAGAGAGGGATAGAAGATTTTGAAGAGAGAAGGGATCATAGAGAGACAATATTTTGGCTTAGATGGGATGGAATGGGTTCACTTGAGCATATAGAGGGATTTACCTTGGCAAAGAGAAAGACTACTTCTTTATGAAAGATGGGTGATCTTCTGAGTGATATGAGTTGAAGAGCAGGGAAAAATAAGGAACTACCAGTTAATTGTCTCAGTTTTTCAATGAAACAGTGAAATAAGGCAAAGCTCTCAGCTGGGAGGATGGGAAGACAAGGAATCACTAGTGGTTTGAGGAGGGACATAAAGACTTGGAAAAACTTCCATTTAAGTGGATGGTAAATTGATTAAAGAGATGTGAAAGGATTGTCTTGTCATGGATTGGACCTAGTGGAAATAATGTAACACAAACTTATAGTGGGCCCACTTAGCATGGCTTCATGGTAGTTTTCCGGCTTTGTTCAGCAGTTTGGAATTTCAGAAGTAAAGGGATTAGATGATGAAAGTAACCCAAGATTGAGGTTTGGAGAGGCAAGATCTTAAATGGGATAAAGGGCAGGAAATTTGAGAGAAGACAGTATATACCTGAACAAGCTCACCAAGGGGTCAAGATGAGAAAAGGAAGACTGTGTAGTCATTATGGGGATAATGGCTTGAGAAAGAAGTGATAAGCCAAGAGATTTGTGGTCTTGGTGAAAACAAAGTACAAGTTTTGGAGTTGCGACAAAGAGGAAGAAATGGAATAACATCACACAGTGAGCAAATAAAGGAATTTCAGAGTTCATGGAGTGCTTGTGGATGATGACAAGTTCAAAAGTATGACTATCTATTTCTAGCTGTGGTTTGATGGAGGGGTAGGTTTTTTGGAAAGGAGGAAGCAGGAAGTTAGGCTGGATGGAGCAATATTAAATGTATGTCAAAATTCCCTAGTAAGAGGAAAGGTTTTAGAAGGAAAGAAAGACTGAGAGTCACACAGAATTCACTGAGAAGGAAGAAGTCTCAGAATTCTTTGCTCTAATAAAATGTTATCAAAAATCTTATTCGATGTCTTGCACACTTGCATCACATAAGAGAGATAGAGTGATAGATGAGGATTTGATCCTGGTGGCTTATTAGTTTTGTGACCCTGGAAATATTTAGACTTTATGTGATTCAATTTCCTCATTTGTAAAAATGGAGGTACTAATTCTTCGCTTCTCTACCTTACATCAACCCTGATGGGCCACACTAAGCAATTTTTCATTCTTACAAGCAAGACTGATATGCTTCATATATTTCATTTTTCCTTTGGTAAACTTTGCTCTCATCGTTTAAGTCATCCTTGGAATCTTGACGTAATTACATACTTGTGATTAATTGTTATCAACTGAAGCATCATTTAGTCTCCATTTGGCTCTTGCAACCAATAAAATCCTCACGTGAACTACAAACTGTCACAATCTGATTGTCATTCAGAACTAATCTCAGTGCAAGATAAGAATTAACTTAACAAACACACAGAGTAGAATCAAATGTCAACTTTTTATTGCATAATTTTCTTCCATCTGTCTGAGTGATTTTAAATGCCAGTTTTGAGAACTATAATGGCAACCAGCGCGTCTTTCGGTAGTGCTCACACATGGCTGGCTTTGGCTTATGGCATTCACTTTTCTTTATGAAAGACAATTTGGTCTTCCTGTATGGTCCTGGCCTGAGCTTGCAACCGGAACATTTGTTTTTCTTTAGAAAAGACATTTTGGTCTTACTGTAGGGCCTTGGCCTGGTGGCATTAGGCTTGCAGCAGGACATTAATCCCTTGTCCATCTGTGCTCTCTGTCATGTCGGGGGTAAGCTGCGGTCACAGTTGAGTAGCTCTGCTTCGTACTTTGTATTCCTCACGTTTCTTTAATTTTCCTCTTCCCCTGGATGTTCTGTGGTCACAAGTTTGGCTTTGATCTCTCAGTACCTCACCTCCATAGCTTTCTTTGTTCTCTTGACTCTTGTCCCTTTTGATGGGAGGCCAACAATATAAAGAACTATATTTGGAGCCTTTGTGGACATTGACTTGTAAAATATGACCCTTCTGGCTTGACCTAGCAATTTTGAAAGATGGGTTTCTTATTTTTAAAAATATTGTTGGCTAAATAAAATGACTCATTCAAATCCTCTTAAGCGCAGCCCTGGGATATTAGTATTCTGTTAGGCAACTGCCTAAAGAAGTCAATTACATGAGAATCAAGACAAATTTGATTTTTCAGACAGATTGAGTACTGTTCCCCACCCCCAACTCCCAAATGTGTTTCTGGCCAATGGAAAAGTAAACATACTGACAATTTTTTTAAAAGATATTTTTGATCAAGAACACTTCTCCCTTATTGTAATTTTATTGGATTTTAGGATTACAGATGCAGAGCTTGAAATAGAAGGAAGCTTAGAGGCCATCTTTTCTAATTCCTTCACTTTAAAATGAAAAAGTAAAACATAAAAAAGTCATGACTTGCTCAAGGTCACATGTTATAAGTGCTAGGTAGTAGAAATAGGACTTGAACCCTGATCCTCTTACTCCAAATCCAGCAATCTTTTGACTTTACTATGTAACTTCCTCTGACAACTTTAGTTAATTATTAATGGATAATAATGGTGTATTCTTCAAGGAAAATATTCTCTCTCTCTCTCTCTCTCTCTCTCTCTCTCTCTCTCTCTCTCTCTTTTAGTTGCAATCTATCTCCTGGACAAGAGTTGTGCCTAAATAAATGAACTTAGCCAGAATTTGAACTATTTTTATCCACAGCCTGAATGAGAGGAAATTCTCTCCTTACTCCTACCAATAAATATATAATCTCATAGATTCCTAGAAATGGAATCAGAATTAACAAAGTCATTTAAGGTGACACCTCCCCTCCATCACCCAGCCAAAGCATAAATCCTACCTTTAGCTTTTTCCCCAATAAGTAGTTAGCCAGCCTTTAAATGAATCCCTCCCTTGATCAAGAAGTCAAAACATCTCTAGTCAGTCTCTTCTATTTTTGGACAGCTGTAGTGTTAAAGATATCTTACCATATTCCTTCAGTAAATCCCTAATCTCATTGGTATGATGACTTCCTCCTCTGAGGAGGCTATCTATTCTCTTTCATCCTTCGTGACATTTATATGTGTTCTATAATGACCCATTCAATATGCTGGAAGCTCTTCACCACTCCTTTAAATACTTAGTGGACAGAAACATAAAATAAAATAGCCCATCTGTTTTTCCTTACTCTTTTAGGATGCAACTAGATGACATGTTGATAAAGCACTATGCCTGAAGTCAGAAAATCCCAAGTTCAAATCCAATCTCAGACACTTACTAGCTGTGTGATCCTGGGCAAGTCATTTGTTTACTTCACTTTCCTCAGCTGTAAAATGAGGATAAAAATCTCATCTACCTCCCCGAGTTGTTTGTGAGGATCAAATGAGATAATATTCGCAGAATTCTTAACAAAGTCCCTGACTCACAGTAGGTACTATATAAATGCTAACTATTATTACTGTTATTATGTTGTTATTATTGTCAGATGACTGGGCTGCCTTTTTTCTGGACACATATGTCTTTAATAAGTTTGATTCTGATATTGTATAACTGGCACATAGTAGGCATTTAATAAATGAATTGTTGTTGTGTTGTCAAATTGCTGCATTCTGTTTACACTCAGCCATTTAAATGCCTTTCCATTTCTTTTTGGATTAGCTGAAGTTTTTATACTTCTGAGATTAGGATGTGTCATGGTTCTCAGTTATGAAACATCAGTAGGAGACAATCGATAGCATTACCTCTCCACCCTCCCACTTCTTTATTCAAAGGGATGAATATTTTGGAAACTACTATAATTGAAACACCAAAAACACCACCCAATTTACCAAATATGAATCTGGATATTTTCTTTCCTCCTATTTAATTGAGTCCAAATCACTGTTCATCTTTGAAGAATTGCCTATGTATTCAAGTATAACCTTGCTGAAAATATGAGGAAAGGAAAGAATCATGCCTTCACCTATAATTGTACATGGGAGACATCTTTGCAGTCAGAAAACAGCCGAAGAATTGTATAAATATAACTCTGTTCGTTGATTAAAAAACACTTTTGTCTTAGAAGATTAAAATGAAACTTTAAAAGCTATCCTCCAATAAGAGGTAACCCATGCATATGTTGAGATCATACATGGTTCCTTGAAAGATGACCAACAAAATAATTGTATTTAATGATTCTTATCATTAATCAATTTAGATCAATTTCTTTTTTAAAAAGCTTAAAATATGGTAAAATGTTCACCAAAGGATTCACTACTTTTGTGGATGATGTCCTTTGAAAAATCCAATTTGAAGAAACATTTTCAGTGAAGGGAAATTTGCTAGAGACTCTTGCTTGATGATGTTGTCCAAATTGTGTCATCATGAAATTCTATATTTTCTCTTCCATGAAATCTGGGATCTCAAAAATGAAAAACTAGCAGTTCATTCCAGAAAAACAATACAAAACAAATAAATGAATTATGTGAATGTCCAAAACTGTGAATGAATTTGAATTTGTCCATTAGCATTTTGGACAGACATTATATATAGATATGGAGAATATAGAGTAATAGACTGGATTGCATTTGGAAAATTACAGAGTGCTTTTAATGATCCCAAGTTATGCCCTAACACAAAATCAATTGCCTTAATTTCACTATTTTCCCAGGAATGCTAAATAGTCATGAATGTGAACACTGTAATTTATGAAAAATTAACATTGCTAGTGAGCAAAATGGCAGTAGAAAGTTTTAATGTAGGTGGAAATACCAAAGGCAACATCATAATTCCAATATCAACTTGTTCACAAATGATATAAAAGGTATAATTAAGAATAATAAAACTGGGGAAATAGGTTTGCCATTTATGTTAATCTCCACTTGCCTTTAGCAGTTCAATTTTGTCTGAACTCCAGGGAACATTATGGAATGGAGAAGCTAATCACCTGAAATTTTGTCTTCATGCTGATTGACTCAGATTTGAACACCTCCCTTCCCTCAGTCTCTTCTGTCCTCTGATTTTGCAATCAGAGGCTAGAGTTTAATTGTTTTTCAGTTGGAGGGATGGAAGTTAGAGCACCAAACTTCTCCCAAAGTCTTCCTTCATAAAGGACTGGGATCTGAACTTTCCAGCTACCTTTTCACTTTACATCAGCAAATCTGCTTAGTTTTGATCCCAGCAAGCACATCATGCTCCCATAGTGTTTTGCAGCTTCTTTTTGTACACTGCCTTCTCCAAAAAGATTGTAAACTTCTTGCTATTCCCTTCTAGTTAGTTTTAAGCAATGTTTTATGCCCTTTTATTTAAAAAGGGATATTGAAGAACTTTGAGCAATTAATGAAGACTAATTTTAGCCACTCTGTGATCTCAATTTTTCCTAAAAATCATTTTTTCAAAAAGAATTGCATCTGTGACATATTTCAGAATTTACTTTTGTTTAAGAAATATTTGATAATTGATTTCACACTTCATCTTTGTCTTTGTGGGTGTGAAATATCTATACCAAAAGCTGTGATTAGCAAATTCAAAATGGTACGACTTAGGGCTTTTTATATTTGAAAGCAACAGGTGTAAAATATGATTGTGAGAACAGGATGTTCAGAGATGGTTGATTTCTATCCAAAGGGAGGTGTGCGGTGACTTCATGAACCATTCTTTGACCCTTTGTATATTATCTTAGAAATGAGGATTTCATATTTACACCTGAAGTCTTCAAAAAAATTACTTTAAATAAAAATAAAGGGTTTTTAGAAAAGAAAAATAATTTCCCCAATCAACAGCAATATGCCATTAATCCATATTATTATTATTATTATTATTATTATTGAAATGTTTAAAGTCTAATAAGTTTTGACTTTCTAGGTTGTCAGTGTAAAAAGAAGGCCAATTCTGAGGTAAAGAAGACTTATCTTCCTGAGTTCAAATTTGATCTGACAATTACTGAGTGTGTGACCCTAAGCCCAGGGAAAATAAGATTTTTGAAGAGGAATAAGATTTTTAAAAGTCTAACGAAAGGAAAACAGTGAAAAAAATAGAATGGAGGGAAATAAAGAATTAATAATTATAACTTTGAATGTGAATAGGATTATTTTAACCTAAAAACAGAAATTGATAGCAGAACAGATTAAAAACCAAAACACCAACAATATGTTGTTTACAAGAAAAATATTTATGAATGAGATACACATAGAGTAAAAATGGAGGTATGTATATGCTGTAACACACAAACAAAAGGAGGGGTTTCATTAAGGATCTTAGACAAGGTTAAAATGGAAATAGATCAAATAAAATGGAAATATAGGTACTATATTATGTTAAAATGTACCATAGATAATGAAGCATTATCAATGCTAAATATATATGAATCAAATGTTCTAGCATCCAGATTTTTTAAGGAAAAGCTAAAGGAGTTACAGATAGAAGTAGATAACAAAATAAAAATTATAAATGAAAGACAAACCTTCCTTTCTCTGAGGTGGATAAATAAATCCAATAAAAAATAAGAAGAAGTTAAGTAGTGGAATAAAATCTTAGATAAGTTAGATATGTTAAATATTTGGAGAGAACTGTCTATAAATAGAAAGGAATATACCTTTTTTCTAATGGCACATGGTACTTTTACAAAAACTGACCATATGTTGACATAAAAATTATATAATTAAATGCAGAAAATCATAAATATTAATGCATCCCAAAAGGATCATAATGCAATAAAATTACATTTAATAAGGTACCCTGGAATCATGGAATATTCACTGGAAACTAAATAACAATCTTAAAGAATGTTTGGGTTAAAGAAAAAATCACAGAAAAAATGTTTTTATTAAAGAAACTGATAATAATGCAACAACATACCAAAATTTATGGGATAAAGAAAAAAGCAGTAATTAGAGGAGAATTTCTATCTTTAAATGCTTATATAAGTAAAACAAAGAATAGATAAAAAATTCAAATAATTAGAAAAAACAAATAGAAAATGATTATATATATGTGACTACATACAAAATATAGTTATAATCCCAGAGTTTCAACTAGAAAATTAATTGAAACCACCAAAAAGTAGCAGTTTAAGTAGATTATAAAATAAATCCACATAAATAATCAGCATTTCTATATATCTACATAACCATGTCCTGCAAGAAGAAATAGTAAGAAACAACTCATTTAAATTATCCATAAAGAGAATGAACTACCTATGAGTATATCTTCAAAACAAATCCAGAAACAATATTAACAGAATAATAAAATATTTTAGACAAATAAAGTAACATTTAAATATAACACAAAATATTAATTTCTTATGGGTGAGTAGAGTCAATATAATTAAAATTACAATTCTACCTAAACTGTTCTACTTATTCATTGCCATCCCAATTAAATTATCAAAAATATTTTTAACTAGAAAAAAATAAAAGAATTCTTTTGGAGAAGCAAAAGGTTAAGAATTTCAAAGGAAATAATAAATGAAATGTTAAGGAAAGAGGTCTAGCAGTATCTGATTTCAAACTATATCATAAAGCTGTTTATCAAAACTATGGTACTGGCTAAAAAATTGAAAAGTAGATTAGTGGAACAGGATAGACTCACAATAAACAGTTGTAAGATGCCATAATTTGACAAAATGGAGTTTGATAAAGTTAAAGATAAAGATATATGGGAAAATGCTGGGAAAATTGGAAATCAGTATGGCACAAACTGCTATATAGACCAATATCTTACACAATTTACCAATATAAAATCAAAATTGATGCATGGCCTAGGTATAAAGGAAGATAATATAAACAAATTAGAACAGGGAACATATTGCCTATCATTATTATGGATATTATTATGGATATTATGGATAGGAGAAGAAATTATGTATAAAAATGAGATAGTTTTGTAAAATGGATAATTTTGAATGCAATAAATTGAAAAGTTTTATACAAATAAAACTAATGTAGTCAAGATTAGAAGGAAAGCAATAAGTTTGGAAAGTATTTTATTGACAGTTTCTCAGATAGAGGTCTTATATAGAAATTATATAGGGAACTTTGTCAGATATATAAGGATATATAAGGATAAGAGCCATTCCCCAATTGATAAAAGGTCAAAAGGTATGAAAAAGACAATTTTGGATGAAAAAAATCAAAGCTATATGAAAAATGCTCTAAATCGTTATTGATTAGAGAAATGCTCATGAAAATATCTTTGAGATATTATCTCACACCTCTCAGATTGGCTAAAATGATAAATATGGAAGGGGATCTGGAAAAATAGGGACCCTAATACATTGTTAGTGAAACTGAACTGATCCAACAATTTTGAAGAGCAATCTGTAATTATACTCAAAGAGTTACAAAACTCTGTATAATTTTTGACTTAGTAATACAACTATTAGGTTTATTTCCTAAGGTGATTAAGGAAAAAAGTAAAAGAAACTATATATTCTAAAATATTTATAGTAGTAGTTGTTGTGTGTTTTTTTGTGGTGGCAAAAAACTAGAAACTGAAGGAAATCCCATGGCTGAACGAGTTGTGTTATATAATTGTAATGGAATATTATTGTGTCATAAAAAATGTGATTTATGGAGTCCTTTCCTGTTAAAGTTTTATTCACATTATATTAGATGGCTCATTCAGAGTCATGTTCCATGTTCTCTCTCCCTTTCGCATCAGTAACCAAATTTTAACAATTCTATATCCTTCTCCTCTCATGTAGTCTTTATTCCTTTTTCAGGCCTTCATTTTCTTTTGCCCAGAAAACTCTTACATTAACCTCTTAATTGATTTTTCTGCTTCCAGTCCATAATCTCTCCAACTTACCATTTCCATAGTTTCCAAATTGATATTATTCAAACACAGATCTGACAATATTATTCCCCTACAATGATATATTATCATAGAGCAGTACCTTCCTAGACTACCTACTTGTAATTTATAAAATAAGAGATATAATACAATTTGTGTGTGTGTGTGTGTGTGTGTGTGTGTGTGTGTATGTGTGTGTTTAACTTTCTCCTGTTTTGGATGTTTCTAACAACTTAAATCAAAGAACAATCAAAGAGCAAATGCCATTCAATTTTAAGATCACTAATGCAAATAGTTATAGACTTTTATAATAAAGGTTTCTAGAAATATAAGGAATATTTCCAATAAGATCCATATGCATACATGATAAATATTTAAAAGTCGTGTTGCAAACAAATTAGAAGAAGAAGGAGGAAATTACCTTTTTGATCAATTGATGGGGAAGAGCTCATTACTAAATAAGTGATAGGATCACAAAACATTAAATAGATAATTCTGATTATATGAAATTAAAATTTTTTACACAAATAAATGTAATATGGTAAAAAATTAGAAGAGAAACAGGCAAATGAGGAAATATGTTCGTAACATTTTTTTTTCTGTTAAAAGGTCTCATTTTAAGACATATATGAAACGGATTCAAATGATAAGACTAAAAGCCATCCCAAACAGACAAATAGTCAAAGCATATGAAAAGTAAGTTTTCAAGAAAGAAATCCAATCAAAAGTCTTTCAAAAATGCTCTAAACAGGGGGCAGCTGGGTAGCTCAGTGGATTGAGAGCCAGGCCTAGAGATGGGAGGTCCTAGGTTCAAATCTGGCCTCAGACACTTCCCAGCTGTGTGGCCCTGGGCAGGTCATTTGACCCCCATTGCCTACCCTTACCACTCTACCACCTATAAGTCAATGCACAGAAGTTAAGGGTTTATAATTTAAAAAAAAATTTTTTTAAATTCTCTAAACTCATAACTTTTATATATATATAACATATAGCACATATTATATAAATAACATAATTAGAGCAATGAAAATTAAAGCAATTTTAGGGTTCCTCTTAATACCTGTTATGATTAAAATTCTCTAGAGACTGTATCTTAATTTATAATTATTTATTAAATAAGAAAAAGAAAAAGTCTCTAGCCACATGTGACTGGCAAATCCCTTACTAAGGTTCTGTCAAGCCCAGTAGCTGGGCCCATACACATCTTCTTGTTCTCAATTCCAAGCCAACCCCCTTTCCCACCACCCCACTTACTGTCCCAATTGATATTTACGCTTAGTGCAGTCCCTTTCCAAAGCACCTCTGATCGGAAGACTGACCTCACTCTATGCAAGGCATGGGTCTTCTTGCCTCTACAGAGTCATGAGGGACAGGAGATAAGGATCTTCCATGTTCCAGGAGTCACCTTTAAAATGGCTTTTGAGTGCACATCTACCATTATTTTAAGTACGTTTTTTTGACATATAAGCAGTCAATTAATTTTTTTCTTAATTCAATCTGTAGGTGGGGGAATTGTAATTTAACTCATTGAAAGGGTGACTTAGAGCTTAATATTATAAATCACCCTTTTTAAAATTCAAAATTAATCTTGAGGTACCCAAAGAAAAGAGTACAATCTAGTGTTAAATTTTCAAATACTTATCATAATGGAAAAGATGGTAAAAGAAAAAAAATGACAAATTTTGGAGGGAATATAGGAAAATAAGTTTGTTCTAGTCATTCTAGAGAGTATTTTGGAGCTATGCTCAGAAAGTTGCCAAACTATATACCTCCTTTAACCCAGCAATACCATTAACAGGCACATACCCTAAAGAAACTAAAGAAAAATGGAAATATCTCCAGGTACAAAAATATTAGTGACAGTTTTTTCATGTCAGCCCAAATTTAGAAACTAAGAAGGTAACCTGCTATTGAAGAAGAACTAAACAAATTATGGTATATGAATATAATTGAACAATTTTGTTCCATAAGAAAAGATGACTAATTTTAGAGTAAATTGGTAAGATTTCTATGAGTTGGTTTGGCATTGAGTGAGTAGGACTAGAAGACTAATTTATATAATGATAACATTGTAGTAAAACACAACTTGAAAGACTTTAAAATTCCAGTTAATGTAATTATATAACATAGGTCCAAAGGAATGAAGATAAAGAATGCTGTTATAAGTGAAATAGTGTGGACATGGTGGGAAGGGAGGTATTCTGGTTAGCAGTTCCAAGTATATTCCCCTTTCAGGTAAAGAACTATAGTATGCCACTATTTATCTGAAAAAAGACTTCATAACTTACTCTAGGAAGATGGACTCATCTTGAAGTTGAAAGAATTGCCTAATAGTTGTAACCTCAACTTCACATGCCTTCTGAGGGGAGTCTGGGACATAGTATGGCATGGAACCTAGATCAATTTACAAAACTATGGAAGAATGAGGCTTATCATGTAGGGAGGGGAATGACATTGATTCAATATAAATTAAGTCCTTTATGGGTTTTGTATAGTATTTGTTTTTTCCCCTTTTTCCAAATATTCAATGGGGTGAAAGAGACCAAATAGCACAGAATGCCAATAATCTGGGGCTGACTTCTTTCTTTGTTCCTTCTAAAATCAGTACTGAGATTAAGAAAAATAGGTTCTCACATCTAAATACAGAACTTCAAGTAAGTTCAAGTGTATAGATTTTGTGTCCCCAACAGAATATTAGTAAAATCTTACAAAAGATATATGTGGAATATGAACAGATCAGTCTCTCTCAACACAGACAATTACAAATGAGGTGAATTTACCAGCTGCTGTCAGAAGAACCATGTTGAGTTTGCTTAGTAAAAGTGAATCAGTTCCATTTTGGCAAAGAAAAGAAGACCTCAGTGGGAGATGAGCAGTACCACAGAGTTAAGGTTTTTGTTAAATCAAGATTACTCAACCCTACTGTGGAAAATAATTCATTTACATATTTACACCCCATGTTCTTCATCTCTCAGACAGGTTTGAGCAGAAGGATTTTCCTGTACATATTATAAAAAGAAAAAAAAACCACTACACTGCCATCTTTGAGAGCCCCAAGAAATGGAAATATATTGCTTAGTATTTTCCTTGTGTTTCCAGTCTTCTATATATTTTTAGCTAGGTAACTGAAGGTATAATATGGAAATCTTTAGTCAAAAGTTTTATTTACAAATAAATAACTTTGAATCTAAAACTCTAATGAGGCAGCAAAGTGCAATGAAAAACTCCTAACAATTTCAGTTACCCTGGTATAAAGTCATAGTATTTTTCTTATGAAAAGTGTTTTTTTAACCCTTGCCTTCAGTCTTAGAATCAATATTGCATATTGGTTCCAACATAGAAGAATGGTAAGGGCTAGGCAATGGGAGTTAATTGACTTGCCAGGGTCACACAGCTAAGAAGTGTCTAAGTCCAGATTTGAACCTAGGACCTTTCATTCATAGGTCTAGATTTCAATCCACTGAGTCACCTAGATGTTCCCTCATTGGAAGTTTTCAAGAAAAAGCTGGATAATTGAGTGACTAAATTTATTGTAGAGGAATTCTTTTACTTAATATTAATAAATAGGTAGAATTTATTTAACATTTAAGAATGCAAAAGATTTTATATGTTATGATAAAAATTGATTCTTACAATAATAAGAAATAGGTAATAATAGGAAGCTGCTATTTCCCCTATCTTATATAGGAAGAAACTGAGGCATGGAGAGGTTATATGATTTGCCCAGGATCATACAATGAATCATTGTCTGAGGAAGGATGTAAAAAGTATAGCGTACTTTCTTTAAGTCTTGTGCTTTATCCACTGGGACATCAAGCTACTTTTGAGTTCCTTTCCAATTCTGAAGTTCAGTGGTTGGGTAGGCTACAAAAAGGTTAAAGTTCCTTGTTCAGTAATACACAACTAGTGATTGCACTAGGATTTGAATTCCAAGTCTATTGCTCAGTCCACTGTCACCTAGCTATTAGGAAAATCTGACTTCAAATCCTACCTCAAACGCTTTCAGTCTTATGGCAACCCTCTCCTATCTAATTAGTTGCTCTAAAATCTGTCATTTAATTCTAATCTTTTTTTTTATTCCTACACTTTTTTCCTTTACATGGTCACCACTATGAAACTGAAAATGGATACCTACTTTATTTCATAATATTTATTAATTATTGATTGGGAATTGTATCTAATTGGTGAATCTAATCACTGGGATCAATATTTTTGATCAAATGTTAACTTAGACAAGTCATTTAACCTCTTGGAACCCAGTTTCCTTATTTGTTAAATATTGGAGTTGATAGCTTCTAAGGTTCCTTCAGTTTCTAAATAGAGATCCTACAGTGATATAGATAGAGAATATCCACTCATAATGAGTATACACTACAATAAACACAAAGTAATTTTAGAGAAGCCACTAAAAATCAGGGAAAATCAAGAAAGGGTTCATAAAAGAAATGCAACTTGAGAGGTAAGAGAGCTAAGTGGAATTAGCAGAACATTCTGGGTATGGGTGACAGGCTGTGCAAAAGGTGTTGTGATGGAGAATGGAAAGTTATATACAGAGAACAGCAAATAGGATAATAGAATATGTGAGGGGTACTAATCTGTAATCCTATCAGAAAAATAGTCCAGAACTAGATGCTGAGGGTCCTGGAATATACTCCCTTCTCTGTGTCATAAAATTCCTTTAATATGCTCCATCTTCTGCACCAAATGCTTTTTAATAACTACTACTTTATATATTTTTGTCCATTTACCTTACATTTATGTTATATTGTTGTATGTGCTTGTCACTTCCATTGGAATATAAATTCATTGCAAGCAAGGATTGTGTGCATCTTTGTACTTGTACCTTAATGCATAGCACAGTACTTGACCCATAGTTGGTACTTAACTAATACTTAATAATTTATTCAATGCCAAGAAAGTAACTGAAGTTTCTTGAACCGGGGCGGGGGGGGGAGTAAAAGAAATTGTCTTGAACTTTAAGGATAACAACTGGTAGTTTTACAGAGTGGAAAGTGGAAGTGAGAGAAACAGAGATCAATTAAGAAGTGATTGCAACAGTCCAGAAAAGAGTTAATGAGTGACTGAGCTAGTGTTGTGTTGCACTAAAGAGAAACTGAGATAAAAAGTTTGGTGCATAATTAATTCATTAGCAAGACTCACAATTGCCAATAAAAGGTATCTAAGGCTATTCAATAGTCAAAATGCTTTTGACAGCAAGAGCAGCTCCTTCATGCAGTTGAAATACATAAGGTGTCAAATAGTCCAGAGATGCAAACTAAACTAAGACTATGATTATTCACACAGAGAGATGAAGGGTGAGCTTTCATTTGGCTTGACTCACAGAGGACATTTCCAAAGCCCATGGCAAGAGGAAAAGACACAGAGTTGACTTACAACCTCTGGAAAGTCTCATGGTAGGCAAACATCTTACGACCAGGTTGACTCATCTTCCTTAGGCTTTGACCTATAAGAATATGGCAGTTAAACTCTTATGCATTTTATCAATAAGGCCCATACAATTAGGTCAACATTTGAGCCAAAACTATTGATCCCAATAATTAGATTCACTGATTAGATATAATTCTTAATTAATATTATGAAATAAAGTGAGATATCAATTTTCAGTTTTACAGTGGTGGCCATGTTAGAAGAAAGAAGGAGAGGAATAAATTATATAGAAGTAAAATGACAGAACTTAGGGCAACTAATTAGATATGAAGGGGTTATTTTAGTGAAGAACTGAGGATGATCTCCAGTTTAAATATCTGAGTGTCTAGAGTAGTTGTGGAGTCCTCAGTAGAAATAGTAAAATTCAGATGAGTAATCAATTTAAAGGAAAGGATAAGTTCAAGTTTGCAAATGCTAAATTTAAGATACTTATGGAGATCTGGGTAGAGATATCCATCAGGCATTAAGAAGTGTGGAACTGAGGCTTGAAGAGAAGTTTGGGCTATATATGCAGTTGTGGTGGGCATCTGCATAGAAATGATAGTTGAACATCTGGAACCTGATGAGGTCACCAAGAAAGAAGTTGAGAGAGAAGAGAAAAGGGTCTAGAAAAGACTTTTAGTATTCACTTATGTATAAGGGTTGGAAAATGAATTCTATAAGGGAGACTGAGAGGGATCAGTCAGGTAGTAGGGGAACCACAAATAAGCAATGCCATAAAAACCTACTGAGGGGAGAATATCCTCAGAGCCAAAGGCCCAGATGAATCAAATCATTAGCAAATCAAAGAACTGCTAGATGTGATTGATTATTTACTCTCAAAAATGTTTAAAAGATTATGGATAAGGAAGGTTAAATATTATCCCTCTTTTCAGAAGAAAATAAGAGAATGTAGTCCATAATTATAGGCCAACAAGTTTGACCTCTGTTTTTAGTCAAATTCTAAAATACATGATGAAAGGGACAGTTAATGACCAGCTAGAAAAGGAAGTGGTGATTGTAAAGAGCCAGCATGACTTCATCAAGAAGAAGCTGTGCCAAAACTATCTTTATTTCATTTTTTGACTGGGTTACTAGATTCATATTTCAAGGGAAAACCATAAGTGTAGTTTAGCATTTGACCAAAGCTATCATAAATTTTTATAGAAAAGATAGAGATATGAGCTCTAAATAAGAGTGTAATTAGGTAGAGTACTTATTAATGGTTTGAGGTCAGCTTGTAAGGAGGACATAATGTAATGTACTGGAGAGCTCTGCCCAGTGGCCCTGTGACATTTACTATTTTTTATGAATTATTTGGAAAAATGCATAGATGACATGTTGGTCAAATTTGCAGATGATGCGAAGATGAAAGGGAAAGCTAATATTGGATGACAGAGTCAGAATTCAAAAATATATCAATAGGCTAGACCATTTGGGACAAACATAATGTGCTAAAATTAAATTTTTATGTGAATGATTATACTTGAGGTTGAAAATATCAACTTCGCTAATAAAAAATTGCAGTTATTTTTTTTTTGTAAGTAGGATATTTGATGGGCTTTAAGCTCAACATTAATCAATAATGTGATATGAGAACCAAAAGTACTAATAACATACTACCCTGGATTGAGAAGCACAGTGTTCATTTCAAGGGAGGCGATGGCCCCGGTGTCCTCTATCCACAATTGGGCTCTTGCCTTCAGTTTTGGGTCCACGTTTTAGTAAGGTGTCCAAAGAGGAAAAGAAGAGAGGCACAGTTGTCAAAAAATAAGCAACAACATATCAACAAAAAGTTGCACACCAACAGTGGAATAAAAGGTATCACCAAAAACATGAGCAGAAAAGAGGCACAGCTGAAGGACATATAGTGGGACATCTGAAGGACATATAGTGGGAATAAGATTTTAAATTGGACAGGCTGTGTTCTCTAGTGGTAACCTAATTATGTCAAGAGATCTAGAAGGTCACTGCTTTCACCATTGATAAACTCATGTCAAGAGATCCAGGAAGACATTGTGTTCTCCACTGATAATCTTAGAATGTCAAGAGAGTTAGAGAAAAGTGCCTGAGTACATTGGGTGGACTTGTTATGGATGATTTATGGGAGGATGTGCATGACAATTACAATGATGTATTGATTGTGACTTACATTATTAAAAGGAATTTCCCTTTTAGTGAAAGACCTTGGAAACATCAAGATATAGCACAAAGTAGGTTATATTGCATAAACTAAAATATATATTTGTATAATGGAATTTCTCTCTTGCCATGCCTTCCCCATTTTATATTTGTGAATGAGATTTTTGTAATCCAACTGAAAGATTTAAAATTCTCACCTATAAAATATGTTTGCCTACGAAGTGGCATGGTATAGGGGAAAGAGAATCAAAATGGAACCACAAAAATCTGATCTCATGCTCTGCCTGTCACACATAGTGACTGATTGAACTTGTGTGGTAGCTAAGTGATACACTAGATAGAAAGTTGGACCTAGAGTAAGGAAGACTTGAGTTCAAATTTGACCTCAGACACTTACAGCTGTGTGATCCTGGGCAAATCATTTAACTTCCCTCCATCTCACTTTCCTCCCATTCCTTCCATTATCTGTAAAATGAGGGTATTGATAGTAGTTACCCCCCCCATCTATGCATTTAGCATAGTTCCCAACACATAGTAGGCACTTTATAAATCCTCCTTTCTCCTTCCTAATATTAATGAAAGCACAACACTAGACTATCCAATCCTAGTGACCCAGTGCTCTAGATGTTTGTTTGAATTTTTTTTTGGATATTGACAGTCCAATTTGATAATACTAATAAATAAGATTATGTTTAAAGCCCATCTAAAAACATTCTCATTCTTAGCAACCTACCCACTTATTTTGTGCTACTCTTATTAGTATATCCTTCAAAATAAAAGAAGACTGGAGTAGATCAAGGATCTCTTTCAATTTTTCTGTTTCTTGATTCATCAGCATCAAAAAACTCATGACCTAGTAACTAACACTCTGGTAATGAGCTTTTCTGCATCCAACTAAGTTGGTCCTTGGATGAAGAAATCTCTTTGTATGGATGCATAATTAATCATGTTAAATGATTCATGAAACATCATTTCACAAAATCATTTTCATACTTACTGACAATGTCATTTTACTTCCTAGGTCATACTTGGGTTGTTAACTGCTACTACAATGAATAACCAGGGATAATATGACTAGAGTTAAGTTTCCAATGGATTATTTATTTTTGGATGTCCAAGAGAATGTATATGTGGCATCTGTAGTTTTTGCTACTCCTTAATCATGAATTCCTACTCAATGTTTTTCATTTTTTCCCATTTTTTTCGATTCATCATGCTAGGAACTTTGTCTGCATCAGTGATCCTAAAACTAGCATTGCTCCAGAACTGTTCCTTGATTTAGGTATCAGCAACACATACAGGAACATAAGAAATTAAATATGCATGTTATATTGTAGCTTCAATTTTAGGATAACAAACTAGATGTCTTTAAGGAAGGTAATACTCTACTGTATAAAGGATTATATTCTGGAAATGCGACCACAATGCTTTTACTATATTATATGTTCCAGTTAACTTGAACTTCTTTCTCTTGAAAAAGTGTTCTTTTTCAAAAACATTAGAATAATTTTCCTTGTGTGGAAAATTGGGATACTAATATTGGTAGGGTTAAGATCTGATCCAACCATTATGGAGAGCAATTGAGAATTATAATCAAAAGATTCTTTTGTTTTAAACCCTTAACTTCTGTGTATTGGCTCATAGGTGGAGGAGTGGTAAGGGTGGGCAATGGGAGTCAAGTGACTCGCCCAGGGTCACATAGCTGGGAAGTGTCTGAGGCTGGATTTGAACCTAGGAACTCCTGTCTCTAGGCCTGACTCTCAATCCACTGAGCTACTCAGCTGCCCCCTAATCAAAAGATTCTAAAACTGTGCATACCTTTTGATCCATCAATACCATTACTAGGTCTATATCCCAAAGAGATTTTTAAAAATGGAAAAAGGTCTATTGGTACAAAAATATTTATTGCAGCTCTTTTTGTGGTACCATTGTGCTATAAAAAATGAAAAGTAGGATGAATTCTAAAAAATCTGGAAAGACTTACATAAATTGATGCAAAGCAAAGTAAGCAGAACCAGAAGAACATTGCACATAGTGACGAATGATATTAGCAAACTTTTGAGTTCATAAAGTATTTGTATTCCATCTGTTATTCACTGATCACATATTATTTTATATTGCAACTATCCAAATTCTTGTTTCTGATCCTGAACTATAAGCTCCAGAAAGATAGGAATTATACTATCTAATTAATTAATCACCAATAAATATTTAAGTGTCTGCTGTGTGCCAGACACTGTTAAGTACTGAGGAAACAAAAAGAGACAAAAGACTATTGCTACCCAAAAAGTTCACAATCTAATGGATTAACTACTTTGTACTTACCTATTCTGTACTTTTTCCAAAGCCTACCATCTCTGAACATAGTAGATAATACACAATTGTTGTATTGGAGTACATTATAGTTATTTGCAAAAAAGATTAATAAGGTTACCAGAATAGCTGAGCTATCACGGGCCTACCTAATCTAATGTAAACTTTATATTTTACTAACACATTCTTCTCAGTTTAGAATTCCTTATACTATGCTGTGCTAAATTATTCTTTTTATTGTTCAGTCATTTTTCAGCTGTGTCTGACTTTTTTGTGACTCCATTTGGGGTTTTCTAGGTAAAGATACTAGAGTGGTTTGATATTTCCCTCTCCAGTTCACTTGAGGAAACTGAGACAGAGAGAGTTAAGTGATTTGCTGAGGGTGACACAGCTAATGTTTATCTGAGGTCAGATTTGAATTCGGGAACATGAATCTTTCTGACTCCAGGACCAGCATTCTATCCACTGCACTGCCTAGCTGCCCTGAGATTATTCTTTATTGTACTCTTAACTTTGAGTCTTCAATTCAAGAAGACTGAACCCAGGTGCTACCTCCACCACTTATTTGCTTTTTGATCCTGGCAATGGACAAGTTTGAGTAGCTCTCTAGTTCCTTATCTGCTAGTCATCTAAGACAAATCACTAACTTCTTTATCTCTTTGGATACTACATATATATATAGTGTATGTATATAACCTCTGAAAAAAATGACAAGGCTACACTAGATTATTTAGATCTAAAATTCTGATTTCATATTTGCTAGGGTTAATTGATGTTCCATTAAGCTACAAGGCTACAAGGCAGTCATAGACCAAGTCCACATAATCAGTAATAGAAAGTAGAAATCATCAAATTGAGATCTGTTCATCCTAATTAGTTTATATCTTGAATGAGCCAGAGTGAGGGTTTTCTTTTTTCCCCCTATATTATTCAGCTGTGATTCTGTAGAATGGCAACTGTTTCTGTAATTATCTTTGCATTAAGGTGACTAGAGAGGGGTAATAGCCTTCTCATTTCATGCACAGAAGGAATCAAATGAAAAATAAATTGAAGGTATGAATTCAACTAACATGTATCCTCTTTACACATTTACTGGCACAAGCTGGCATTTTCCCTCTCTTTCAGTGATATTTTGAAACTCTGTTAATTCCTCTATAGTACTGCTTCATTATAAAATCTTGCATTCTTTTATTTGGTTATCATGTATTATGTATTACATCATCATTACTAATATTCATATATTGCTTACTATAGACAGGGCACTATGCTAACTGCTTTATAATTTTCTCATTTGATCCTCTCAACAATCCTTTGAGATAGGTGCTATTAAATCCCCCATTCAGATGGGGAAATTGAGGCAGAGGTTAAGTAGTTTATCCTGGGTATTAGTATGTATATATCTGAATATATATACACACACAGTCATGTATACACATATATGTACTTATACATATATGTATATAATGTATGTGCATATGTTGTTTATGCGTATAATGTATAATATATGTGTATATTATATATATTTTTCATATAATGTATTGAGGATGGATTTGAACTCAGGTCTTCCTCACTCCAGATAGGACACTATGGCACATTACTGCTTCTAGCTGTAGAGATAAGAAAAACTTAAGAAATCATCCAGTCAATCCTCTTCATTTTACTACAAAAGAAACTGTGATCCAAGATGACAAAGGACATGCCTAATGTTAAATAGGTAGTAAGGATTAAAATGGAATTTGAATCCATGGCCTCTGACTCCTCTTTCCTCCAAAACATTATGTGGACTTGTGATTATATGAATAAAGAGAATTTCTGATATGGAAATTCTTTCCACTAATGCAGACTAGCAACTAATCTAGTTAATCCTTTTCATTTGTCGGGAGGCACAAAGATTAAAGAAGATGACTTGCCCTTAGTTACATAGGAAAGGACTTCCAGATTCCATAGCTTCCATATTGCCATACTCCATATATATTGTTCATTCAAAGCATAACAAAGTATTGTGAATGACCACATGATTTGTGGGATTATATAACTTTTTTCTTCAAAGGTATAAGTAGTTTCCAAAAAGGAATGGGAGATAATCCTTCATTAATATGAACCAAATGCAAAAAAATTAGTAAAATGATATTACACTTTTAATTTATTTATTTAACATGATGAATTGATTTAAAAAAAAAAGAAAACACTGGAAATACTTTTGTTCTTCTGAAATGAAACCTGCCTTGCTTCTCTTTCATTCTCAGAGCTGATTGGAGAGTTTCTTTATAATAGATTTTAAAATTTGAGTCCAAATTTCCTTCCTTCAGTGGAATTCAATTGGTTACTTTTTCTATATAAGGGATCACATAGAAAACTTCCAGAATCAGCATCCATAGGAGGGAGAAGAGATATGAATTTTCATCTCTTTGAAACCAACCACTGCAAAGAGATTCTTCAGTGAGGATGAACTAGGAAGCCAGTTAGAAGGGAATGCCGGTGCTGTTAAATCACAGTTGTTTCTTCCCACATTCTCCATGGAATAAATGTCAAAATGAAAGTCTGAGTATAAAAGATGTGGAAAACAGCAGCTCCATTGCTCTGGAATGAGCAGTCAGGTAAATGACAATTTTGAAAGGTCTACTTTGGAATTCAGAGATCTAAGAAAAGCTACAGTCTTTGTGGATCCATGAGGCATTTCATTGAAACCACACCTTTTTTTTCCTGACAGTCTTCTTCTCCCCAGAAAGTCTAATGAGCCTTGTGGAGGATGCAATAACTGCCATGAAAAATAATCTATACTCCAAAAAACCCTGATGACAATGATTCCTCCAAGTTAAAAAAGTTGCTGAAACATTGCCATTGAAAGGGCTATTCACAACCTCTGGGGAATCCCAGAGTGTACTAAGTGAAAGCTCCAAGTAGAGACAAAGAAACCATCTCGTTCCCTCCCTGTCCTTTTGGGGGGGAGAGGAAGGAAGGCAGGAAGAGTTGGGGAAAAGTAAGTGCCACTAGTCAGAAAATTAAGAATCTACTATTGAAGTGACCTTCTTTGAATGTCAAACGGCACCTAACATGACTTGTCAAATTTCCTCAGCAGCAGTGCCCAACAGGCTAAGGTGAGTGCTCGAAATAATGATTAACTGTGTTATAAATGCATCTGCCTCTACAAGGCCCCCCCATTTTTGCCTTGTTCTCAGATCACTCTCTTAGACAAGCAAACTCAGTCACAAAAGAGTTACCCAGGTGAAGAGATTTAATTTGTTTTGCCCATTGGCTTATATACTCCACCATTTATTTTCTCCTTTTAAAAAAATTTACCTTCTGTCTTAGACTCAATTTTAATTATTGATTCTAAAGCAGAAGAGTAGTAAGGTCTGAGCAATTGGGGCTAAGTGATTTGCTCAGATTTGAATATAGGTTCTCCCTACTCCAGGAGTAGTGCTCTATACACTGTGATACCTAGCTGCCCCTCCACCATTTATATGCACTTTTGTTTCTTTTTTTTAAATTATTTTTTTATTTTGAATATTTTCTCCTAGTTACATATTTCATGTTCTTTCCCTCTCCCTCAATCCCCCCTAACCCTCCTTAGCCAACGCACAATTCCACTGGGCTTTACAGTTATCATTGATCAAGACCTAATTCCATATTATTGATATTTGGACTAGAGTTATTGTTTCGAGTCTACATCCCCAATAATATCCCCATCAGCCCATGTGTTCATGTTGTTTTTCTTCTGTGTTTCTCCTCCCACAGTTCTTCCTCTGAATGTGGCTGGTTTTCTTTCTTATAAATCCCTCAACCTTGCTCTGGATCCTTGCATTGTTGCTAGTATGAAAGTCCGTTATGTTCGATTGTATCACAGTGTATCAGCCTCTGTGTACAATGTTCTCCTGGATCTGCTCCTTTCACTCTGCATCAATTCCTGGAGGTCATTCCAGTTCACATGGAATTCCTCCAGTTCTTTATTCCTTTGAGCACAATAGTATTCCATCTCCAACAGATACCACAATTGTTTCTAAGTGATTAGGTGATAAAGTGTCAGATAGCTGAGGTATAGTGAGTAGAGTCCTGAATTTGCAGTCAAGAAGATTTGGGTTCCAGTACTGAAACAAAGTCTAGCTATATAAACCTGGGCTATGATATTGTACTTTAACTTTTGTAAAGTTAGTTATTAAATTTTATATGATCCTTGAAATTATGGGTTAAGAAGATAACTGAAACATGACAGTGAAATATGGAGAATCAGAAACGTAGCTGGGAGAGAAGTGAGGACTAAGGGCTTAAGACCCAAAGTAAAGAACAAAAACAGCTTCCATTTTCAAAGAGTTTCCATTCTATTGGAAGAAATGATATATAAATAAATGAACAAATATAACAAATTCATAAAGTAAATGTAAAATGATATGAGTGGAGAGTTCCATGAACTAACTGGTTGGGAAGATCAGGAAGAGCCTTTCGTAAGAGGTGGAACTAAAAGTTGTCTGTAAGGAATCTGGTTATCAAGTAAGATAAAGGAGTGCATTTCAGGTATGGGTAAAGACTTAGAGATGGGAAAAAAGTATTACTTATTGAGTAGCAGCTTGCAGATTGGTCTGGCTGGAAGACAATGCATGGAAGGGAGTATTATGCAATGAACATGGAAAAGTCATCTGGAACCAAATTAGAAAGGACTTTAAATGGCAGAGTTTATATTTTATCAAAGTGGCAAAGTGGTTCTGGAACAGGGTATGGCATGATCAGGTCTGTGGTTTAGGGATATCAATTTGGTAGTTGTGTATGATTGTGTTTTTAAAAGTACAAAGATCTAGAAAAGGAAGTTCTATTACACTTTTTGTTACCTTTATTGAGAGGAATAAGGATAGGAACTGGGCCTGTGATTTCATTCCTATCATAGGGAACACCCAGATTTATATTTTCTTTGCAAGTCTTAGGAAAGTGACTACAATACTGAGAAACTAAATGTCTTAATATAAAGTGACACAGGAAGATGGCATAGAGGCACACCTTGAACCTGACTCTTCCTTCATGCTCAACTTTCTATCCACTATACAAAGGGGCTTATTTTGACAAAATGTCTTTATTTACATAATAATGATAACAAAAATAATTTCCCTAAATAATTTACTAGAAAGCTTCTCTTCATTTTCCCAACTAGAAATGACCTGCTTCCTCTTTAAACCTCCTAATTCTTTTTTATGTATCTTTCCTTTGCCACATTATCATATACCACCTTTGGTCATGCTTATTCATGCACTGGTTACAATCCTTTACTAGACTATAAGCTCCTTGATGCCAGAGTCTGTTGCTTTGCAGAAAATCTTTTTCTTAAAAATTTAATTTATTAATTTATAACATTTCTCCATGGTTATAGGATTCATGTTCTATCCCTCCCTTCCTCCTAACCCCTCCCATAGCCCACACACAATTCTACTGGGGTTTTACATGTGTCATTGATCAAGACCAGTTTCCATATTTTTGATATTTGCATTAGGGTGCTCATTTTGAGTCATTATCCCTAATTATATCCCCATCCACCCATGTGATCAGGCAGTTATTTTTCTTCTGTGTTTCTACTCCCACAGTTCTTTCTCTGGATGTGGATAACGTTCTTTTCCATAAATTGCTCTGTCATTGCATTTCTGCTAGTAGAGAAATCCATTACATTTATTTTTACCACAGTGTATCTTTCTCTGTGTACAATGTTCTCCTGGTTCTGCTCCTTTCTCTCTGCTTTGCAGAAAATCTTGCATATACTAGGTGCTTAATGTTTAGTGAATTACATGAAATTACATTGAACAAAGCACTTTAGCATTTACAAAGTGCTTTTGTGAAGATCTCATTTAATTCTTATATCAACTCTTTGAATGGGATTTATAGCAAAGTTGAAAGAAAGCTTCCTAATTCCCTCATATTATAGATAAGGAAATCACAATTCCGAGAAGCTAAGTAACTTCTCTGTTCAAGTTTGCAAGATAGCAAAACTGGGACTAGAACTCAAATTCTGGGTTCTAATCTATTGATCTCTCCATGATATTACTTTTTTTAAAAAATCAGGCTTATCATTTGACTAGGAATGATAAAATCCATATTGGTCCACGTTGGAGGAGAGTGTAGAACCCTGGCTACATTTGGAATGAGTGAGCATTCTCTCAGCAATCAACACAAACATTTGTAGTGATAAGTTTTTGTTTCAACCCTCTGATTCTTAATATTTCAGCCTTTAGTTTCAGGAGCTCAATACCACCTAGAATTTATTTACTGAGAAATCAATAGGAACAAATGTTACACAGATTCTAATTTGCCACTCACCTACCATGCTACATTTTAGGACAATAGTGTGTGCATGTGCATATGTGTATGTGATACCTAGTCCAACATAGTAACAATAGCTATCAACTTCTTTGAAAAGGATAATTATTTTACCCTGAAAAATAAAAGAAAGAATCAGATATTTATCCTAAGGAATCTATAAACAAGCCATTGACATTTTTAGTCTTTTAATGGTACTCATATCAATATAATTTTATGTAACAATTTTCTTTCCACAGCAAATACACTGGTATTCTGCATTCATATAGTGCTTTAAGTTAGGGATGATTTAATTCAAGTCAATTCAGCTAGCAATTATTAAATGTTTACTATACACAAGGCATTGAATGTGGGCTGAAAATAGTTTTCCCTCCTAACAATCTTATAAAATCCAGCATCTTTTGAGTAAAGATGATTATGTTTCATGTAAAAAATATTGAATTTGGAGTCAGAAGACCTCTGTTAAAATCTCAGTTCCGGGACTTAATGCTATATCTATAAAATGAAGACTCTCCACCTCTAAAGCTATGAGCCTATAGTCACTATATATGTTTGGAAGTCTATGGAAATAATCTAACAGATAAGTTCCTCAGTGCAAGTAGCAGTCTCATTATATCTTTGTACTTCTTCTTTTGCCCAATAGATCTAAAAAAATTTCTTTTCTTTAATTTTTCTCACCCATTTCAGATCATTCTGGGCTTTTGTGTTCTTAGCCTTGTTCCTCTAATATGCCATGAATTTACATTCTCTATCCCATTACAGTGGCTTTGATAGAGGCATATTTGGTATAGTTGGGAAATTTGCAAATGCCCCAAAGAATACTGGGTAGGAAAAGTGGGGTGAAAAGAATATTTTCAAATCTTGACTGAGGCACACAAATGCCTTAGTCCTTGCTAGGGCTAAAAACTTCCCTGATAACCAATCTCTTCTGTATCGAGGATCACAAATATCAATTCACTCACTGAAAAGGAAAAAAAAATTGAGAAAAAAGATCAGGGTTAGGAGGGTGAGTTAGGAAAAAGGAAAAAAATTGGTTTCAAAGATACTTGGTTTTAGCTGTTATATCAACTGAGAGAAAGGCCATCAGAGTAATTTTACAATAGAAACGTTGGTTGGAAATAAACTTCCAGGAAACCCTGACTTTCTTTAAAACTTAGCTCGGATCTCATCTTCTGCAAGAGATCTTTCCTTCCCAAACTGATACCACACACATTTCTGGTATGCTCTAAATTTGTCCTCTTTATAAATTGTATGTATGTAGTTGTTTGAACATTGTCTCCCCCATTAGACCAGGAGCTCCTTAAAAATAAGTGGCGTGTGTTTGACTTTCTTGCATCCCCAGCACTGAGCACAATGCATGGCACATTGTCAACACTTAGTAAATGTTTTTAACTCACTGAGATCCTAGAGAGATGGGTGAGTGATCTAATTGAGGTTCAGCGAGAGCCATGTAAGGGCATCATAGGAGAATCAATGCCAGGTCAACTGCCTATCAACCACCATTAGTCAGAGGCATGCTTTATCTGCCAAAATACCAGAGCTTCACAAATGCCCAATTGCTGTCACACTGGAGAATGTGCTCTGAAGCTTTGGCAAATAATAGTTTTTCTCATTCTCCAAACAGCCTGAGGCTAAGTTCTGTGAGAGAATGTCAATGTAGGAAGCAGGGAATATGGGAGTACTTCTTTATTTTAACTTGGTTTGCTTCAACTGCCTTTAATGAAAAAATGGAAACACTTTGGGGACAGAGCAAGAGAAGGTAGTAATCATACATTACTTTGAGCTTCACTGCTAATTTCAAAGTGCTAAATCTCAGCTTGAGCTTTGAGCCTTTCTAGGTCTCTTCCAGATTGGGTGACTATTATTGAAGAATTATTCTTCCTTTGTTTAATTTGCTTAGCACTGACAAGACAAATAAAATAATAAATGACTATAGGATGCCAGAGAAAATTGACATATTCTCAAATGGCCCTTCTCAGATTCATTTTTCAAGCCCATATTCCTGGTGTAGCTGAATGCTAATGGTTTGAAATCCAGCACTATTTGGAAAAACTGACTTTAAGGCTATGGGCAATATATTGTAAATGAGTTGTCATGTGAGCTGATCAATCAGGTGTGCAAAGCATCATTAGTTCTTGGTAATGAATGATGTCCTTGTATCACTCTGCTCATTTTTCTTTCCATGATCTAAAGTGTCTGTCTCAGCTCCCAAACATAAAATGATGTATGTTACTGACAGGTCCCTCTTGGGCCATCTTGCTGACACAACTCTTCATGAAGTTGGGTTTGGAACGTTTGGAAAGCAAATGCTCTCATTCATTTCATTTTTAAAAAGAATTTGTTGCAGTTATTGTGGGGCCTCATACCCCTCAGATATCTTTCACTAATTTTATTCTTCATCACTACCCTTTATTAAAATAAAGTCACTGGTTGCAAGTCTTTTCTCTATTTATTTATCTATATTTAAGACTATTCACCTATTAAACTGTTTACTAAATAGATTATTCATCTCAATCTAGATAATAATGGCTAGCATTTATATATAGCAACTAGCTTATATATTATATATTGCATATATAATATACCATAATTATATATTAAGTGAATATATGTGCACATATATTCACTTAATCCTTAAAACAACTCTGTGAAGTACTTATTATTACTACTTTAAAGATGAGGAAACTCAGGTCAAAAGAGATGTTAAAATAGAAGTTGCAGAAATGGCAATGGCTAATCATCAATGGACTACTATTTGCTACCTGCTGTTTCATTGGCTCACATAGTTTCCATATAGCCAGGAACACATGGAGATTCTGTTTTCCAAATAGTTGTTATATTTAAACAAATTTTATTGAACTTGTTACAGTGCCTATATTTCCCTCTATATCTCTCCCCACTCACAGAGCGCCATTTCTTATAACAAAGAAGCATTTTTAAATAGAAAAAAGAGAAGAGAAAAATCATCAAAACTGACCAAAAAAGAATTCTTAAATGAAAAGAATAAACATTTTGGAAACTTTTTACAAGTAATGGGGGAAAATAAAATAAAATTTAAGTTAAAAGTAAAAAAATTTAAAAGAAAATTCTAAAATATAAGATATTTCACACTGTTAGTATATTTCCTCCCCACATATTTCAAAGAATTAGAGAAATTCTGTTTTCATAAATCTTCTTTAGAGCCAAGCTTGTCCTTTGTACATTTGTATTATTCATTTTCTTAATTTCTCCCAGTATTTCTCTCCCTCTTCCAAGAGAGCTATATTATTTAACAAGTAATATTTTAAAGAATCTTTAACACTTGATCTTAGCCAAAAGGATTTAAAAAAAGAGACAGAAATCAGTCAAATACATCAATACATCAAAATTTTTGAAAATATATGAAAATTACTATATCTGAGGCCCTCCCAACTTCTGCAAAGCAGTGGATTAGAAATTCTCATTTGTTTTCTTGAGGTCCTGCTTATTCTTTGTATATTTATAATATTTAATTTATATTATTTTATATTTTTTCTATTTATATTGTTGTACTCATTTTTATCTATTGTTTAATAGGTTCTGCTTACTTCATTCTGCATCAGATGATAAAATCCTTTCCATATTTCTATGCATTCATTTCCTATAGCCCAGTTATGGTCTATTATATTCATGTAATACTCTATTATCCAGTTTCTCACCTGTATGCATTTTCAGACTTTATCAGAATTTCTGTTAAAAGTACAAGAACAGATAACCCTGAAATTCTCATCTCCTCAACATCCATGGCTCTGGTACCATTTCTCATTCTAGAGACGGTAGAGAGTAGACAGTAGACTACTCTCCCATAGTCTCCATATAAAGAGGGTGCCATCTCCTAATTTCCCACCTGACTACTCTCCTGGTTCTACAATGCTTACTCTCTGAGTAGCCTCCCCACCTATCACTTTGAGCTTCTTTTTATGTCTTGTCTTTCCCCACTAGACTGTGAGCTTCTAGTGACCAAAGATTATGTTTTACCTTTTCATCCCCAGCACTTTGCATAGTACCTGGCACATAGTAGACGCTTAATATAATTAAAAAAAATTTTTAAACCCTTACCTTCCATCTTGGAATCAATACTGTGTATTGGCTCTAAGGCAGAAGAGTGGTAAGGGCTGGGCAATAGGGCTTAAGTGACTTGCTCAGGGTCACACAGCTAGGAAGTGTCTGAGGCCAGATTTGAACCTAGGATCTCCCGTCTCTAGGTCTGGCTCTCAATCCCCTGAGGCATCCAGCTGCCCCCTTAATATAATTTTTTACTGACTGAATGTATCACTGTTTGTTTACCTATTTCTACTTTGTTTCCAATTTTTTTGCAAAAAGGACTTACTACTTCCTGATGTAAGGTGGACTATTCAAAGAGGCTGTTTGAACTTGATTATGATATTATAAAAAAGTTAGAAGAGCTATCAGCCTTCTGGCAAAAGGAGATGAAAGCAGAATCTTCAGGTACCTGGAGCATCTGCGCCTCCTGACAAGTTTCCTGATGGGCCATCTCTGAGGAGCAGCCTGCTTAATTCAGGTCAGCATTGCATAGAATTAAGAATCCATATTCTGCAAGTCAGAGAGCAAGTTGATCATTGGCTTTGCCATTCTCAGAAGAAAACATGGTGTGGGAAATATTTTGCAGCAACTACTGTAAGTCTGAACCCACTCTTCCCAGCTATCAAGGTTGTAGAGAAAAGTATTTTCACACTTTGAGAGGTTATTTATTGTATTTCATTACCTTGTAAGCAAGTCTTCATTTATAAAAACTAATAAAAGCTAACTAGTCAAAAATTTTAAAAAGCTAATTAGTTAATTGAGGTTAGAAATCTATTAACTGGTTTAATGTTAAGGAAAACAAACTAGAAAGGGGCTAATGAGTGATAATAGAGAAAAAAATACCTCCACCCAGCAAGACTATTCTTAGAATCATTAGAGGAAGTGTAGGTAGCTGTGCTCTGTTCTTTGTACTTTTGTACATGAGAACTGATTTTACCTAGAAATATTAGAATAGGTTTTTATCAAGACTGTTTATTTGAACATTCATGTTCTTAATGATCCAATCTATCACATATGGAATCAAGACCAGGACACTGTTGAAGACCTGAGGAAAAAAAATATCATTCATGTCTCAAAAAGGCATTTGGGGGCAGGTATATAAAGTGGAGTAGGAGACAGGAAATTTTCAGCCAAACAATTGACCTGCTAGTCCAGGTGAGGGTTGGGAGAATAAGTCCCAGAGCTGATATGCTACATTAGAATCACAGATTCAGAATGTAAGGGACTTCAAAACTATCTAGTCTACCTTCTTATTTTATAAGTGAGGAACACAAAGGGATTAGGTCATAAATGTCAGAGGAAGGATTTCAATTTAGTTCTTCCTGATTGCAAGTTTATTGGACCAGTAATTGAGTATGAAAATGTGGTATCATAATTAAAGAATAATTGGAGACTATTTTGGAAAACAAAAACACAATCTGGCATTGTAATCATTTCTTCCATGGTAATTTTCCCCAATTTTAATTGCCATTTTTATAGATGAAAGATATCTTTTTTCTTAATCTTTATTAAGCAAAAAAAAAAAAAAGGGCAGCTGGGTAGCTCAGTGGAGTGAGAGTCAGGCCTAGAGACAGGAGGTCCTAGGTTCAAACCCCGCCTCAGCCACTTCCCAGCTGTGTGACCCTGGGCAAGTCACTTGACCCCCATTGCCCACCCTTACCAATCTTCCACCTATGAGACAATACACCGAAGTACAAGGGTTTAAAAAAAAACAAACAAAAAAAAACCAATCCCTTTAGTATCCTTTGTTCTTTATAAAGGATCAAATTCAAGTAAAATCATAGGAAAGAAAACACAAGTCAAGGAATTAATATATCTAATAAAATTTTTGCATTACTTTCCAATATAACTAAACCTGTTTGTTATGGACCAAGATATTTGTGAACCTTTAAAATCATTGCAAACTCCTCCCCTACTTCTCTCTTCCCATATTCCCATAACACTAGGGGGACTATTGTGAGCAAGGAACTTCAGGTGCAAATTTGGTGAAATTTGAGACAACTTTACCCTCAGGAGGATTTTTCTTGAACCCAATCATGAGCCTTTGGGGCAAAAAGAATATAAAAGCACTTCTTAGAACTTTATCTAGGTGTTCCTGAGATCCCAGAGAAATTGCTTGCTGATTGATTTTATCCTGGCTGATGTCACTTGTATCTGCTTTCGTGAGGTGCTTTTCACTCACCTTGAGAACTGACTTTACTTGGGAAAATTAGAATAGGTTTTTATCAAGACTATTTATTCTAACTTTCAGGTTCTTAGTGATCCATTCTATCAGATATGGAATCAAGACACCATTGAAGTTAGGCTAGGATCCCTGTGTGGGCCTGGAAAAAAACCTAACAAAAATACTGTTAATAACTCAAAAAATCATTTTTGGGTGGGAGTATGGAGAGAGCCAGGAGCCAGGAAACTTCCAGCGAAACAAAATTTTTTTATGAAAATAGCCAGCTTTATTGTACTCTTAGTTTAATAACTCTATGAGCATTCCCCCTTTAATTTCCAGGATATCAGTATTGTCCTAGATCACCTACAACCAGTAAAATACTATGGTTACAAAACTCAGGATTGCTGGCCAGAGGTCTGAGTGTGGACATACATGTTGGTCAGGCCTTGCGGGGAAAGATGGAAAGAAAAGATGTTGAATATTCCAGATTGGAAATGTCTTCCTTCTGGATGGGAATGCCCAAAATGACCCAGTTTAAAGACTTGTTTGAATCCATGTGGTATCACAGAACTTCCTGATTCTTTAGGAAACTCTTTTGAGAAGGTGACTACCATGTTCATTTCCATCTTTTTTCTGGTATTCAATCCCCAGAGGGAACATACTCAATCCTTGAGAAAACTAAGCAAAAAATTCACATTCTTCTCCCTGAAAAAATATACCAACAAACAAAAGGCCAAATTAAGCCAACTTAAGATTTTGGCCTCTTCGAAGATAATGACCAGCTTGAAAGTGAGCTAGGGTCTTATGGCCTAATGGAAAGAAGATTGAACTCGAACTGAGAACTATAACTGATATGGAGGATGTTGGAAAAGATTGAAGGCAAAAGTAGAAGGGAATGATGAAGGATGAATTGGCTAGATAGTGTCATGGAAACCATGAATACAAACTTGGACAGACTTTAGGAAATAGTGGGTATCCTATGGTCTACGGGGTCACAAAGAGTCAGACAAGACTAAAAGATTAAAAAAAAACATTGTATGTATATGTACATTATATTATATTTACATATAAATCATCTCTCATTTTTGAAGATGATCAATGAAATAGTATGGTGCTATCTTGATTTGTGCATGAATTGAATTTAAGTGAGGCAGAGTTACACAGAGTCATTAGCTTCACTCTCTCTTCCACAGTTGTTGAAGTCCAGTGGCAAGACAAAAAAGTCAGAATGCATGGGATGCAGTGGATGACTTTGGCATCTTCAATGTCTGACCAAGTTCTAAGTACTCCATAGCGTCTGCCTCAGCCACCATCATGGCTGTTGGAACAAATTGTTCTCATCTTCCCATTCCATCAGATAGAATATCTATATCTATCTACCCATCCATGTATCTATCTATCCATCCATCTATCTATCTATCTATCTATCTATCTATCTATCTATCTATCTATCTATCTATCTATCTCTGTCTATCTAGTTATTAAATACAAGGTAGTTTAGGGGAAAGCACACTGAAGGGGAAGAGCTCAAAAGGCTTAATTAAGAAGTTAGAGACTGATCTTAGTTATAAAAAAAGAGAGACCATGTGGTTGAAGTAAGGACATAATTCATTCAAGGCACAGGGGGCTGCCAGTGCAAAGTCATTGTGATGGGAAATGGGCATGTCCTCTATTGAGGCACAGAAGGAAGGCCAGCTTGTCTAGATTGCAAAGTGTGGAGTTGGCTAGTCCAATGAGGCTAAAATGGAGGTTTCATTCAGATCAGACTGTATACACTTTTAAAAGCTAAACAGAGGAGTTTATATTATTGTATTGTAGAGGGAATAGAAAGGCTTTGGAGTTAGTTAATCAGAAAAGTCAACTCAAGGAGAGTTGGCAGTGGGGATGGTGCACCAATTAGGAAGTTGATGCAATTACCCAGGTGAAAGGGTGATGAAAGCCTGAATTAAGGTGATAGCTATGTGACTGTGAAAAGATTGGATGCAAGTGATTTTTTTTGAGTTGAATCTGGCCAAGCCTGGATATCTTTGACATTGTCTAAATTTACCATCATTCATCTATGGGGTAAAATGTAATTTACATATTTTACTCAAAAATCAAACAATCACCAAGCTTCTTGTGTGAAAGACACTATGATGATAAATTGTTCTATGCTATTATGGGTTGGTTGTTTTTTTTTTAATAAGAAAGACACACTAGGAATTATTTTCAAATTCAAGTTTTAATCCTCAAGTGAAACATCTTTATTCAACTAATCCTAAGAAGTAACTGCTTAAGAATAAATAAATGTTAGCAGTTATATATTTCCTTATCAATGTCATTTTTTCCAATATTAACACCAGCCTTAAGCCATTGGGTAAGGTTTATTAGTTCTAAAGAGATGTTTTTATGATTTTGGAAGCTTTCTTTAATTTTTGCCAGCCATCATGGACTGTATCTTAAAGGAAACTACTGTCAGTACTGAGATTTGGAATGCATTTTCATGTGGTACTGATTATGTATTAGGCTTGTTGACCTTACAAATACTGGGGAGAATATGGCTTGATGAGAAAGTATTGATTTCCAGTTTAACTTTTAGGAATTTTCTATTCTCTCTCTCTCTCTCTCTCTCTCTCTCTCTCTCTCTCTCTCTCTCTCTCTCTCTCTCTCTCTCTCTCTCTC
>NC_058133.1:446129212-446162874 GCF_016433145.1 Gracilinanus agilis
TTTCCCCTGGAAATATATAGTCAATTTTGATGGGTAGTTGATCCGTGGTTGCAGGCCCAGCTCTCTTGCCTTTCTGAATATTGTATTCCAAGCCTTACGGTCTTTTAGCGTGGAGGCTGCCAGATCCTGTGTGATCCTGATTGGAGCTCCTTGATATTTGAATTGTCTCTTTCTGGCTTCTTGTAAGATTTTTTCTTTTGCTTGAAAGCTTTTGAATTTGGCAATAATATTTCTACCCGTTTTTTTCTCTGGATCGAATGTAGTGGGTGTACTATGAATCCTTTCGATGTCTATATTGCCCTCTTGTTGTAGGACTTCAGGGCAATTTTGCTGAATAATTTCTTTTAGTAAGGAGTCCAGGTTTCTATTAATTTCTGGTTTTTCTGGAAGACCAATTTCTTTACAAGTCTCAGGGCGCTGCTTCCACAGTCGTATACCTGTCCACACTGGTTCCCCACTTAGGCTTTAGTTCCTGGCTGTGTCTGCCTCCACCCACGCCTCCGCCAGTGCCTGTGCTCTGCTCAGCCTGCGCTCTGCGTGCTGCGTCCTGCTCTTGCGTTCAGATTTCGCCTGCGTTTTTTGGCTTAATGGGGTCCGAAGTTTTGCTGCTCTCAGGAACAGGCCCCGGAGCTGCCAATGACTCGATGGGTGCCCCAAACTTGCTCTATTTCTTTTTAGCTGGCTTCGGAGCTATAGATGAGTGTGGAGGGGGTGGGGGTGGGGTGGTTGCTCAGCCCGCGATTTCTTGAGGGCTGTTTCACCCCTTTATAGCATGGAAATGCCTCGATTCCACGTACCTTCCACACTGTGCCCTGTTGTGGGGGTTCCTCCCTTCGTCTGGACTTGTTTTTATGTCCCCTTGAGGAGTTTTGTGTGTTTCAGTCAGGAGAGGTTAAGAGCTGCTTCTTACTCTGCCGCCATCTTAACCCGGAAACTGGAGCATGTTTTTATAAGTTGTTGTTTGGTTGTTTCAGTCATGTTTTACTCTTTCTGTATCCATTTGAGGTTTCCTTGTGTGTTATTTGGAACATTTGGAGAGTTCCATTTAGAGGTATTTGGGGCTCATTTGAACTTTTAAATGACAAACTTCCTGTGGACATTTGGGGGAATTTGAAACTACATTTTTCCATGGCGCAACGGGTTTCCTGTTTTGGACGTGATGATGTCTTCAAAGTAAAGCCCGGCTTAAAAGTTGGGAGTTTGGGCTTGGGATTTTCTCTTTCGTTCAAAACAGCCAAAGGGATAGAAGGTAATGGCTGAAATCGTGTTTTTTGAAATAGATCTTAACCAGGCACATGGTCTAATTTATTCTACCAACAATGACCATGATTAAAATATTACTTCTCCTTTTACTCTCAGTCTTTACTTATTTTACTTATAACAGTTGGCAAAGATATGGGAGTAGTTTGCCATTTCCTCCTTCAGCTCATTTTATAGAGAGGGAAATTGAGGCAAACATTGTTAGGTGAGTTGCCCAGGGTCACATGGCTAGTATGAGGCTGGATTTGAAATGCAGTCTTCCAGACTCCAGGTCTAGCACTCTATTCACTATATCACCTTTCTATATGCATGCTTGTAAGTTGTTTGGTTGTTTCAGTCATGTCATCCTTTTAATGCAATATGTATCCTTTTTATATGTACTTATCTGTTTAAATTTTTAAAAAAATGTGGTATCTGTTGGTGATGGAATAGTATTGTGCTCAAAGGAATAATTAACTGGAGGAATTCCATGTGAACTGGAATGACCTCCAGGAAATGATTCTGAGCAAAAGGAGTAGAACCAGGAGAACATTGTACACAGAGATGGATACACTGTGGCATAATTGAACATAAAGGACTTCTCTACTAGCAGCAATGCAATGATCCAGAACAATGCTGAAGGACTTATGAGAAAGAATACTATCCACATTCAGAGGAAGAACTGTGGGAGTAGAAACACAAAAGAAAAACAACTGCTTGAACACATGGGTTGATGGGGATATTATTGTGGATGTAGATGCTAAATAATCACCTTAGTGCAACTATCAATAATATGGAAATAGGTCTTGATTAATGGTACATATAAAACCTAGTGGAATTGCATGTTGGCTATGGGGGGGGTGTTTGAGGGAGAGGGAAAGAACATGAATCATGTAAACATAGGAAAATATTTTAAATAAAAAAAGAAACAAAAATAAATTAATTAAAATTTTTTCAAGATTATGTCAGTACAATCTTTAATAATTTTTTTACATCTTCCCATCCATGTTATCTCCTTTCATCCTATCTATACCCCTTATCCAAGATGGCAGGTAACAAAAAACAGGTCATATACGAGTTATCATAGTAATACATCTCCATTTTTGTTATGTTGTAGAACTAGATACATATCATTTATACTAGAGAAAAATTCATAGAGGCAATAAAGCAAGGAAATGATATGCATCAATTTGCATTCAGACTGCATCACTTCCTTTTCTGATGGATAACCTTTTTCATTATGAGTTTCTTGAAGTTGTCCTGGATCCTTACCTTGTTAATAAGATGATCATTCACAGTTCATGATCACACTTTTTTGCTATTATTGTGTAGAGTGTTTCGTGGTTCTACTCACTCCTTTTTGCATCATTTCATATAAACATTTCTAACTTTTTTGTGATCATCTTGTTTGTCATTTTTTTATGGCACAAAAGTATCCCATTACAATCATATACCACAACTTATTCAGTCATTCCCCAATTAATGGACAAATCTTGTTTCCAATTCTTTGCTAACACAAAAAGAGCTGCTAGAAATATTCCTGTACAAGTAGATGCTTTCCCCCTATCTTTGACTTCCTTTGGATACATAGTTGTGATATTGCTAGGTCAAAAGGCATATACAGTTTTATGGTCCTTTGGGCATGGTTCCAAATTGCTTTCTAGAATGGTTATATGTATGTATCTATTTATGCTTATCTTCAAATTCCTCCCAACTCTGTATTCAAGATTTCCTTTACCATGCCCTAGTTCTTCACCCCAAAGCCTACTTTAGTTCTGGAATTGGTAATATGCTCTACCCCTCTGGCCTCTTCCTCTAATTGGATATCTCCTCCTAGACCTCTATTTAAGGAGGGTACCAAGGTCAACAATTTCATTCTTCTCCAAACTGCAATCCGGACTGCCTCTACAATTACTCCCTTCCTCTTCAGCTTCCTTTTATGTTTTATTTTCCTCCATTAGAATAAAATCTCCTTGATCACGGGGACCATATTTCTTTCTACTTATATTTGTATTCACACCATTTAGAACAGTTCCTGGTACATATTAAGGTCTCTTTAAGTGTTAGTTGACACACTAACTGACTGAGCCAGCTCAAGAACTACCTTTGAAAGATCTTTCCCTTTCCTCTCAGTTTCATTTGACTTCCACACTAAGTCTAAATAATATCTACTTTGTATTCTTCTTCTACATTTTCAATTGTCTATATTTTGTCTCCCTTTTATAATGTACACTTCTTCAAATGTCAAGAATTTTTATTATTTTTTGTGTTTGTGTTTGTGTTTGGTTTGGTTGGTATAGAATACTACCCATGTAGAATAAGGTGTCAGAAATGTTTATTGTCCTCTGGTTATTAATATATATACTATAGATCTACAGCACCCTTCCCCTACCAATTGTGCTGAGAGTTGTTGTAAGAATCTTGCTGACTTGGATCCCAGGGCTAAGACTGAAACCATTTCAAAATACCTTGATAACAGGGCAGGAAGCACAGTTCCCTTCAGCCTCCACTCCTCCTACACCTTCAGCTTCTACTTCCAGCTGGGGAAAATATGACCTCAGGGCTCATTAATAATCCATCAGCCTAATCTAGTCAATCAGCAGAACAGAGGAAAAGCCCCTTCAGAACAGAATATCCAAACCCACAGATGCAGCAAATAATCAGAGAAGCAAGATTACAGTTAATGACAGGGGGGAAAGAAGGAAAAATATGAGTAAACAACAGAAAAAGAAAAAAAGAAATTACAATAGACAGCTTTTATCCAGGTAATGAACAAAGAGCAAATGGAACTGAGGAGGACCAAGAAACACCAAGTAAAAAGGCAGAAACTCCAGGGAATTTGACTCAGGATTTGGAAGAACTCCAAATACAATAAAAAAAAACAATTAAGAGAGGCTGAGGACAATTGGGAAAAGAACTTAAAAAGCAAAAGAAGTCATCTGGAAACAGAGGCATGTGCACTAAAACAAGAAAATAGTGTCTTGAAAACCAGAATTGACCAGCTTAAAAATGAGGCAAAGAAACTGAAAGATGACCTACAAAGAAAAACTGACCAGTAAGAGAAGGATGACCAAAAAGCCAGGGAACAAATTCAGTCTTTAAAAATTAGAATCCAATAATTAGAAGCAAATGACTTTACAAGGCAGCAAGAGTCTATAAAACAAAATCAAAAGAATGAAAAAATTGAGGAAAATATGAAACACCTCATATATAAAACTACAGACCCAGAAAAGAGACTGAGAAGAGACAATTTAAGAATTATTGTTCTACCAGAAAATCATGACCAAAGAAAAAGCCTAGACATCATTCTACAGGAAATTATCCAAGAAAACTGACCCAATGAAAAAGAGGGAAAAGTGTAGATTGAAATAATCCACAGATCATCTACATTAATCCCCAATTGACAACACCCAGGAATGTTACAGCCAAATTCAAGAACTACTCAACTCAGGAAAAGATACTATAAGCTGCTAAGAAGAAACCATCCTGAAATCATGAAACCACAGTTAGGATAACACAGGCCCTGGCTGCATCCACACTTAAGGACTGGAAGGCATGGAATATGATATTCTGGAAAGCACAGGAACTGGATCTATAACCAAGAATCAATTACCCAGAAAAATTGACTCTATTCTCATAGAAGAAAGTATGGTCTTTTAATACAATAGAAGACTTTTAAGCATTCTGAAAGAAAAGACCTGACTTAAACAGAAAATATGATGCCCAAACAAAGAGCTCAAGAGAATCACCAAAACGTGATTAAGAAAGGGGTACAAATTTTTAAGGGGCTCAAAAAGTTCAGATTACTTGTATTCGTGTAATAAAAGATGATTTATTGGTAATTCTTAAATATCATTATTATCATCAGGGTAGCTAGAATGAATTTACTTAGAGGGTACAGTGACAATCTGTATAGGATGATATGTCAAAAATACATATAAAAACTGGAGTAAAAAGAGGATAATACTAAGAGAAATGGGAAAAGAGATAAAATGGGGTAAGTATATGTTGCATAAAGAAGTGCATGGGGGGAGGTAGGGAGAAGACCAATACAATGGAAGAGTGAAAGAGGTTAGAGACAGTCTCCAAGAAAATTTTAATCATTACAATGGGAAGGGTCATAAAGGTTCAAATGGAAGGAAAACCTCCAACTCCATATTCATTCATCATCATCATAATCGTAATCAACATCTGCATCATCAACATCATCATCAGCATCAGTAACAACATCATCAACATCATCAACAACATCGTCAACATCAACAACAGTATCATCAGTGTCATCAACATCATCATTAACAACAACAATATCATCAATATCATCATTATCAACATCATCAACAGCACCATCAACATCTTCATCATCATCAACATCACCATCATCTATATCATCATTATCAACATCAAGATCAATAAATAACTATTTATCTTTTCCTGGACCAGGAAAAATTTTTTGCTGGGTGGCCTAACCTAATAGCATACTATGCAGAGTACTGAATGAGAGCCAAAAGACCTAAACTCTAAGCTTGAGTGTCACTATATGTCTTTTTGGGGATAAAAAGAAAGCCTTCTTTTTCCTGAACTCAGTTTCCTCATTCATGTATGAGTGAAGCTTATCTGGATTCTGCATTAAGTTAATCAATTAAATCAAAGAATAAACTAGGTGTAAACAAGAAAAAAAAAGCTTTCTGTAGTATGGTAGCAAAGTTCAGAAAATCAAAACTCCTGGTATAGCTTGGCCCCTTAAGTCCCTGCATGACTAGGGCACTTTATTCCTTCTCAGGTGGAGATACTGACTGGGTCAGTACCTTTTCGATTCTACACCTTGGAGTTCCTTGCCAATTTAGTTTACGCTTAACATGTTCAAATAACACATTGATTCAATGCAAATGGTACTTAATTAAAATGGAATAAAATATTAAATAACAAGAGAAAATAAAAAAAAATAAATTTAAGTCCAAGGACAAAAAAAAATAAAGTACACTATAATACACTTCCCTGTCTAGTACATGGAGTTAGAAAAGTTTACTTCATCTTGGGTACCAGAGTATCCTCTATCTACTATAAATCAGGAAATATATAGTAGGAAAATTTTGCTCTAATATTTTTATTCAGTGTATATGGGAGAAATCCTACCAGATCATGGATTATTTTTCAAATGTATCATCAGCTGATTGAAGTATCCTTCTAGAACATGCAGCAATCTTGGCTCTAGATCCAAATTAAATAATTCAGTTTCATCTGATGCAATTGAATTCAACAATGAATTGTTTCCCAGTCACATGGTAGTTGTAGTTCTTTGTACTCGAGAGGATCAGAATGATAGCAATATGTTAGGTTGAATATGACCAATAAGAGGTCAGAAGATTCTACTACAGGTTGAGCACAGATAGCCCAAAGGAACAATTGGTATGAACATGTCTTTGAATTTGTGAATCACATAATTCTTTTGAGCTACTGCCAATCTGCATTGCTCAAAGAGCACAGTGCCTTCTTTGGTATGGGTTTACCTTGCTGGATGGTCGTGTGCCAGTGTCACCTATATCTCACAATTAGACACCTAAATGCCAAGGATAGGGTGCCCTAGCAACTTATATGATTGCCATAAAGGTAAATTTCTACTTTAAATGAATGAACTAGCATTTGATACATTTTTTAAATAAAGCAGTTTTCTGTTAGTCATATAACCACTGGAAAAATAGACAAATGTGATTCTGGGCTAGTTGTGATATGAGCTTGGAATTCCAGAAAACATCTCCACTATGCAGACTACCCTCTTGCTAACACCAGAACTACCCACAGCATTATTTGAATGAAAATGGTAAATCATGCACAACTCACTTCCTCAGAACTGGTCTTTGGAGCAGGAGACTTGTTTTCCATATCCATGCAAGTTCCTGCAGAATACATGTTTCATCATTAATATCTCCTTCTACTCTTTCACTCCAATGGAAAAAAAATCAGTGATTCAGGCCAGATGATATTAAATCCAGTTAAGAAAATGATAACTAATATCCAGGGATCTAAAAATCTGCTTTATTGTCTAAAGCAACATTTTCTTATTTTACTATACTGTCAATAAATCAACAATTATTTTTGAGCTTTAGTTATGAATAGTTTCTCTCTTCAAGCAACAAAAGATATTTGTATTTTGGGGTGGGTACTTGAGAATCTTTGCCTCATTTTTTTCAATTTTTCAGTCTTTTAAATCAAATGATCAGTAAGTCCCACTTGAATTCCTTCATTTTTAGATTTCTGATTTGGAGTGTAAGATTTATGTATTGAAATAAAAGTTCAGTGTAAAAATCATAACATTCTCATGGAGTCAATAGTTTATGAATTCACATATAGCCTTGACTAATTTTTTTTGTTTTATGTCACCTTTTTTTCTCTTCCATGAAATATTACATTCTAACCTATATTCCTTTATGCTAGAATGTTGTACTAAATGTATATGTACATAGAATGTAGTGCTTAAAATACTAAAGAGATTGATTGTTATGTGGTATAATAAATCATGACTTACTTGACTGTAAGCTCCCCTTATATTCCATTATATCTCTCATCCACATCTTTGTACAGACTATCCTCTATTCTTAGAATGCTCTTTCTATCCCTTCCCATTCTTGGGATCCCCATCACCCTTGAATGCAACTCAGGAGATATCATACCTTTTATGATACTTCTAGTTGTTAGTATCTTCCTTAAGTTATTTTGTATTTGCCTTGTTTACATTCTATATTAATTTATCTATATGTGTGTTGCTTCCCCTCCAGGAGAATGTAAGCACTCAGATGGCAGGGACCATTTCAGTTTTGTCTTTATTTCCTTAGTTCCTGATATAGTGCCTGGGAATACTAGATATGCAATAAAAATATTAAATCGGAGTATAATATTTTATTAATTTTATCTATCTACTGCCAGCCTAGGATTGTGTTCTATCAGTGGTAGGCACTTGATAAATGTTTATTTGGTTGAATCAAATTCATCGTAAGTGTATAAAACTTAGAATTCTTACAGGGTGTGCTCAAATATTTACTGCCAGAGACTGAAGGTGATAATACTGCTGAGATAGATGATGTCTTTCCAAGCGCTGGATGTATGGTCTCCTGAGAAAAGATGATAAAAGTTAATTTATGAAATCTTTAAGGGAGAGCCTTTATCTTTTAATATGTCCCATAAAGCACTACAGACACTTAAAGAAGTACAGGATTGATAATATCTAAGCAATTGAATTCCACTGAACTGAAATAGGTGTTGATTACACTTAGAAAATGTAGTTTAACTGTGTTCAGGCAACAAGTTTTGCCCTGGAAGATGTTTTTTCCCCTTTAATGTTAACTTTGTTACCTATAACAAAGGTGAGGGGCTGCCAGTTAATAAACCTAGTAAATGATAAATTTTGGAAACCAGTTGCTGGCCAAGTGCATTAGAAAGAGAACAACCTGGCTTGATCAGCTCAGATAACTTTAAGCCAGCCTCAAGAAAGATCTTCACTGGACAGTGCAATATAGTTCAAAAGGTTCTGTTGTTGCTAACAAGACCACATTGGATAATTACCAGTTTAGTTAACCTTGGAAAAGTTAGTGAAGTTCTCAAAGTCTTTTCAATGATACTTTGTGCCATATACCTCATGGAGTTACTCTAAGGCGAGTACTTTGTAAAACTTTAAAATGCTAAATAAACATGAGCTACTATTATGATAACTGTGTACTACTATAATGTGTATATACAGAAATACATCCATCCTTGCTTATTAAGACTTCCCAAACAATAAAATGAGGCAATGAATGAGAGTTTTTAGAAAAGGATATCCATCTATTTAATTATGGAGGCCTGGAGAACCAGATGATTCCAAGAACATCTTTCTTTCAGTTTTCTGTAATTTGATAATCTTTAATAGATCCACTGCATCCTGAGTCATCACCAGTTGTCTTGACTTTTGTCTCGCTACTGGACTTCATTGAGTCTGGAAGAGAGAGTGAATAAATCTAATTATGTGAGGGTCAAAAAGCATCACCAGTGATGTCATTTTGGTTCTCTTTGAGTATGAAGGACAACTACTAAGAGATCCAAGTAGATCTAACAGCATTTTAAAGCAATTTTTAACTCTGCTTAAAAGCCTTTTTTTAGATCACTGACTTAAAAATTAAAATATATTTCTGTAATTAAATCTCATATTAACATTCTCTTCTGATGTCTTATCAGAGGATGGAACTGCCTGGTTCTTAATGCTTTTTCCAGTAGCTTTTAAGCACTATAGGTCTTGCCAAGCTGGAAAATTTTCAAGTATGAGTCCCATAATGAAGTATGCATCTTTCATCTGAATCTTGTTCTACTATCAAGGTCTCCTGACCACAAGATCCGTGGAACTTTTGTTACAGACCCATTTTGAAATTAGGGCAGGTTTTAGAAGGTTTTATAAGAAGAGAAAAAATATTTAAGTGCCTTGTGGTTCGGTCATTTCAGTCATGTCTGAGTCTTCATGATCCCATTTGGTTTTTTCTTGGGAAAGATACTGGAGTGATTTGCCATTTCCTTGTCCAGCCTACTACATATTATTTCATTAGATTTTCATATAATCCTTTGGGGTAAATGCTATTATTATACCCATGTTACAGTTGAGGAAACTGAGTAAAACAGAAGTAAAATGATTTGCCAGTTACACAACTATTAAATGTCTGAAGATAAATTTGAACCCCATTCTTCTTGATTTTAGACTCAACACTCTACCTACTTTGCTACCTAGCTGCTTAGTTAGGGACATGCTTGTCACTGACCTTGTGATATAAACCTACACCAACTCAGCCCTTTGATGAATTTATTCCAAAGATCTCAAGAAATTTTAAGAATAGCCAAAATGCACAAAATTTCCTCTAAAAACACACATATATCCCCCCCACATGCATTCACCCACACAATAAACAACAACAAAAATAAACATGTGCATAGGCTCCCAAGGAATTTGACAGAGATAATCTGACTATTTGAGCCTTATTTATTCTGTTTCAAGAGGAGTCACTGGGCTCTCTTGCTCTCCTTCCTTCAATCAGCTCAGTCCCTATCATATGAATGTACTATCATCCTAGAATTAAATGAATGTGATATTTGCACTCTTTTAAAAACTATTGATTATAGCTATTGCCTTATTGCCCCACAGACTGACTGTTCTACTCTACTAATCTTGCTAAAACTAGCTAAGTTCAGAGATGTACATTAACAGAAACTTAAAAATTTGGTAATTTCATTTTTTAAACCATAGAAATTCATGAAGACATTTATATAGCAAACATTTATATAGAACTTCTAAGTCCCAAACATTCTGCTAAATGCTTTAGAAATATTATTTTATAATCTATTAAATAATATAATAACATAATTATTTCATTTGATCCTAAGAGGTGTTATTATTATTACCATTTTACAGATGAGAAAACTAAGGTGAACAGAAGTTAAGTGACTTGACAGGATTCAACAGCTAGTGTTGATGGTTTTAATTCAGGTCTTTCTTGATTCCAGATTCTAACCATTGAACCATCTAGTTGCCTGTTTACTAAGGTTATTTGAGGTGTCAAAGCATTTATTTACACTCATGAAATTGCATATTCTTAAAGTACCAAATTTCTTTCTTCTCAAAGATGAACAATGTTTACAAGGCATCAGAACACCAAATTAGATCTTTTATTCCAATGGAACAAGTAACTTTCTCTACCAAAACAGATCAGTGACTTCTCTGAAAATTATGGTCTCCAGAGAAATGCTTGAGGGCACTGAAAGGTCAAGTAATTGCTTCAATTTTGGAGAAAATGATCAAGTAATTGCGTTATTTAATTTAGCTTTATATGCACTAAGTTCTCTTTCAATGGTGAGATTCTGTGATCTCATCTCACCCTCTCTATAACTCTCTGAGATTAGCAATGCACAAATTATTAGCCCTGTTTTTGGAAAGTCCTGGTCATGCTTCCTTTCACTCCCTCCTCCCTGGACAGCTCCTCCACAATCTTCCCAGGTGCCAAAGTATGATCAAATCAACTCTTCCATTATTCTAAAATAGTGTACCTAAATCTATTCCTCTGTGACTTCACTCTTCATGGACCAAATTGCCTCTCCCTGTTCACCACTCACTAAGAGTGGCAATTTCTCCCATTCAATGTAAATTGCTAAAGAGCAGAAACTCTGTATATGTGTGATTTTATTTTATTTTTACTTTTGTATTTTGAATCAGCAGAGTTTAGCAGATATTGGCACATAGTAAATACTTAATGATTGCATCTTTCCTAATTCATTTTCATTCATCTCTACTTAGAGAAAAGCAAAACAACAATAACAACAATAACCCCAAAAAACTGAGACCCAGAAAATTTAGATGATGCAAGATTAAAAAAACAGGATTAGAAGAGGAAGTTAGGTGGCTCTGTGGATTAAGAGCCAGGGTTAGGGACAGGAGGTCCTAGGTTCAAATCTGCCTTCAGACACTTCTTAGCTATGTGACCCTGGGCAAGTCACTTAAACCCCACTGCCTAACCCTTATCACTCTTCTGCCTTGGAACCAATACACTGTATTGATTCTAAGACAGAAGGTAAAGGTTTAAAAAAACAAACAGGACCAGATCCTATGTCTTCAGCTGTCTTCTTGTTGATGTTCAGTCATGTCTGATTCTTCATGACCCTCTCTAGACTATACTGTCCTTAGGGTTTGCTTGGCAAAGATACTAGATTGATTTGCCATTTCCTTCTCCAATGGATTAAGGAAAATAGAAGTTAAATGTCTTGCTCAAGGTTACATAGAGAGTTAGGGCTGAGATTAGATTTGAACTCAGCTCTTCCTAATTTAAGGACTAGGGCTCTACCTACTGAACCACCTAGCTTCCTCCCTTCAGATATTTAGACCATTAATTTTCCCATTACTTCATTCATTGCTAGAAGAGAGCATTTACTAAGTATAATGTGACTATAGAATTTATTTACACAATTTAATTTATATCCTGGAGTGCAGACTCTCCTAAATTCTTAAGTTCTATTTATCCTTACTGAGGAACCATTTTGCCCCAGGGAGAAATAAACCCAGTGGGAATCTTGCCCTAACTCTTATCTCCCTACAATCACCTTTTTGATATTCTGTCAAATGCTTGATGTTGCCCTTTTCAGAGCTCTCCAGAGTTACTTTTCAAAAACCATCACATCCTCTTAATGTGTTACAGGGTATTGACAAACTGTGATCGCCCAATTTATATTTAGTGTATCTCAGCAGGTTTGTCTTCCAAACTTCTGTCTTCAACAGTAGCCAGGCATGGCTCCCCTCCCCTCCCCAAAAGGGGCACCTCTGCCTCTTCTCTTTGAAACTAATTTTGTTATCTTTAGGTCTGAGCTCTTTGAGGTTGTCATCAGCTGATTTGGGCATTGACAGAGGCTTCCAGGGAAGCTGCAGTGACTTTCTTAGCACACTATTAGAAATGTCAGGATGGAAGATCAGCATGAACAGACCTTGTGAAAGCCTCTCTCTCTGGTTTTGTCTCTGTGTCTCTGTCTTTCTATGTCTGTCTGTCTCTCTGATTTTATCTCTGCTGTTTGCCTGTCTATCTCTGTACTCTGGTTTCTGTTTTTCCATCTTTCCCTGCTTTTCCATCTTTCTCTATCTCTCTCTCCATCTGTCTCTCTTCCTCTCTGATTCCATCTTTTTCTGCCTTTCTTGCCTCCTTTCTTTCAGTCTCTTTCCATTCTTTGTCTCTGTTTTTATCTCTATATCTCTGTCTATGTTTTTCTCTTTCTTTCTGGCTTTTCTCTGTTGTCTGTCTATTTCTGTCTTTGGTCTTTGTCTCTCCATCTTTTTCTTTCTTGGTCTCCATATGTCTCTCTACCTCTCCATTTTCATCTTTCTCTTTCTTTTTCATCCCTTCCTGTCTCTTTTCTTCTTTCCGTCCCTGTCTCGATGCACATCTCTTTATGTCTCTTTGTCTTTGTCTTTGTCTCCCTCTCCTTCTCTCTGTTTCTTTCTCTCTTTGTGTTTTTTTGGGTTCCTCTCAATCTTTTTCTGCCTGTTTTTCTCTCCCTTTCTCTCTGTCTCTCTCTGACTTTCTGTTTCTCTTCTTTTCTGTCTCCATTTCTACCTCTTTCTCTATCTCTGGCTAACTCTGTTTTTATGTCTCTTTTTCTGTCTTCTATTTCCCTCCCTCTTTGCTTTTTCTCTGTCTGTTTCTTTCTCTTCTAGCTCTTTTATCTTTATCTCTCTCTCTCTCTCTCTCTCTCTCTCTCTCTCTCTCTCTCTCTCTCTCTCNCCTTCTCTCCCTCCCTATCTCTCTGTCTTTTTCTCTGCCTGTCTCTCCCTCTGATGTTCTCTGTCTCTCCTTCCCTGTCTTTGTGTCTCTTTCTTTCTCTCTCCCTCTGATTTTACTTCCCTTTCCCTGTTCTGTTTATTTTTCTCTTTCTCTTCCTTCTTCTGACTGTCTCTGTCTCTCTCCTTGCCTCTCCTTCTGTCTCTTTCATCTGTTTGTGTCTGTCTGTTTGTCTATCTTGACTGGGACTGTGAAGAACTTTTGAGAACAATTTGTAGGATTCTGTGGAAGATATTGATAAGAGTCAATGTGAGGAAATGGAGAGAACCCTTGAATTTGAAGTCACAGAACAAGTACTACTACTTCCTTCCTCTATGGTCTGTTAAAACCACCACATCTCTTCCTGGATCTCATATCTAAAATACAGGATCTAGACCTTAAATCTCTAAAGTGCCTTCCAGCTCTAAATTCTATGAACACCTATGTACTATGTTGGGTACAAGGAATTACTGGAGACTAAATAAGACTGAATATATGTCGGCGCATATTTTTTCTCCCCTCAGGCTCAAGTTGAGGCATTTTTTAGATCAGTACTTGAGAGGGTTCAATTTCATCTTTTGAATTAAATTAAAGTTTCCATGAAATTGTTTTAAAAAATTGATAACTTTTTCTATATAATTAGCTTCTTTTGTAATTATATATATATTCTGCATTAAAGGCATTATTCAGAGAAGGGGTCTATATGCTTCACATTTAGGGTGTTCATGAGACACACAAAAAAAAGATTAAGACCCCCTGCCAGATTTTCTTTTAAAAAAGTTTAAATTAATGCTTTAGAAAGCTTTGTGAGGGATAATTTTCAGGCAAGGGATAAGAAATAGCAAGATTATTAAGCAAGGCTTTGTTCTAGGTGTGGGAGATACAAAGAAATTCTAACAATGACTTAATCCCTGCCCTCTATGGGTGTGTGTTCTATATTAGAATGCCTGAAGGGCCAGAGAGAGTCGGGGAAAGTGCTAAGAGAAAGAAGAAAAGAGACCACTTTTCTCCAGTGGATTCAGAGAAGGAAATAAGGTAAAAGTTATACTTGAGTAGAACCTTAAAGGAGCAGAGAAATACCACTAATAAGTCTGTGTCTCAAAGAAATCAAAGCTAGAGGAAAGGTTCCTACTTGTACAAAAATACTTGTGCAGCTCTTTTTGGGGGTAGCAAAAGCTAGAAACTGAAGGGATGTCCATTAATTGAGGAATGGCTGAATTAGTTATAATATATGATCGTAATAGAATATTATGATGTCATTAAAAATGTCAAACAAGATAATCACTAAAATCACTGGAAAGACTTATATGAAGTGGCACAAAGTGAAGTAAGCAGAACCAGAATACTGTACACAGTAATGACAAAAAAAAAAAAAAAGATTGATGATCAATTGTGAGTGACAAGTATTATCAGCAATGTAAGGATTCAGGACAACTCCGAGGTACTTGACAAAAAAGATTATGTGCCACCATAGAAGGAACAGATGAAGTCTAAAGCAGATGGAAACATCCCACTTTTATTTTATCTTCCTAATGAATTTTTCTCTAGTATAAGTTGAAAGCGATATGTCTTTTTTTTTAAAACAACATGATAATCAGGGGGATATGTATTGTATATTATTAACAGAAGTACAACCTATATCATATTACCTGCCATCTTGTGGAATGGAGAGGAGTGGGAAAGATGGAGAGAACATGGATTGCAAGAGGACAGAAAATGAAAAATGTATTGAAAATTGTATCAATATGTAATGGGAGGACTTTTAAAAATGAGGGGAGAGACTTCACTAGATGGATTTAGAAGAATAGAAGGAAATAGAGGATAGAGAGATTGAACACAAGATGAGTAAAGACACAGAAGTGGTAGGTGGCAGTATGAGAATAGTATGAGAATTTGTTCTTTGGAACAAAGATTGCACGTAGAAATTATAAATATGACGATATTTTCTTCTGAAGATTTTGCCATGAAATAATTATTGTATCAATGAAGTATAGATCACAGTGTTATTTTTCAGTCATTTTCAATCATGCCTATTTCTTCATTGTCTCATTTAGGGTTCTCTTGGCAAAGTTACTGGAGTGATTTGCCATCTCCTTTACCAGATCATTTTTATAGATGAGGAACTCAGGCAAATCAGGTTAAGTGGCTTTCCCTGAGTCACACAACTAGTTAGTGTCTGAGGTCACATTTGAATTCAGGACAAGTCTTCCTGACTCCAGACCTGGCCCTTTGCAGCACCTAGCTGCCCCACAATCATATAGCATAGTGCAAAGGATAATGACAATGCTAGATGACCTGGATTGGCATCCTGACTCTGTCACCTTTTAACTGCAAAACATTGAGAAAGTCATTTAAACTCAGTCACATTACCTGTAAAATGGGCATAAATATAATACATATACTGCCTGTCCTCTCAACCTTGTCATGAAGATCAAATGATAAAATGTTTATAAGGTGCTTTCTATATTGTAAAATAATTGGGTAAAAGCCAGCTTTAATTATTTTTATATTTACAGAGGCTCAATCTCTATAGGGATCAGTGATCTCCTTGAAGTAAATATTCCTATAAACAGATTAAAGTTGGGAAATTGAACAGATAACATTGTATTAGGTAAGTCAAAGTGAATGATGTTGTGTTGTAGCATCCCCCAGTAAACCTATATGGCAGAATAAATTTGAGTAAATATTTATTCCTTTTTCTTGACCTCAGAAGGAAGTTAAAAGGAGCTAGAGAGAAGACACATTCAGAAAAGAAAGGTCTGTTCTTGTTGAATTATTCACTTTATATAAAAGACATCTCCTTGTATAGATGTAAGGTATGAGATTCAGTTATGAGAAAATCTTCATGTCCCTTCTCATAATATTTTCCCCTTCAACCTGACATTTCACAATTAAGCCTTTTTTCTTTATGTGAAGACTTCTTGACCACTAGAGAAGATTCAGATATTCCTAAAAGATGTAACACTTTAAGATTTAATCAGGAGGGTAGTACTAAATATGAAACTGAGAAGAAGGTAAAAATGGGGAATTAAGAAATCACAAAAAGTTAAATTTTAACTATATTATAATTTCTCTACATTAGAATTTTTAAGAAATTTGCTATAATTATAACTGTGATTGGCCCTATTTCTATCAGACAATAATAATAATAATTCTCATTTGTTACAGAAAATCTGAGATGTAGGTAGTACAAATATAATTTTCCCCATTTTACAGATAGAAAAACTGAGATTCAGAGAAACTAAATGTCTCTAGCAGAATTTGAACTCAGATGCCCTGATTCCAAATTCAGAGTCTATGTACAGAGTCTGGTTTCTAGTACAAGCTTATTAATGCCTATTGCCTCACAGAAAATTAGTGTAGGGATAAAGCATCCAATCAAGATCCTGGAGCAAAATTAAGTAGTATTTTCCCTATTGTTCCAGTTTTCTCAGTTTGAGAATACCTCAGTTTTAGCAGGTAAATTCTTTCCCTTTTCCTTGGCTATTAATATATCCTATTATTCTGTAGAAATTGAATTTTTAGACAGAGTTATCTAGCCTTATTTCCCAGGTAGAAATCTGTTTTCCATTAATAGTGTATTTATATATCTACCTCCTATCAGACCTCAATATAATAGCTGATTAGTGACAGAGAAATAGTGTTTTTAGTTACTTTGTTATCTGGGTTGATGTGAGGCAGCTGCAGTAAGGATCACTGAAATCTTACTCTGATGCTAAATTTTTGGTTGCCAAGTTTCAAATTCACATAGATTGTTTTTACCAAAGCTCCACAAAAATAGCAAAGTGAACTGACTTAAGTATTATCATTTTATTCACCCTGCTCATTTCTGGTGAGACTTTGTATGGCATAATATATAGAGATGACTGAAAAGCCAGGAAAACATGGCATCAAGTCTTGACCTTGGTACATACTGGGTGGGTCAACCCAAACAAGTCACTTAAATTTAGTGGTTTATCTAGATAGTTCTCAAAGACTAGAAGTTGCACAGAAGGTACAAATCTACATTGGTAGTGGTTTTCTCTGATCATAGAATTACCTATATCAATTCAGTCCTACTTCTGCTTCCTCTACCTATTCCTGAACTTAGGTAAACAGTGAAATAAGGAGGGAGTTGGCAACAGTACAGTGAGTAGAGTGCTGAGTCTGGAGTCAAAGACTCATCTTCCTGAGTTCAAATCTGGCCTCAGACACTTAGTAGCTATATCAGTCTGGAATGTCATTTGCCTCAGTTTCCTCATCTGTAAAATGAGCTGGAGAAGGAAATGGCAAAACACTCTAGTATCTCTGTCAAGAAAACCCTAAATAGGACCATAAAGAATCAGATGCTACTGAAATGACTGAAAAACAAAATAAGAAGATAGTCAACAAGAAGGAAGAGAAATAAAGGACACAAAGATTAGAGATTACATAGTATATATATTTTGTGAAGATGGGATTAACTCTTCCCCCACCCATTTTTAGATTTAATCACCAGAAGCTTATATATCCCACTTATCCTTAAGTAGAGGAGGTCTGTGACCCACATGTATGATGGTGGATGATGAATTTAGAATCGACTGACTGCCTCCTGGGCAGTCCTAAACAAAACTTTAGCTGTAATTGGTCCACATAAAGTGGGAGGAAGGCACAGGAAGTGATGAAAGGAATGGTCTTTAAAAGTGGCAAGAACTTCCTATGAGAGAGATCTTTCATCTTCAACTTGACCTTGGAGGAGCTCCGGCTGAGGACCTTTTTTCTATTTTCCCTTAGAACTACCATGAGGGTGAGTGAAAAAGGCTGACTCCTTTCCCTGGCTTGTCCTGGAGGTACTAGCTTCTGGAGAGTCCCCTCCTCTTTTGGAGGAGGCCTTTTGGCTAAAACCCTCGTTTAATTTACCTCTAGGTCCCCTTTGCTGGGACCTCTTAAGGCCTGACTAGTTCAGACCATGCAGTAGTAAATATCTACTCTTTCTCATTTTATTACTTTCACTCTTTCTCTTTTTGTAAATAAACCATCATAAAAAATCATTTGGAATTGAATAATTTCTGGCGACCAAACTTTTATAAATTTAGTCCAATTTTTTTATTTTTACCCCTTACATTCTCGTCCTTACAAATTGACTGTCCTCTGAAGCAGTTAGAGGGTTATTTTTCATGCTAAGACATGGTAATGTTGTGCCAGTTTAATTATCTTAAAACAGCATACATTGAGTTAGGTAAGTCAACTAGTTTTTATGTGAGACTCATGAAAGCAAGGTCAGGGTTTAGTCCCTGAATGGTCCAATGACTTTCCTTCTATTCCACTATTCCACAGTCATACCCTGCGAACATATGTCAGCCCAGGCTGGCCATCTCAAATATATAGTGAGGCCAGATCAAGTCCAGCATCATTCCCTGAACCAACAACTCAAAGGCTGGGTTATCTTGACAGTATCGGCTTTGGGTATGAAGGACATCATGTGATGAGAACAGGATTCACACTGCTTTTTGGCACCTCATATGAGTGACACACTCTATAAGGAGATGGTTCTTCTCACTAATCATCAAAGGCCATAGCTATGTTGTTGAAATAATATCCTTTTGTAAACATAATGGTAAAGTAGAACTGGATACTACTCATTGGCACCTAATGAGGCAACTAGCAAGGTCTTGAAATGATGTCAGTAGAAAGAAAACATTTCCAAGGCTTCAGAAAGCTCTTCCTGAAACCGAGGAGTAGATATAGTGAGTCAGTAAGTCAAAAAATACTTATTAAGCTTCTGCTGTGTGTTAGGCACTGTGCTAAGGACTGAAAATACAAGAAGAAGTGAAAGATAATCTCTGTCCTCAAGGAGCTTGTGATTTAATGGAGGAAACACTTGAGGCAGACAGACACACCAAGAGGCTATTGTAGTAATTCAGGAGTGAGACGCTGTGGTCCAGTACCAAAAAGACAGAGTAAAGGAAGTTTGTTATGTATGGAACAAGCATTCCAGAGCCCATAGTGGAAGGGTAGGGTATGGTTTGTTTGGAACTTTGGGATGAGAGGTTTGAGGTGGAAGAAAATAAGGAATTAGGTGGAGGAGGATGGGGAAGAGAATTTTTGGGATGACCTACAAAAATTCAGAATTTGGGGGATTTGTAGAGTATGACTAGATTTGAGAATGTTCATTACTGATACTGGACATTAAATCTTACACTGACAATAGAAAGAGAGAACTTTCTTGTGCTATTGCAGATTTACCCAAGGTTGCATTGCAGCCTTCTCTCAGAAGAACTGAGCAGGGAATAAAGGTTCCCAGACAGGAAAAAGTGTGGATCCTTTTATTGTAGTTGGTGTATATGGACTCTTTACCAATGAGAAACTACAATGTGACAGATATTGCAAATAGAATATAAATGGATAACGAAATGGGTCCAGAATTGACTAAGAAAAAGAGAGTTTAACAGAAGTTAAAGCTGTAATCGAAGAATTGTATCATCTAAAGAGAAGATGGAGTCTTCAATGGTGAGAGTAGGGGTTAACAGCTGAACAGCTAGAGGGTTTCATTGGTATCCTTGTGATGAAAACAGGAAGGTCCAAAACCCAATCCCAAATAATAATCCATCCCCAAATCCTGGGCAAGAAGAAACTTTCGCCAGTGAAGAAGAACTCACCAGGGAGTGCCTATCCAGTACCTCTTTTGTCTCAACATTTAAATTAATAAAACTTCTGAGAGACAGTGTTGGATTTAGAGACAGGAAACCCCCATACATCAGGGCCAGGAGAGTTATGGCTTGCAAAGTATCTGTTTTGTGGGCACTATAACCCTTACTGTAAGAATATGCTCACTATTTAAAATTTTCATAACCCCAAGTGCTTTCTTTCTTTGTTAATGTAAATTAATTCATTCTTCTTAATGGAATTAAATGGAATTTATTTAAATAATAAGCATTGCATAGTTAGATATGTAAAAATCATGTATGATATATATGCATATACTTATATTTTTGTACATATGTTTAGGAAATATTAAAGGGCTAGATTTGTGTGTGTGTTAGAAGGGAATTTGTATTTTGATTTCATCAATCAGGGATTTAGACTTCCTTTCCATTTGTTTTGAATTTGGGTCAATCAGCAACCAGGGAATTGATCCCATAGGCATTGCCACCCGGGGGGGGGGGAAGGAGTGCCAGGCTAATTGAGGAATTGTGATTGGTTCCCAGGGAGCGATGTAAGAAAGCTAGTGGGTATAGTAAGGAGTTATAAGATGAGACCCAGCAATTATTTTCCGAAGCTGAGATTCAGGTACAGACACTGAGTTGTTAGGTTCTGGATTATTAGACTAGGAAATTCTTCACCTTCTTTCTATATTTCTCTTTTATTTTCTTTTTTCTTATTAATAAATCTAGCAATGAACAGTCTTGTGACTTAAAGGTTGATTACAATTTTTGGTGACCACCCATGCTAACCATTACATTTGTGTATGTTTACTGTTTATTGATTATAAAAAGTATTTGATTCAGTACAGGGAAATGCCACTTTTTTAATGGCAAGAAGAAACCAAATGGCTCAAGGATGATTGTATAGATGGACAGATAGGACTGAGTTGGTCTTTTTATCTTAGTCAGACATTGCAATTGGATAGATCATGGGCTGGGTCTGTAGTTGGACAAGAGCAATGAAAGCTAGATTATATTTGAGAAACTGCAATATACTTTATTCAATGGTCTAGGCTTCTTGATGAAACAAAGGCCTTGTTTTTGTAAACACTATTCTCCTGGTGATACTGTATGATCAAATTCTGAAGAACTAGAAGTTGAAGGTCACCAATAGGGTATGAAGAGGAACACAGGAAGCATAAGTAAGCAGCAATACACTAACAGTGAATTGTGCCGAGGGGAATAAGAGATGTTATTGGACAAATATATGGCAAGGAAAAATATATAGTGCTAGCTAGTCTCAAATACATTACTAATGTATAATTAATGCTATTATTTAATTTATATGTTTATAATCAGCATAGTTGTGATAAATTAATCTAGATCTATAGTCATTAGAAAATAAAATTTAATTAATCAATGACTTAATAAACCAATAAAAGAGATGATGATCATCATCATCATGATGGCTGAAAAGTGAAAGGTGCCTACTAGTCCATTTCAAGACATTCCAATATATGAATCACTAAAGAAAAGGCCCTGAGTGAATGCAATTTCAATGGGCTCACACCATAAATTAGACTGGAGACTTTCAAAAGAGAATTGAATTCAGTATCTTTGTTCTCTGTGTTGCCAGGCAGTCCGTTATATGCTCAGAACATTGGATATAGAGTAGTGAGCCCCAGGACATTGGGAAAATTTTTCAGAGCCTAACCAAGGACAGAAATATCATCTCTTTGGAAAGAGGGCCAAAGTCAGTCATGAGAATGAGTCAAATTGTCTACTGCCCTCTTTCATTTCCTCTTCTTCTCATTTGACGGTTCCCAAACTTCCCAAAGAAAGTAAATGTAAGTGGAGGTCACAGATGACACTTCATTTTCTCACCAGTCACAGCCCTAGTAGACTTCTTGTAGAACTGAGAAAATGAGGAAACATGAAATCAGACATCGGGACCATTGTATATAAAAAGAGAATCTGCAAAGCCATCTTTGGAGTTATGTTCCCTACACAGTGATTTGCCTCTGACTTGGAAATGTATGACATATTCATTTCTCTGGTTTTATGTTAACCATAAAAAATAGCATGTAATAAATCTCATTTGAATACAAAGGTTTTACAGATAATCTCTTCTCCCTTACTTTCTTTGCATGGATACTGATTTACCACAAAGGTAACCATTTAAAGAGACATTTGATATCGACCAATCTAAATACAAATATAAGCAGGAGAGATTGATCACTTCTATTTCTATTTTAAGAAAAATTATCCTACAGCCCTTGGAAAATATCTCTCATTCACTTGGGTTTGAATAGAAAAATAGCAGAGGGACATAGAGTGCTAGCCTTGAAAACAGGAAGACTAGAATTCAAGTCCTAATCTGATACATATTTGTTTTCTTGTTTCCTCATCTGTAAAAAAGGAATAATATTATCTATATAGTACCTGTCTCAGGGGTTTGCTATCAGGCTTAAACACGATAAAAGGACCTATATTGCTTTGTAAATTTTAAAGTAATATATAGATGACATCTCAGATATACATTAAGATCGCTTTTTCAGAATGCACATTAATATAGTTGGGAAAAAGTTTAAAAAATCAACTCCTTTACCTATCAGAATGTGAATTAGTGGCTTATTCAATCATCCCTCTTTTAATCTTTTGCCACACAAGTTTACTTTTATTGAAATAATTTCTGTATGACCATATTATGCATCTACACATGACCCAAATTATCTAATTTAATTGCCTTTTTTGCCTTAGTGCAAATCAGCAACATTGATATATTTAAAAAAAAACTTATAACTTAACTGATGGAGTATTTCATCTCTTTTGGAGCAACTAGCTTCCGGATATGACTTTCCACCTCACTGCCAAATATTCCGGCTGTGATTGATGATAACTCTCACAGGAGAAGTGTCCATTTTCAAGTGGTCTTGACTATTTAAAAAGCATGCCATATTGATAGCTTTGTAAGTTGACAGCTTTTTGGCTTATGTTTCATAGCTGTCTAAATAAGTCAGTAAACTGCTTTTGCTATGCACTTAGTTTATGTATTTAAATTATTACCTTAGGAAAGATTGCTGCTAAGAGAACACAGCAAAGGCAACCTTATATGTTTTTGAACAGTTCATCTATCCATTTGGTCTTGGGTCAACTTCATGATAGTTCTTTCTTCACTCAACTCATCAAGAAGGACTTTCTATGTACCATACAATGTGCTAAATGTTGAGGATCTTAAAATAAATTATCCCTGCCCTTAAGAAGCTTACATTGTAATATGTACATAGATAGGTGTATATATAAGATTCATTCAGAGTAGATAAATGGTAACTTTAAAGCTGGGCAACCTAAGGAAAGGGATTCTGTGTCCATTATTGATTAGATCAATATCCCTTGAGGTCGTTATGAACTCAAAGATATTTCTCAATTACCATGGAGAGCCTATGTAGTAAAATGACTTTTCTTTCTATGTGACTGATCAAGAGATTGTTCAGAGATAGGGAAACACAGTAGACCAAGGAATCTGTGCCTCTGTGTCAGGAGAAGTAAAACGTTTACTCTTGTATAATCTGAGTACCCTAATGGCCTAAGGATAGTGCTTCTTGGTGGGCACTTCTTAGGTAATATATCAATTAATTAAGCATCATGCATTTGATGTTCAAGGCACTATATTAAAAATAGAGATGCAAAGAAAAATGAAAAAGAAATAATCTGTTAATTATCTCTTGAAAGAAATTGAAAATGAAAACTTCTAAGAGCCTCCAGGTCGAAGAAAATATACTACCAGCCTCTAGAAGAAATAATTTACTTTTCCCTCCCTGATGAAACTTAGCAGTTTTTTGTTTGTTTTTTTTTAAACCTTTACCTTCCATCTTGGAGTCAATACTGTGTATTGTCTCCAAGGCAGAAGAGTGGTAAGGGTAGGCAATGGGGGTCAAGTGACTTGCCCAGGGTCACACAGAACTTAGCAGTTTTTATTCATGATTTCTTGAAATATAATATCTAGACCTTTTTATGGTTGAGATTTTCAAGTGGTCAGATGATTCTCAGGTTATCTCTCCTTGACCTGTTTTTCAAGTCATTTGGGGTTTTAAAAACCCTTTCCTTCCATCTTAGAATCAGTACTGTGTATTAATTTGAAGGCAGAAGAGTGGTAAGGGCTAGGCAATGAGGGTTAAGTGACTTTTCCAGGATCACAGAGCTAGGAAGTATCTGAGACTAGATTTGATCCCAGGATCTCCTGTCTGAAGGCCTATTTTTTTATCCACTGAGCTCCCTAGCTATCTGTAAGTCTTTCTTTAGAGCCTGGGTAATGACTGCTGTGTTCTTCAAACATTTCAGAAGCATCTTCTACCAGCATTCTATGTAGAATGGCCTAGAGGGGCTCAGGAGCCACCAGGGCAAGTGGCACAGGGTTAGATTGCATTGGGGGTGGTAAGCTTCAGTCTATACTAGGACAGTCTGAAATGAGGCATTATAATCCAGGTTGTTCCCTTATTCTTGTTTGTCCTAGCCATCTAGGCTGCTTTTTCAGGGTTAGAAGAACACAACAGCTTTGTGAAAAAGAGAATAATATTTCTAGGTTATCTACAGGCAAAGCATCCAACAAAATCAAAGATTTATCACAAGCTTTGCTAGAATTCCTAGAAGAAACATGACTTACACTCTCATCCACTTTACTTCCTTGAAACCTTGGCACATAGCTGTTGGCTGAAGGCTGCCCTGGCTCTCCTCTGATCCTTGTGCCAGAAGACTTTCCTATGCTATTCTCCCACGCTGAGCTTTTCTGGCTGGATCCATTCCCTAGTGACTCTAGGTTTCTGGGTGTATCTTTGATCAAGATGGTTGCAAAATAAACTTGCTGTATTTTCTCTCTGAATTTATTGATGATTTCTTAATTCAGCATTCTTTAGTCTTTGTTCTCACTATAAAGTTGTAAGAAAACTTATGGGTTATTTTGCCTTTCCTCCCTCCTCTGTTTTGAGAACCTGGTCAACAATGTATACAATGAAATTAATGGGAAAATATAAAGGTTTTAGTTGGCTTAAAGAAATGCTCTTTGCCTGGGAGTACATTTTTATAACAAAACTCTCTAACAAAGGTTAAATTTCCCACATGTATAAGGAACTAAGTCCAATTTACAAAAAATAAAACCATTCTCCAAATCAATGAATGGTCAAGGGACATGAATAGGCAGTTTTCACATGATGAAATCAAAACTATTAATAAGCACATGAAAAAATATTCTAAATCCCTCCTGTTTAGAGAAATGCAAATGAAAACAACACTGAGGTACCACCTTATACCTAGCAGAGTGGCCAATATGGCAGCAAAGGAAAGCGATAAATGTTGGAGGGGATGTGGCAAAATCGGGACACTAATGCATTGCTGGTGGAGATGTGAATTGGTCTAACCATTCTGGAGGCCAATTTGTAACTATGCCAAAAGGGCTTTAAAAGACTTCCTGCCCTTTGACCCAGCCATAACACTGTTGGGTTTGTACCCCAAAGAGAAAATAAGGAAAAAGACTTGTACAAAAATATTTATAGCTGAGCTCTTTGTGGTGGCAAAAAATTGGAAAATGAAGGGGTATCCATTGATTGGGGAATGGCTGAATAAATTGTGATATTAGATGGTGATGGAATACTATTGTGCTGAAAGGAACAATGAACTGGAGGAATTCCATGTGAACTGGAACAACCTTCAGGAATTGATGTAGAGTGAAAAGAACAGAATTAGGAGAACGGTGTACACAGAGACTCATATATTGTGGCACAATGAAGAGTAACTAACTTTTCTACTAACAGCAATACAATACCTCAGGATAATCCAAAGGAATTTTATAAGAAAGAAAGCTATGTCCACATTCAGAGAAAGAAATGTGGGAACAGAATCGCAGAAGAAAAACATATGATCCATCACATAGTTTGATATGGATACGATAGGGGTTCTGATGTTAAAAGATCACTCTACTGCAGATATGAATAATATGGAAATAGGTTTTGAACAATGATACATGTATAATCCAGTGGAACTGCTTGTCAGCTCTGGGATGAGGGAGAAAAAGGGAAGGAGGGGAATCATGAATCATGTAACCATGGAAAAATATCCTAAAGAAAAAGAGGGGAAAAAAGCAAGACAGGAAAAAAATAAAAATAAAATATCTTTGCAAGTTCTGAAGTAGAAATGAGGGCTTTCTATTAAACATACCCATCATATAAAAAGCAGGGTGATTTTTGTCACCATAGTTTCAGTGAAAAAAAGCATTTTGCAATACTAAATGTGGGATGGTTAGTTAGGTGTTACTCTGGAAAAAATAAAGATATGGAAGCTTCAGTGAACTAAGTTCAATCTTGCTACAAAAGAAAGTTCATTTGTTATATGATTTGGGGCTTCATTAAGAAGGCGATAATATCTGACCATAGGAATATAGCCACCTCATTGTGGTCTGTCCTGGTCAGAACACATGAATTTTTAGATTCAGTTCTTTATGTCACAGTTTAGAGTGGATATTCATAAAGCTAAGAGTGTCCAGAGGAGTGTAACTAGAATAGTAAAGTGCCTTCAATCCATGACATATGAGAATTGTATGAAAAAAGTGAGTATATTAATCCTGGGGAAGAGAAGATTGGAGTGAGGAGGTGAAGATTAGAGTGAGATAGAGATCTTCAAATGTTTGAAGGCTGTAATGTAGAAAACAGATTACATTTTGTTCTTTGGGGCATCTAAGGGCAAAATCAGAAAGAGTGAGAGGAAATTTCAAAGAAGCAAATTTATATTCAATGTCAGAAATAACTTCTTAAAATTAAAGTCATACAAAAGTAAAATTAGCAATCTTAAGTTCTGATGTGCTATCTCTCACTGGAAGTCTTCCAGAAAAGGAATGATGGATACTTGTTATATATTTTATAGAGACTATTTCTTATCAGTTTGGGTTGGATAATACGGTTCTGAGGTCTGTTCCAAGTCTAGAATGCTATGAATATTTGATGTTGTGTTTATAATGTTCTGCCATTCTTTGTTTGAGCCTACATCCTCTTATTAAAACCACTGTCCCCATATGATTCCAAGAACTTCCTGCTTCCAGAGCTTGTTAGTTCAAATTTTAAGATCTAGTCTTGGAACAATTGATCTTCTTAAATGCCAATATGTCCTTTCTCTCCAAATACAGGAGAGTTAATGGTAATGCCACCATTTTATTCCTTCACACCTCTATGATTTTGCCTCAAGTCTTTGCTAAAGTGTTCCATTCTTCTTTTTCTTCTGACTATTTAATTCTCATTCTTTTTCTCTCTGTAACTTCACCTCACAGAAGTTCTATTCTAATTCTCTTTCCAACTCAAAATCAGAGGGAGAAATTGAAAACCTCTCATTTATCTCTTTTCTTCAAGTATTGGCCAATTGTTTCCTTGTGTTTTCATCCATTTTCTTCTCTTCCCATGGGAGAACAATTCCTTTGTATTATCTCATCACCTATAATAGATTTGCTGATAAAGGAAAAATGTTTTCCTTTAAAATATTCATCCTTTCTTCTTACTCTTTCCTTATTTTTTATAATTATTTATTTTACTCCTCCATTTCTTTAGTCCATTGATTCTCTTTTTTTGTCCTCAAAGTCTCTCAGATAATGAACATGGGTATTCATCACCTTCTCTTACTTTGACCATGTGAAAACATTTAATTTCTTATAATGCCAACATGTTTAGCTTTTTCCAATTTGTTTAGTGTGCATTATAAAACTAATCTCTTTTCTGCCCACAAGCTTTTGATTCTTTTTGTGCCTAACTCTTTACTATAAAACATCATGCATTATACTTATCTATTTTTGTCTTAATCTCTTCTAAACATTATACTCCAGAAAAACCAGACATTTCCTTATCTGAAATGTGTATCTCTTCCAGATCAAGGGGAGTATTTGTATATCTCTGCTGGAACCAATACAGATAATGTTCTTGCTGCTTAATAAATGACTAGGTGAATGAACAGCTATTGAATATGTACCAGAGAGAAAAAAGTCAATATATTTTTTATATCTAATATATTTGGAATATTCCTGGAAACCCAGGGAATTAGAAAGAGGCAGTAACTAGGATGTAGAAGTGGAAGTTGAAAAATAGTAATGCTATCCTTTTTTAATATATGTTGTTAAAATGAACACTGCTAGAGTCTCAATTGATGATAGCCCAGCTGCTATGTCCATATGTCTTTTGAATTTCAAGATTAGGACCAAACACACAGAATAAATATAAGCATGTCTAAAATGGTATGGATATGAGCCCAGCTGCTGTCACCATATGTCTAATGAATTTCCCATTTAAGCGGAGCAGAGTTATCCTGAATTTCTTGCCTTTATTACACAAATGGTGCTACCGTACCAAAAAATACTGCACAACTAACAGAGTAAGATGTAGATGAGATTATTTTTATGTGAAGTAATGATGGCATGCTTTCACTCATGATCAATTTGTACCTAAGTGGACATGTGGAAATATTTAAAAGCAAGTTTGCCATTAACATTGGGATGTAAGCCAAAGTTTGCCTCTTATATTAGAAACTTTGGTTGTCAGGCAGTTAAGAAAAGGACAAAATAACCATAGCCATTAGTTTGGATTTGATATAAATAAAGACCATTATATATGATCTTTTCTCTCAATTTACCTATTCGGAAAATGAAATAGACGTATACTTTGTTTATCTAGTTGTTATATGTTCAACAATTTCAACTATATGGAGAAAAAAAACATAAATCAGGAGAAATACTTCTGAGTACAAGCAGCAAGGAAAAAATCTATCACAAAATCCAAGATATTTCTTTTATAAGAGAGGATTAAAATAATTTCTTTTGTTGGTATCTTAATTTTACACTTTTCACAAAGGTTTGTTTGAGTTGCCATGAACAAAGTTTCTTTATCTACATTTATTTCTTCACTACAATTCGTGAGCTGGGAATATGGAACAACAAATTGAGATTGAGGAATGGAATTCAAGCTCAAAGGGAAGGGATTCATGGCAAGTTGGGTCTCCTAATTATTCCCATTTGTTTATTTCTTTTTATTCCTATTCAGTAACCACCAGAGATATAGGTAAAGTTTACAGAACTCTATCCAGTTGTTTAACGTCATTCAGATTTATTTATTTATTTATTAAACCCTTGTACTTCAGTGTATTTTCTCATAGGTGGAAGAGTGGTAAGGGTGGGTAATGGGGGTCAAGTGACTTGCCCAGGGTCACACAGCTGGAAGTGGCTGAGGCCGGGTTTGAACCTAGGACCTCCAGTCTCTAGGCCTGACTCTCACTCCACTGAGCTACCCAGCTGCCCCCAATTCAGATTTATTTTTGATAGAATTGCTAAATCTGAAATGAGGTACAATCAAGTCACAACTCTTAGAGCTTTATTATTTATTATTAATATTAATAATTTTCAGATCTTATATGATTCTGACTATAGGACGTTCTTAGTTGAACTTTTTGTTTCTGGCTGCTTGTAGAATTTTTCTTTGACCTGGAAACTCTATACTGTGACTATGACACAATGGGAAATAATTTCATTTGGGGATTTATTTTAGGAAGTGAGCAGTGGATTTTCCCCATTTTCCTTTTTGTACTCTGGTTCTAAGCTGTTTGGACATTTTTAATTTATTATTTGTTGAAATATGATCTCTAGGCTTCTTTTTATCCTAATGGTTTTCTGGTGTTTGGTTAACTCTTAGATTATTTCTCCTTGACCTGTTTCCCAGCTTTCTCAGTATTTGCTGAGAAACATTTTATACTTTCCCCTATTTTTTCTATCTTTTGGTTTCTTTCAAGTGCTTCTAGTTATCTCATGGAACTATTGCTTTATCTTTGATTCTTTTTAAGTTTTTAGATAATCTAATTCTTGAGTAATACTTTGTACCTTATGTATGAATCTGTTTATTTTCTTTTCAGTCTTTCAATTTCCCATCCTGGGACAGACACATATACATATGTGTGTGTGTATGTGTGTGTATACACATACAGTATTTGTTTCATTTCTTCTGGCAACTCTAATGGGTCTTTTGGCAATGCTACTTTTTTTAATTGAGATTTTGTTAACCCAGGGGGTAATTCTCCCCTTTGGCAGGTTTCTAAAACCCTAGAGGAGAAATGTAATACTCCTTCCCCCATGCTGATTCCAGAACCCTAGCAGTTACCTGGCACCTGAATGCTTTTCTTTCATGATACCAGGAAAGAGTGAGACTTTAGGAAGTCAAAATAGAAACTCAGGGACAGAGAAGGGTAGGAGGGCTACCAGTAGAGGTAGGCGAAACAGCTAACAGTGGTCTCAACTTCAAGGGAGAAGCTGTATTGAAGTGCCTGGTGCCAGAGGGGGGCACTGCAAACTAGTCTTGAGGATAGAGGAATAGCAAAAGTGATGGCAAATGGACCAGCAGACAGTGCACTGGTAGAGAAGAAGAAGACTGGTCTGGGAGGCAAAGAACTGACAGAAAAGGCTAGTCCCTGATTCAAGGGGATGGCAGAAAGGAAGACTATTCTAGAGGGAAAAGGGAATGAGAGATGGAGGAAAGGCAAAATTTTGGAACTCTGGTTCCAGAATTTGGCAGCAAAGAGTTATTAAAAAAGAGAAAGTCAAAAGTGAGATGGGCTTGAGGGAGATCCAGGTATTTTTCTTCCAAAAATAGCTAGAGACAGAGCCTAGATAATGTCCTCTCAATTATATATCTTTGTCACCAGTGACTTTCGTTTGTTCACTTTTCCAGTATTTTTCTTTAATTTTTGCACAGGGCCAGTTTCTGCATTCTTTTGAAAGGAATGGTGGGGTCTTGTTGGGTGCAGATTTTTATTATCTTGGATCTGTTCACTGTTTTCTAAATGTACTGAGAGATGTTTTTTTCTCAAAGACCCCACAAATGGATCAGACCAATAAACTGCAAACTTCCAGCAATTTAAAAGGTCCGACATAGGGTTAAGTCTGATTTATATCTTACTTGCCTGAGCTTTTCAAACTACAAACCTTAATGTGGGAATCAGATTGACAGTTACAGGCTCTAAGTGTCCCTGGCTCATCCATGGTCTGTGTACCAGAACTCTGCACTGAGTTCCTGAATCAGACTTTTCTGAGTGGATGTCTTCCTTAGATATTGAAGGATATAATCTGCCTCTTCAGATGGAACTGGACTTGAAAAAACACATGTACTTCAGTTTTTCTTTTAATTTTTTGATTGCTACTCTATTTCTTTTAAAAAATCTTTCTGCAGCAGATTTGAGTTAATTTGATTCACAATTGATGAGAAAATTATACAAAAGTATGGATGACATTAGACTAGATCAAAACCTCATACATTATGGCAGATGGATACATATATATAGTAATATCATAGTGATAAATTAATTAAAAACAATAGAAAATACTTTTGATATCTATGGAAAGGAGAAAAGTTCCCAGCCAAAGAGGTTTATAGAAAATAAAGTGGATAATTTGGATTCCATAAAAATTTTTGTGTGTAAATGCAATAAAGATAATATTAACTGACAAAAAAATCTTTGTACCAATAATTTTATATATGTTTGTATAATAGGTATATGAACAGATATATATATGTATGTGTATTTATATGTGTGTATACTCATAGCTATATATTTTATATATGTGTGTGTATAAAATTGATTGAAATTTTAAAGAATAACAGCTGTTCACCAGTTGAGGTTTTATACACACACACATACACACACACACACACACACACATATATAGTTATGAACATGTGGTTCTCCAGGAAGAAACTGAATCTATATATAGTTATATGGGAAAAATGTTCCAAATAACTACTAATTACAAGAATGCAAATTAAAGCACTTCTGAGATTCTATCTAACACCCATAAAATTGTAAAATATGAAAAAAAAGGAGAATGATAAATGTTGGAAGGCTGTGAGAAAACAGTCACATTAATGCATTATTGATGAATGGATATAGCCATTTTGGAAAGCAATTTGGAATTGAAAACCATGAGTTCCTAAGCAGTGTATATTCTTCTCTCCAGTCATACCACTGGTAAACCTACTGTCAAAAGTGAATTTTAAAAAATAGGAATGTTAAACAAGATGATCACAAAAAAACAAACAAATATAAAGAGACATGAAATGATGCAAAGTGAAGTGAGCAGAACCAGCAGACCATTGTACACAGCCAAAGCAATAATGTTCAGTGATTAACTGTGAATGACAACTATTATCAGCAATACAAGGATTCGGGACAATTCCAAGGCACTTATGGCAAAAAATGCTATTCACCAGCATAGAAGTGAACTAACAGAGTTTTAATGCAGATTAAAGTATGATATTCTTTACTTAATTTCCTCCATGAATTTCCCTGTAGTGTAAGCAATATATGTCTTCTTTTACACTATGACAAACATGGAAATATGTATTATTTGATAAAGTATATTACTATGTCTTGGGGTGAGGTGGGAGGTCTGAGAGGAAAGGAGAGGAACTTCTCGCATAGACAAAACTATAGCAATTCTTTTTGTGGAGCAAATAAACACACAAACCTGGAAACTGAAGGGATACCAATCAATTGAGAAATAGATGAATAAATTGTGGTATATGAAAGTGAGGGGATACTTTATGATGTAAAAAAATTAGGAAATAGATAGTTTAAAAAAATGAAAAGACATATGAATCAATACAAGATAAAATAAGTAGAACTAGAAAAATAGCATTAATATTCAAAAAGAAAACTATTTTGAAGACTTTTATAAGTTAATGAAGAATGACATGAGCAGAACCTGGAGACACTTTATATAATTGTGATAATACTATAAAGACAAGCAATTTTGAGAGCTATAAGACTATTATTAATACAATGACCAGTGCTTACTTCCACAACACATATACATATTAATACAATAGGATTAAAATAATTAGGACAACAAAAAAGATGAAATGGAGATTCCCATTTTGCTTCTGGTTTTTCTACCAAAGAAAATTACCTTTGGACAGGAAAATAGTTAAAAATCAAAACCACTAAGTGGTCCAGTGAATAAAATGTTGGCTTTAGAGTGAAGACTTTAGTTCAAATTATGATTCAGATACTTTTTAGTTTGGTGACATGGGCAAGTCATTTAATCTCTTACAGTCTCAGTTTTTTCATACATAAAATGGAACAAATAATATAGTACCTACACCTCAGGGTTTTGTGAGAAGCAAATTAAATATGAGTATTATTTAATCTGCATCTTTCTATTTTCTCCATGAGAATATGAAAGATTCTTATCAAAATCTTTACTAAGATGTAAAATTTTATCTCTAGAATTCTCCTCTTCTAAAGATTCAGTAGTTTTGTAAGTAAAATAAATGAGTTGGACATGATCTGTTTTTGATGAAGTCTCATCTTTATTAAAAATCTATGGTTCTCTGTAATCATTGGTTCTTTGTTGTTGTTCTGTCATTTCTTTTTTAAAAACATTTATTAATATTTTTTTAAAAGTTAACATGGTTACATAATTCATGCTCTTACTTTCCCCTTC
>NC_058133.1:446166849-446260038 GCF_016433145.1 Gracilinanus agilis
AGATAACTGAACTGCAGATGGAGATGTGAGACTGGAGGTTCAGCAGAGAGGTTAGGGCAGCATAAATAGTTTGGAGAATAATTAGTATAGAGAAGGTAATTAAATCCTTGGGAGCTGATGAGATCACCAACTGAAGTAACATAAAGGGATAAGAAGAAAACCACTCCAGCAGCTTTGCCAAGAAAACCCAAAATGTAGTCATAAAGAGTGAGACACAACTGAAAAATGATTGAAACAGGGCTAATAATAACATTTATCTATATATGAATGTGTTTGCATATATACATATATAGCACATAAATATGTATATGCAAACATATCTATTTGTGTATGATATATACAAATAACATTATATACTTAAACATATATAAATAAAATTTTATTTGTATATATAAATATATGTATATATATTATATGTATATATAAATAAAATAAAAAAAAGCAAACATATACATAGATGTTTGATTTTTTTCACCTTGCAAATCTGAAGCCACTTTTTAAAAGTTCAGCAAGGCTTAGAGAGTAGAATGCCAGTCTTGAAATCAGGAAGATCTAGGTTTAAATCCTGCTCCAGACTCTTACTAGCCACAATTATTGACAAATCACAACTTCTTAGGCTTAGTTTTCTCATCTGAAAATAAATGTGATGAAATTTGCATTTACCTACCTTTCAGGGTTTTTTTCAAAACAATTAAGAATCTATTTGTACAGTGCTTTGCAGACAAAAAAATACCATAGAAGTATTTGCTAGTCAGTTATTGATGTCAGAGAGTAAATTTATTTTAAGCCTTCCATTCTGTCTACCCTGGTCTCTCTATTGTGACAAAGTCCAGACTATGTGAGATGGCAGCCCAGAGTATAGAGTTTAGGCTATGGTCACAGCATAGNGTATATATATTATATGTATATATAAATAAAATAAAAAAAAGCAAACATATACATAGATGTTTGATTTTTTTCACCTTGCAAATCTGAAGCCACTTTTTAAAAGTTCAGCAAGGCTTAGAGAGTAGAATGCCAGTCTTGAAATCAGGAAGATCTAGGTTTAAATCCTGCTCCAGACTCTTACTAGCCACAATTATTGACAAATCACAACTTCTTAGGCTTAGTTTTCTCATCTGAAAATAAATGTGATGAAATTTGCATTTACCTACCTTTCAGGGTTTTTTTCAAAACAATTAAGAATCTATTTGTACAGTGCTTTGCAGACAAAAAAATACCATAGAAGTATTTGCTAGTCAGTTATTGATGTCAGAGAGTAAATTTATTTTAAGCCTTCCATTCTGTCTACCCTGGTCTCTCTATTGTGACAAAGTCCAGACTATGTGAGATGGCAGCCCAGAGTATAGAGTTTAGGCTATGGTCACAGCATAGGGAAAAGGTCCCATGACATTGTACTTAGAACCTTTTCCTCAGATCTAACCCAACTGATGGAGGGGATGTGGCAAAATTGGGACACCAATACATTGCTGGTGGAGTTGTGAATTTATCCAACCATTCTGGATGGCAATTTGGAACTTTGTCCAAAGGGCACTAAAAGACTGTCTACCCTTTGATCCATCCATACCATTGCTGGGTTTATGCCCCAAAGAGATCTTAGGGGAAAAGACTTGTACAAAAACATTTATAGCCACACTCTTTGTAGTGGCAAAAAACTGGAAAACGAGGGTATGCCCTTCAATTGGGGAATGGCTGAACAAATTGTGGCAATTGTTGGTGATGGAATATTATTGTGCTCAAAGGAATAATGAACTGGTGGAATTCCATGTGAACTGAAAAGACCTCCAGGAATTGATGCAGAGTGAAAGGAGCAGATCCAGGAGAACATTGTATGCAGAGACTGATACACTGTGGTACAATCAAATGTAACAGCAATGCAATGCAATGACCCAGGACAGTTCTGAGGGACTTATAAGAAAGAATGCTATCCACATCCAGAGAAAAAACTGTGGTAGTAGAAACACAGAAGAAAAATAACTACTTGAATACATGGGATGATTGGAATGTGACTGGGGATGTAGACACTAAACGATAAGTAGTCCAATTATCAATAATATGGAATTAGGTCTTGATCGATGATACATAAAAATCCAGTGGAAATGTACATTGGCTATGGGTGGGGGGTGTTTTGGGGGGGGGGGAAAGAGCAAGAACACAAATCATGTAACCATGGAAAAATTTTCTAAAAAATTTAAAAAAATGAATTAAAAAATATATAAAAAAGAACTAACCCAACTGAGGAACTACTCTGGAGTTAATTATAGGGAGGAGGAGAAAAGAATTTATATTATACTTTTTCCCCTTTTTAAAACAATATCAACCACACATTAACTCAGTAAATGTCTTTGAATCATTCCTACTTGCCAGTGTACTAGACTGCACAGAGAATATGGTACTCGAAGTGTAAATTAGGCTATTACATATATAATCAAGTCACCTTTGACTGGATATGGAATACTAATTTAACAAATGAGGCTCTAGGGGTACAAAATCAGGAATGTTTATCTCTAAGTGACCTGCTTAAATTCAAGATGAAGTAGGTTATTTATTCTAAGCATCCCATATCCATTCCATAGTTCACTGTTCCTCCCTTGGGGATCTGGGCTCAGAAATAGCTATACAGGCTATGGTTCCACAATGATCCCTTAGTCACCAGGGAGAATTTCCTGCTTTCCTCACCCACTAATGTGAGTTTCCAAAAAGCTCCTGAATCATTCAGTGAAAAATTGTATTTATGAAAACATTCACTTCCATTTGGGACATCCTATCCCAACTCACTCCTTCCCCCAAATAAAGGACTGTACAAATACATGAAAAAAATTGAACTTTATTTTTTATTCATTTTAAAAATTTTATTTGAAAAATACAGTACACAGCAGAGCATCCTCCTCATTCTTCTTTATCCCACCCTTTCTTAACGGTCCCCCCACCCCCCCATCCCCCACTTCCCACCCTACCCTCTTTCCCACTGCTGGTTCACAAAGGAAATTGTATGGTAGATTTAACCCGAAATATTTGGCTGGGGTACATCCTGAGAAGAGAGAGGCCCAGTTAGAAATTGAATAGACACAGTCTGTTGAAGAAGGTTCACCTCTCTTTTAACATAAAAGAGCCTTTTAAGTGATCTTAGAAATCAGAATAAGCATGTGCAGCTTTCCTGTCAAGCAAACAGGTATCACTGAAATTTTCAGGTAGACCAATTGATAGTGACCTGGGCCCCTAAGGACCTAGAATAAAAAGGAGACATGTCTTCATCAGAACGATGTGTATTTGCTTATTCTCTTGACAGTATATATACATTTTTACATGTTCATATTTTAACTCTTCCCCCCCCCCATTATTCTGCGTAATAGTATCTAGGTTAAGGACTCTTTCCTGACATTTGGTATTAATTAATTAATTAATTATATATCTAGCATATATACCTATATGTATATATGTTTTTCCATATGGTGGGATCAATAAGTCCTGTATTGTACAATGTTAACCCAAGGATCTTTGATCTTTGATTATGACTTGATTTTACTCAGATTTACCAACATCAGTTTTTTTTTAACAGAATTGTGCTTTTGAACATGCCTGAAATCCCACACACCCTGTTGAAATTTAGAACATGATTCAATATATCTTTACGTGATCATGTGAAAGATGGGTGATTTCATAAAAATGCACCAATGCAGGATGGAATCTATGACTTAGCACATCATAGGAGTGTAGATTCAGAGTTAGAAGGAATCTTGGGGGTTCATTAAATGTCAGTGATGACATTTTACAGATGAGGAAACTGAGGTTGCAGAAGGAGTTTCCTGTTCCTGGTCATATGGGTGTTAAAAAGCAGAATTAGGATCTGAATCCTGTTCTTAGACTGAGATACAACACTATCTCCCTGAGTCTTATAGAGTCGCACATAAATATTAAGTGACTTGGCCAGTGTCTCACTGCTAGGTAAGTGTCAGAAGTGAGATTCAAACCCAGCTTTTCCTGACTTGAAGTTCAATACTCTAACAACTATTCCATGCAGTTTCTTTTTAATGGAGATTGTTGACCTTTCTCACACAGTACTAAGTCAATTATTGTCAACTGGAAATATATGTATAAAAGATCTGGTCTTTGGAAAGTGAATGTCAAGATAAAATTGACCTCACTTGGTGGGTCCTATTGATAGCTATTCTGGGTAAGAAACTATTCTGATTCCCTTCTGTTTCCCTTTCTTCTTCAATTCTTTCTTCCTCCTCCTATGCTCATCCCTGTTTTTCTAAGTCTCCTCCTTATCCTTTACAACTTCTGAGAGGTTCTTTTTTTTTTGAGGCAGAGTGAAAAGAGTGCTAGAAAAAAAAGACTGAGATTTTCATCCTAACTCCACTATTTGCTGATTGCATGATCTATTGGAAGTCACTTTAAATTTCTCTGAGCCTCAGTAAAATGGAGGTATTGCTATCTATCCTATTTAATTCAGGCTATCATGAGGATCAAAGAAGATAATCCCATCTTGGATTTAGAGATGGAAGGGACTCTAGAGGTCATATAGTCCAATTCCCTCATTTTATGGATGAGGACAATGAAGCTCAGAGAGAAAGGGACTTGCCTACATTCACCCATTTTGCACTTGGCAACTTTAAATAACCCCACAACTAAAAGAAGCTGTAATCAGCTCTTGGAAAAAAAATGCATTACTGCTGCTCTTGGATCAGATATTTCAAGTCGTAGCATAAGAATACACAGCCATATTATCAAAATAGAATACCATTGTTGAATTCCTAGATGGAGATAGAGATACTCCATTTGTCAGACATAATGAAACCACTTCTCACAACAATCAGGGAAAGCCATAGACTTTGTCTCTCAAGGAACATGAGTCTTTGTATCTATTCGGAGAAAGTTCAGAGGGAATCAAGGCAATTCTCACATTGTCAAGATCAAAGAGCAGGATTACAGTAATTCTTGGTAGTCCTATAAGCCAAAGATAGCTCAAGAGCATCTAAATTGTCAGATTTCAAAGTCTTTGCTAGAGAAATAAATGAAATGTGAATTTTCTCATGTGATATTTTACCTTCCAGACTAAGTTCAGTTTCTACAAAATCCAGGAATCTTTTTCTGGTTCCTTACTTGCCAATGCTTTCTCCTTAAATTATTTTATCTTTATTTGTCTTTGAATGTAACACGTCCCATAGTAGCATGTAAGTTCTTTAAGGGGAAGGACTGCATTATTTTCCTTTACATTTCTTACACTAAACACAGTGCCCTGAATATAGAAAGTGCTTAATAAATGCTGGTTAATTGAATAGAATGGAATCCTACCCAGCCTGAAAATTAATATCTTATTTTTCAGTCTTATCATCCTCTTGCTCAAAATACAAGGTAGGTTCCAAAATGATATGCTAACCGACTTTGTGACTTTCATATAACTTGGATGATGCATAATTGTGTACCTTTTCCCCATTTAAATTACATAGACATTTTGAGAAGCCAGTGTCTGGGATGGAGCCTTTAACCTGTTCTGAGATACTATTACCAACACAGTGTTGGCCAATAAGAGTCGTCACTGTTTTATATTATTATTTCAACTATCCTACATACAATTTGCATTCAAAAAACCCTACTAATTAACATTTCAACAACAATTATCAGGAAAATCCAAATAAATATTATTCTTATTTATGATACATCACTCATTACAGTAAAAATGGGCATTTTCCCTTCAAAAGCAGGAGCACCAGTCTGAGAATATTCAGGAGGAATGGTATTTTAAGTGACGTGTACTATAATACAATGTGCAAATGTCATTTGAATATATAACATATTTTTAAAAAGAATCTTTACACACAGAAATATGCTTCAATGAAAATGACTGTACTGAAAGCAAAAAAGACACAAAACTCCCTAAACTTTTTGACTCTGAAAGTTTGTTTGAAACTAAATATGGCATACTGCTGAATAGATATATGAATAATTGAAAAGTTTAACTAAACTCATATAGTGGGTTCTCTCATACATATCTGGTGAGCAAATAGTTTGCTTTCCATATTCGAGATGGTTTTGTGGGGACATGATATGAAAGTTGAGTACCAAAGGAACATCTTTTCAAAATAAAGTTGACATAGACTTTAATATTGTATGAATGATCAGTAACCAGACATTTGTATAAACTGATCCTGCTGTCAAAAAACTTTGGGACTCATGAATGGACTGTGAAAAGGGATGATGTCCAGTGTAGTGAAAAAGCATCCAGTTCAACATCATGTGACTTCTGCGAAGGCCGTGATGTGGTTCTGTAAATGCAAGAGAAAATTTAGTCAGAATCATGGAAATATTGGCTTTGGATTTATTGGTAGAACTCTTGTTTATAATGCTCTGATATGAACAGGTAGTTATTAGAATATAAAAGCAGTTGTACTAAAAACTTATTTCTCCTCTTCTTTAACTCATACATCATTAAGTGGTTGAAACACTAACATATAGAATTGGGTTCTATGGAATTTTAGTGCCAGTGATATATCTTATTAACTCAATTTATTTTAACTGGTTAAATAGACCAGCATTTCATACCTGTCCCATTCATAATTAATACATTAATACTGAAATCAGGAGGAATGAAAATGGCAGTGCTAGGCAGCCTCTGGTACCAGTTTTCAGTGTTAATTGAATTTCAATGTTGCTCTATGTTGGATTTTAAGTTTAATTGCTCCCTGTGAGACAGATGGCAGGGAGTGAAGTAGGGAAATGCCTGGGCTGAAATCATGCTTGCTGACAAAAAGTTACTCCAGACTTTGTTTCGATGCATAATTCAGAGTCAGACTCTTAGTTTGCAAAGTTTTACTTGTTTACATCTCACAAAATTCTTCATTGCCTTTCTAGGTTTTGTTTTCAATTATTTAATAAATTATTTTTCCATGGATTCAGATGTTGCATACCAGATCATGCTTCTTATAGTACTACAACAAAAGCTTGATGTAATATGTTTGTCAATGACATTATTAGAAACTGAGTATTAGCTCTCTCTTCCTCTCTAGCATTACATCTAAGGAGTCTAGAATGTTTGGTTTTTCCCCCTCATGTGTATAATACTAACCACCTTCAACTGCTGTGAAGGTTAATTTATGATGTGTTGCTTCCTCCAATGATTCTTGAATCATATTTGCTCTTTGAATTAAATGCTTTTTCCCATCAACAGGAAAATGCTTTTAGCCATTATAATGGTAAGAGGGAAACTGTTAAGTTATCTTTCTTTACAAAGTACAAAGATGGAAGAGACTTCATTCATATTTAATTTAAACATCAGAAATTCAGTCATTATTGGCCAAGGTTTTTCTTTGACTTTTTGGTAACTCTGGGAATAGTGGAATTCTGGGGGGAAAAGATGAATGTTGGTTCTCCAAATAGTTTCCATATCATCTCTTTGCAAATCAGATAGAAAGAGTATTTAATTAAAAGAGGATTAGAAGAATAATGCCCTCCATATACACTTGGGTCATTTGAAGGGAAAGAAAAAATGATTTTTATGAAAGGTATACATAAAAATTTCAATGTATCCCTTTTGCTATAAAAGAAAATAAGCTAAGTGAGGGGGAATGGGTTTGGATTGTGATTTCCTTGGTGTGGAGAACCTGCTGTGTAAAAATTCCCTCCATAAAAATAGATGAGTAATTTAGGCATAGAAGATTGTATGGTAAACTGAGATATTAAATTAATGGCTCATGGTAAAAACAAACAAAGAGACACCAGACCAGATCTGTGATTTCATTGGCATAGGAAACTTCCAGTGACAAAATTCACTCTACTAAGGTAGATCAACACCTGTTCTTCAACTCTAATGGAATAGAAAAGCATTTGTTAAGTGCTTACTATGTACCAAAGAATAAAGGGAGACAGAACCTATTTTCAAGATAGTCTTATTCTAATTGTAGGAAGCAGCATGTTAAAGAAAAGTTCACCTGGTGGACTGATTAAAAAACAAGAACCAGTAGACTTTAGAGGGTTGTAGTGAGGCCACGGGGTCTCAGGATGCACAACTGGAAAGAAGAAAGCCTTTGAAGATCTCAGTGGGAAAGTCTCAGAGTGGGGCATTGAAGTGGCCAGGGACATGAAGAGATGAAGTAAATTGTGACATAGCCAACAGGTGTTAGAGGACAGACTTTACCTTTAATAGATAATTGGCTATAAAACTGCTTTTCCTTATTATGCAGTCTTTGAAACTTAAAACTGAAGAGAAGCCACTTTATTTTCTGATCTTTAGTAGAGAAATTATCATATAGCTGAGGAGAAGACATAATCAACTTTCCTGGTTCTGTCACAAACTCTTAACATAAATATTATGATTGATTTTTCATGTCGGTCCTTGCCCAAATTGTTAAAAAGTCATGACAAAGAAACTGAAGAATGTAATTAGACATTTGCAAGGCATGCTGAGCTTACTAAAGAAAAACTCAAATGTAGCTTCATAAGGTGCTGGTGTCCATCAGAATGGTAGAATCTCCCTTAAGTGTGTGAAAGACCAGATAGATTAATTGAAAATGAAAGATTATATATTGACTCCATCTGGCTCAAATGATCTACAATCAGTAAACTGAAACCATCACGGATTTCATACCAAAATTAGACCGACATTCATACAACGTGGGCAGTGTCTAGTAATAAACTATAAGCATTTGAGGGTAGTGTGGGAAAATAGGAAGGGTATCAGGGGAGAGATCATGGACAAGAGGGAAGGTAGGAAGGCAAAGCAGAGAATAAGCAAGTGCTGCTTCATAGGACAGCCATCCTGGGATCTGCATTTTCATCAGCGACCTAGAAAATGAAATAGTGAGTATGCTCATTAAGTTTGCTGCCGAGGACACCATGCTGGTATGGATAACCAGCACTCTGGAAGACAGAATCAGAATTCCAATGACTTTAATAAATCAGAAAAGTGATAAGAAAGAAACCAAACTCCAAAAGGACAAGTGTGGGCAGTGCAACAGGAGAGGCAAAACAAATTGCATCCATCCAGAAAAGAGACAATGAGTTCTGAACAAATAGGGTCTAGGAAGATCCTGAGTTTTCAGTGAGTGAAATGACTACAAGTCTACAAAATAACATTGCAGTTAAAAAATAAAACCAAAAAAAACCACCCAAGCATCATAATGATATGTCTGTATCCACATCTACTGATTCATCATTGTTGTATCTACAGGGAGGAGAGAGATGAAAACAGTAGTCATGACATTTAAAACATTCAATATGTTAGCACATAACCTCGAATTCTGTCTTCCTTCCCTCTTTCATCTCTGGCCAAAAAAAATGAAATTCATGTGTTCTTGATATAAGTTAAGCAAAATGATGTGGTTTCTCATTCGTCTCTCCAGCCAGCCTGTATATCACAGATCTTAAATTCCTTTTGGGAAAAGTTTCTTTGGGATGATAATCAAAATCTCAGCTATACAATTTTACACATATACCAAGGTCACTTCACAGATGGTTTTTCCTGCATAATTTCTAGTGGCAGTGTTCTCCTTGGGATCTATCTTTTTTATTTTTTAAAAAACAGCTAGGAAATGTCTGAGACCAGATTTGAAACTAGAACCTCTGTCTCTCAGCCCTCTGAAACCAATGACAAATCACTAGATTGCAAAATCTCTCCCTTTTCCTGAAACCCTACAAACTGCTCCAAAGAGCAATGATGTATCTGTTAGCTGGCAGCCATGATGTCTATACATTTTTCTGAATACCTTCAGTAACTAAGGGAAAAATATATTCAAAAGTCTACTTGGCATATAGAAGTACATTTTTCTATATGTCAACTCTTGCTTCATGTATGGGATAGCAACATTTACTGACACATTATAAAAGTAAAAAAATAGTGTTTCCTTAGCAAAATATTTTTGATTTTACAGATGAGGAAGTTAAGCCTCAGAAATGTTAAATAATTTGCTCATTGTCACACATCTAGTAAGCATCCAAAATGGGAGCTAGAATCTTTTCCATTATACTACATTGCCTTCAAAAGCAAAATTAAATCATTTGGGAGTGGTGGTGGTGGTGGAATTCACTCATCTAGGGGAAAAGTGAAGACATGTTCCTCACTACCCTAAATTTGGTAGAATAACTAAAAATGCCTTAAAGTCCTCATCTATCAAATTCTGTCATTTTAAGCTATACATAATACACATAATAAAAATGTATTCTTGTTGCTGGGTTCTTGTTGCATTTTTTTACAGATGAGTATAAATGATAAATTTGAAATATATATTCCTTATCATAATTGTGCAGACAGGTATGTCATTTCTCTCTTTTTTTTCCTCTTTCATAAGTTTTCACAGAAACCTGAATGCCAAAATTTCATTTGGTCTTTTCATATCACCTTTCCAAAAAAAAAAATTCTCCCTGTGGTCTAAATGAGGAAAATTTGTGGTAAGCTGCTTTACAATGGATTCCCCCTTTCAGCAGGCCATAATACAGAACTCAATGAATGCAATTGTAAACCTTGTAAAAATGCAAACAAATATGAGGGACACCAAGCACTCATGCAGAAATGTTTAAATCAGACACACAAAAGGTAAATGGTGATACCATTTTCAACAGTTAAATAAGAGGACTGATTACCGGTACATTTAGGTAATTATACATGCTGGAGAGGAAAGAGCAAAAACTGAATACAAAGAACCATGGAATATTTTAAATGAACCATTCTTTGGCAGTAATTCATCCAAATCCACAGCAAATAAGGAAGTAAAATGCTAAGGGCTAATCCTTGAGTGCAGGGTTCCTGGGGGTGGAAATGACCACTTTTTTTTTTTTTGTCAAAAATAGCTTTAGCATGTAGAATTGTTCATTTCAAATTCTTTAATCAATCTTCTAAAAGCTTCAGATTCTGCATGAAAAATCATTTTTCCTTATTTATATTCTGTTGCCTTTTTATGAACTTACATTGTCTCTCTAGTTTTTTTTAAATCATATTTAAAAAACACAAAACTAGCACTAATTATGCCAAGAAAATTTGGCTATGCTTTTCTACCTGACAAGATCTGCCTCTCACTTATTTCAATTTTTTTTTAAAAATAGAAAAATGAAAAGAAAGCTCACTGGGGAAGTGATTAGAATTAAAGCATAAGGGGGAAAATCTTTAAAAAGCTATAATTAACAGCAATCAGAAATGAAAGCTACCATGTTGAGGAAATGCTTATTTCTACCCTTTGAGCAGTTAAACACCAGGGCAAAGTGAAATAGAATTGTGTAGCTAAAAATGGAGGGAGAAAATCTTTCTGCACTCCATTTCATGGACACCCTTTTACTATGATCTAAACCTGCACAGAAGGATGTGATTTCCTTTCTTTGCCTTAGCTTTAAAACTTATCCCACACACTTAGTGCGCTATAGCGCACATACGTTTAATTGCCTTAATTGAAGATGTTCAAATTGGTTTACTCCAGTGATCCAACTGAAGAACCTAGCCAGGCAGTCTTTAAAAGAATTTCCTTGTGAAGTTTCTTCTTGAAAATTATCAATACCTTGGATCCGGGACACCTACAATATGTTATAAATCATTTAATTGTACTTAAATGTTAGCTCATTTATTTACATTTTATACCATTATAATCAAATCTCTATATATTTTTCATGTAAGACATTAGCTTAGCTAATCTATCTCCCTCCATCTTTGTTAGAATTCAACTCCATTTTTTAAACTGAAAAAAAGTAAGTGGCATGACTATACTTACATTTGTATTATTCCTCATATTTATCCTTTTGCACTATCATTGACTGATACATTAAAATAACAGTCCTCAAAAAAAGAATCCAGCATTTATCTATGGTGGCAATCTTTACAATATCATAACAAATGAAACTGGTCCTAGGCTCACATCTCTGAACTGTGGGTGTCTTTGTCACATATCAACTTTTCCCTATGGAGAGTTAAGGGTGTCAAAAAACTAATATGTTGTGGTTTAAAAAACCATAACTAAATAGAGTTTTCTTGTTATTGCTCACTAGCTGAAAATCTTTTGTGAGGAGGCAGACCCAGGGTTCCTGCCCAATTTTTCTGGCAGAAGATATAGGCAGAATATGTCTGTCTCTGGAGCAAAATAGACAAATATCTCTCATGCTTTTGAAAATACAGATAATAGCCACATGAGTTTAGAGCCTCCCAAATTCTCAGTTTTCCCACAGATTATACCTATTTTATCTTGTTATTGTCCCTCACATATTTTATGGACTCTTACACTTCAGCTTTTTCATCATTGCTTGACTAATTAATATCTTTCATACACACACACACACACACACACACACACACACACACACACCTGACCTCTATTTCAAATATAACAAACTACTATTTCACTCAGTCAATAAGCATTCCATGTCCCAGATCCTGTCACTATGTAGAATTATACCAAATGGTCATCAACCACAAAATAATATATTGACTTTCTTCAGTAAGGGATTTGGGTATATAAGTAATGTCTATATTATTTATAAGTGTGAGAATATATATCCTATGTTTCATGAAATGACATACTAATAGAAGAAATAAGCTACACCAGTGTTGTTGACATTGCATTATTTTTTCAGTAAACCAAACAAGAAGGCAAAATAAAATTGCAGCTATATTGAAAAATGATACATAACCATCCTTGTAGGAGCAAAAATTTAGCAGACTTGGTTTCCCCAATACTCAAAGACAATATGAAAAAAATCTCTGCTCAGTTACAGTAAGAAAACTTTTTATGAGATATTTTTAATCACAAAGAGTGCATGTCATGAAAATAAGTGAAAAAGAAATATGAATATAATAACTTATACACCTATGTTGTAGGGGGGAAGGACAAAGCACAACAGGCTCTATCCAAAATAACCTTATATTTTAATTGGAGAGATAAGGCATGGATATATAAATCTTCTCATCACTTCAATACCTTCCTCTTGTAGATTCTACCCTGTCCATGAAAATAAGACATGTTATTTTATGGCATACCTAATTTTATTGTCTTGCAGTGCTTATGATAAGTATAAGCCAAAAGAGCATTATTAAGATTATTATAGTAGGGGTTGTAGAGACTGATGAAGCAGGGCAATTCTGTGAAGAACTTAATCAGATCCTTCAAACTGAGTCAACATAATTTAATATGTACGTCTTCAAAAATGGACAGCAGCCATTCTGTTTGAAAAGATGGTTCGAGCTTAGGAAATAATAGAAGCCAAACACATAGTATATTGATAAAATTGATGCTGAAATATTATGGATGTTAAGAGACATTGGACAATACTAGGAAGAAGAACACTGAGTAAATTTTAGAAGAAAATGGTCTATAATACTGAAGAAGAAAAACTAAGTGTATGAAAAATAGTCATAGTCTAGACTATGGCACACAGGAACTTGCCAAGCTCAACTGGAATATGGTGGAGAGTAATTAGAATCACTTTTGGAGCACAGAACGTTTTCATGCCCCCATTTATGAGTTATCCTTGAGATGCTAGAATAGCACAATACCTAATACCTCAAGGAAGTATCAACAGGACAAATCCAGATTTCCACTTGAAAATGTTCAAAGTTAAGCAAATATGCATTCAGGAAGTAGCTTGAAGAATAAATATATTAAAAAAAGAATTCCACCATAAAAAGCTAATATGGTGACAGGAATGCCCAAGATAAAAAACTGGAATGACTACAAAATATCTGCAAACAAAATCTCAAAGAAAAATACAGCTTGGGGACAAATTAAACAAGAATTCCTAGAAGAGATGAAGTGATGGTTTAAAATGTATTTTATTTTTATCTATGAAAAGAGAGCTCTAGAGGAAAAAATTGGAAAAGAAATGAGAGCCATGGAAGCAAGAATGGGAAGCAAATTAAGTTTGGCACAATCTTATCCACAAACTATTTGAAATTCAGAATGAACTAAATAGAAGACAACTACTCCATGAGAAATGAGAAAAATATTTAAAAAAATTCAAGGGACTAAAAAAGAGAAGGAAAAAAGTATCTTATAGAAGATACAACTGACCTGGAAAATAAAGAGATCAGAAAAGAATTAAGAGTCACTGGCCACCTGAGAGCACAATCAGAAAAAGAACCTAAAAATCATATTCAAGTAATTCTGACAGGAAACTTTTATCAGTATTGAACATGTCTTTACCAAATGAATAGTATCCAAATTCCTAAAAGAGAGTTACAAGAGGAAATAGACAATAAAGCTATATTAGTGGGGGACAACAATCCATCCCTCTCAGAATTAGATAAATCAAACCATAAAATTAAAAGAAATAAATTAAGGAGGTGAATATAAATTTATAAAAGTTAGATTTGATAGACCTTTGATGAAAACTGAATGGGAACAGAGAAGAATGTCTTTTTCTCAACAGTATATGGGACCTTTAAAATAATTGGCCACAAAAGGACATAAAAGCCTTACAAACAAATGCAGAAAAGCAGAAATATTAAATACATATTTTTCAGATTATAATGTAATAAAATTATATTCAACAAAGTGCTAAAGAAAAAAGACTAAAATTAATTGGAAACCAAATAACATTGTCCTAAAGAATGAATGGGAGAAAGAACAAATTATGTTAAATAATTATAGTAAAAAACAATCAAATCAACAATTTCTTTAAATTTAATGACAACAGGAAGACAGCCTACCAAAAATTTTGGAATGCTGGCAAAGCAGTATTTAGGGGAAATTTTATATTTCTAATTGCTTACATCAATAAAAGAAAAGAGCAGATCAGTGAATTGGGCATGCAACTAAAAAAAAAAGCTAGAAAAAGCTAAATTCTAAGCTAAACACCAAATTGGAAATTCTTACAATCAAAGATAAGATTAATAAAACAAAGTAAGAAGACCATTGAATTAATAAGACAAGGGGCTTATTTATGGTGGGGGAACCCAATAAAATAGATAATACTTTGTTTAATTTGAAAAAAAAGAAAACCAAATTACCAGTATCAAAAATGAGGACAAATTCACAAAGAATGAAAAGTAAATTAATTATTAGGAGTTATTTTGCCCAATTATATGGCAATGAATCTGATAATCTAAAGGAAATATATGAATTTTTTAAAAGATATATAAATTGTCCACATTAGCAGAAGAGGAAATGGAATACTTTTCCCCATTTCAGAAAAGGAATGTAATAAGCTATCAAAGAATTCTCTAAGAAAAAATCTCCTGGGCTACATAGATTGACAAATGCATTCTAATACACAAAACAATCATTCCCAACATTATATAAACTTTTTGTAGAAAAAAAACAGGTGAGGAAGGAACTTGACCAATTTCCTTTTATGACACAAATATAATGCTTATATCTAGACCAGGAAGAGAAAAAACAGAGAAAATAAAAGTATAGATGAATCTCACTAATGACTATGCAAAATTTTTAAATTTAAGAGTTTTTAATAAAATACTTGTAAGGAGATTACAGCAATATATCTCAAGGATCATATACTATGTCCATGTGGATTTTATACTAACAATACAGGAATGTTACAATATTAGAAAAGTCATCACCATGATTGACTATATCAGTAACAAAACCAACAGAAACCATATAATTATTTCAAAAGATGCAGAAAAGGCATTTGACAAAATTTAACATCCATTCCTATTAAAAACATTGGAAAAATGGGATATTCCTTTAAATGATAAAAAAGCATTTATCTAACACCAAAACCAAACCTTATCTTCAATAGAAATGAATAGGACCTTCCTAACAAGTTCAGGGGTGAAGCAAGAATGCCCACTTATAACCAATACTATTTGATATTATACTAGGAATGCTATCTATAGCATTAAGAAAATAAGAAATTGAAGGAATTACAATAGGTGATGAGGAAATAAGGATATCATTCTTTTATAGATGATATAATAGTATACTTGAAGAATACTAGAGAATCTACCAAGCAAGTACCTACTTTAGCAAAGTTGCAGGATATAAAATAAACTCAGATAAATGAGCAGAATTTCTCTATACCACCAACAAAGTTCAATAGCAAGAGAAAGAAGGGAAATCCCATTTAAAATAAGTGTAGAAAATATAATACCTATATTTATAATATAATATAATAACACCTGCCAATACAAATACAGGAACTACATGATCACAAGCATGAAACATTTTTAGCACAAAGTCAGATTTAAACAATTGGAAAACATTAATTTCTCATGGGAAGGCTGGGCCAATATAATTTAGTGCCATACAAATGAAAATACCCCAAAATTATTTTGTAGCACTATAAACGACAATAACAAAATTAATCTGGAAGAACAAAAGGCCAAGTATATCAAGTAAATTTAAAATATGAAGGAATGAAGCTTTAGCTGAATTGAATCTCAAACTGTATGATAAAACAGCAACCCTCAAAACAATCTGGTACAAGCAAAGAAATAGAATAAAGGATCAATAGAACAAATTAGAAATTTAGTACAGAATAATAAATAAACATAGCAACTTAATGTTTAATAAACCCCCAAATCTAAACTTTTGGAAGATTTCCTTATTTTAAAAATAATATGGCAGAAACTAGAAAAATAACTAGAAAATAACATGGCAGAAACCAGGCACAAACAAACACCTCACACTATATACCAAAGTAAAGTAAAAATAGATATATGATTTAGAAATAGAGTGAAACCATAACAAAATAGGGGGGCATAGAATAGTTTACCTCTCAGATCTATGGACAAGGGAAAAATTTATGTCCAAACAAGAACAGAGAACATTAAGACATGTAAAATAGATAATTGACTACATTAAACTACAATAAGTAAACCTGATGCAACCAAAATTAGAAGGGAAACTACAAACTGGGAGAAAATTTTGTAGCATGTTTCTGACAAATGGTTCAGTTTTCAAATATAAAGAGAAGTCAGTCAAATTTATAGAAATAAGGATCATTCTCCAAATGACAAATTGTCAAAATTATGATAAAAAGATGAAATTAAAACTATATTTAATCATATGAAAAAATACTCCACCACTATTAATCAAAGAAATGCAAATTAAAACAACTCAGGTACCACCTTATATCTATCAGAAATTATAAATGATATAGGGGATGGGGAAAAAAATGGGACACTAATATAATGCTAGTGGAACTTTGAACTGATACAATCATTCTGGAGAGCAATTTAGAACCATGCCCAAAGGGCCATGAAACTGCAAACTGTTTGAACCAGCAATACCATTACTAGGTTTTTTCCCCAAAGAGACCAAAAATAGGAAAAAAGCACCTAATTGTATAAAAATTACCTATGGCAGCAATCTTTGTGGTGGCAAAGAATTGGACACTGAAGGAATGTCCATCAATTGGGGAATGGTTAAACATATGGTATATGGTAGGTATATATTGGTATTTGATTGTAATGGAATACTATTGTGCCATAAGAAATAATGAACATGATGATCACAAAAAATTGGAAAAGACATATGGAGCAATGCAAAGTAGATTGAGTGGAGCCAAAAGAACATTGTGCTTAGCAATTCAATTATAAATGACTTATTATTAGCAAAGCAAAATCCAGGGTAACTCCAAGGTTCTCATGTTGAAAAAGACCATCAACTGCTATAGAAGGAAAGGAAAAATCTCAATGTGTATTGAAGCATGCCTTTCTTCACTTTATTTCCTCCAGGAATTTTCCTCTCATGTATGCAATATGTATCTTCTTTCACAACATGATGAACATGGAAATACATATTATATAATAACACAGGGAACCTATGCTGTATTGGGGAAGGGAAGGGATTGGGAAGGAGGGAAATAATATTGATCACAAAATGTCAGAAAATGATTATATGAAAATTGTGTAAAAGCTGGAAAAAAATCTATTGGGCATCAACTGAGAAAAAGAAGTTAGGAGCTTAATCATGATATCTGACAAAGCCAAAGTAAAAATAGATATGATTGGGGATTCTTGGAATATGGCTGCTTAGACTAAGCAAAAATTCAGACCTCCATACCCTTCCACACCAAGATAAAAAACAAAGTTTTTGGAGGGGAAAGAAAACCAAATCTAACAACAGGACAGAGCTAGAGCATCCTCCTATAGGACAGCCTAAAAGGCATGCCAAGAAAAATCCTGAATTCTTGAACTGCTGGGTTTGAGGGTAAGGAAAGGGAATCCCAGGACTCTTCCCCCACGTGCTGTGCTGAGTCTCCAGCAGCTTCTGTAATCTCTATGTGGGCAAATTCACTGGTTCAGAGAGAGGGGACCTTGCTGGCACAGCTCAGCCAGGGTCAGGGCATTGAACACAGATGTAGGGAGGCTGCTAGAGGAGAAACAAAAAGAGGCAACCCAGACACAGTGAAAAATACTCCATCTTGCCCCCATGTCCACCTTCTCTTGAGGTTTTAGCCTCAAGGCACATCAACATCAGGCTCTACAGATCAATCCCACCTGGCTTAATCCCATTAATAGGACAGATGAGAAGTATTCAGAAAACTGGGAAACTCCAACACACCTCCCCATAGACTGCAGAGAAAGAAGTTACAAACTTCTGTTGCCAGCTCGAGAAGATTTTACATCAAAGATCATTAAAACCATCTGCTTACCCTAATCTACCAGCAGAGCAGAGAAGGCACAGGAAGGAAAGAAGGAAAAAATATGAGTAAATAACAGAAAAATAAAAAAGACAGCTTCTTACCAGGAAGTGAACTAAGAGCAAATGAAATAGAAGATCAAGGAACTCCGAGCAAAACCAAAGAAATTCTAGTGAATTGGACACATGCTTTGGAAGAACTCAAATTTCAATTAACTCAAGAACTCAAAAAAAATCAAGAGAGGCTGAAGACAATTGGAAAAAGGAAATACATGAAGTAAAACAAGAAAATAGTCTTTTGAAAGCCAAAATTGACCAGCTTGAAAACAAGGCAAAGAAGGTTATAGATGACCTACAAGGAAAATCAAACCAGAAGGAGAAGGAGGACCAAAAAGTTAGGGATGAAATTCAATCCTTAAAAATTAGAATTCAACAACTAGAAGCAAATGACTTCAGAAAGCAGCAAGAATATATAAAACAAAATCAAAAGAATGAAAATTTTGAGGAAAATATGAAACCCCTCATTACCAAAATCTCAGATCTTGAAAACAGATCTCAGAGAGACAGTTTAAGAATTATTGGACTACCAAAACATAATGACAAAGAAAAAGCCTAGATATAATCCTACAGGAAATTATACAAGAAAATTGTCCCAACATCCTGGAACAAGAGGGAAAAGTGGAGATTGAAAGAATTCACAGGTCACCTCTTACATTTTATCCACAACTGACAACTCCCAGGAATATTATAGCCAAATTCAAGAACCACCAGACCAAGGACAAAATATTACAAGCTGCTAAGAAGAAGTCATTCAGATACCGGGAACCACAGTTAGGATAACACAGGATCTGGCTGCATCTACACTAGAGGATTGGAAGGCATGGAATATAATATTCTGGAAAGCAAGGGGACTGGGTCTACAACCAAGAATCAACTACCCAACAAAACTGACTTCTTTCAGGGGAAAGTATGGTCATTTAACAAACTTGAAGACTTCTAAGCATTCATAAAGAAAAAAACTGGACTTTAATAGAGAAATTGCTGCCCTAACACAGAACTCAAGAGAATCACCATAAGGTAAATAAGAGAGTGGGGGGGGAACAAAAAACAAAAAACCTTTTCTTTAAAGGACCCAATAAGTTCAAATGATTTGTATCTCTATAAGAAAAGATGATATTGGTAACTCTTCAAAATTGTTATTATCATCAGAGTAGCTAGAAGAAGTATAGTTAAAGGGAACAGTGATGCACTGTATAGGATGAAATGTCAATATACATACATATATATATAAAACTAGAGGTAAAAATGAGGGTAATATTAAGAGAAATGGGAAAAAAAGAAAAAATGGAGTAAATTTATATTCCATAAAGAAGCGCATGGTGGGAACAGGGAAGATGACCAATATGACCAATACACTGGAAGGGTAAAGAGGTAGGAGACAGGAATACTTTATTCTTACATGCACTGAAATTAACTCAAGGAAGAAAGAAAAATCAGATACATTGGGGCAGAGAATTGATTCCTGCCCTATAGAGAAGTAGAAGATTAACAAACAGACTGGTGGGGAGGGAAGCGATACTAGGGAGGAAGAGTATGGGGAGTAGCTTAAAAAGACTACCTACTAAAACTAAGAGGGGAATAAGAAGGGAGGGGGGAATAAAGGGAAGTAAAATAAGGGAGAGGACTAGGGTGACTGAATAAAAAAAAACAATGTGTAGAAGGAAATAATGAAAGAAGAAAAGACAGGATAAGGAGAGATAAACAAAATGTTGGGGAATACACAGTTGATAATCATAACTCTGAATTTGAATGGGTAAACTTGCCCATAAAATGGAAGCAAATAGTAGAGTGGATTAGAAACAAAATTCTACCACATATTGTCTACAAGAAACATGCATGAGGCAGGTAGATATAAATAGGGTAAAAATAAAAGACTAGAACAAAATCTATTGGGCTTCAACTGAGAAAAAGAAGGCAGAAGTGGCAATCATGATATCAGAAAGGCTAAAATAAAAATAGATTTGGTTAAAAGAGTTAGGGAAGGTAACCAAATCCTGATAAAAGGCAGAATAGACAATGGAGAAATATCAGTACTCAACATGTATGCACCAAAATGGTGTAGCATCCAGATTTTTAAAAGAGAAGCTAATGGAGCTCAAGGACAAAATAGATAGCAAAACCATCCTAGTGGGTGACCTCAACCTTCCCCTATCAGATCTAGATAAATCAAACAAATAAAAAAGAAAGAGGTAAGAGAGGTGAATGAAATCATAGAAAAATTAGAGTTAATAGATATGTGGAGAAAAATAAATAGGGACAAAAAGGAATACACCTTCTTTTGAGCAGCATACAGAACATTCTCAAAGATTGACCATGTACAATGGATGCCCATTATCACCTCTATTATTTAATATTGTACTAGAAACACTAGCAGTAGCAATTACAGAAGTAAAAGAAATTGAACATTTTAAAACAGGCAATGAGGAGACCAACCTATCACTCTTTGCAGATGATATGATAGTCTACTTAAAGAATCCTAGAAAATTCACTGAAAAGCTAGTGGAAATAACCAACAACTATGCAGAATTGCAGGATACAAAATAAACCCACATACATCAACAGCATTTCTATATATTTCCAATACATCTTGGCAGCAAAAGTTAGAAAGAGAGTTCCAGGTTAAGATGGCAGCAGAGTAAAAAGCAGTGCTTAACCTCTCCTAAATGAAACATACAGGACTCCTCAAGGGGACATAAAAACAAATCCAGATGAATGGAGGGACCCCACAAGAGGGTGCAGCATGGAAGGTACATTGGAAGATCCAGGGCATGCTCCTGAGAGCAGCAAGACTTAAGACCCCAAAAGGCTAAAGAATGTGCGGACTTTGAGCACTGACCCTGAGTACAGGTGAGGGTGGAGGCAGAAGAGCAGGCATGAGAGAAGGCTCTGAAACCTTGAGTGGGGAACCATTGCAGATAGGTATATGACTGTGGAAGCAGCGCCCTGAGACTTGTAAAGGAGCCTTCAGCAGAGGATCAAGCAATGGGGACCACCAGGAGGCTTGACCTTGAGAATAACCAGACCTGAGACCTGAGGAGCCTAAAGAGAGCAGACAGACCCTGAGCGTGATGATAAAGCTGAGAAGGGGCTGGGCTTAAAATGGCAACCCAGAATCAGAAAGCCCAGAAGGGAAAGATTAACAGCAAGAAGAAGAAATCTTTAACACACGACAACTTTTACACAGAGAAAATCCAGACAACAGAGCAAACAGAAGAGGAGAACAAACAATCAATCACATCCGGACCCTCCCAAAATAATGAAAACTGGTCACAAGCTCTTGAAGAGTTCAAATCTGAGATGACAAGAAAGTTGGAAAAGATTTGGCTAGAGAAATGAGAAATAGCTCAAAAGGAAATCAGGCAAGAAAATAACAGTTTAAAAGGCAGAATTTTGCAATTGGAAAGTGAGGCTCAGAAATCAAATGAACTGATAAGCTAATTGAACACCAGAAATGACCAGATTGAAAAGGAAAACCAAAAGATTATAGCCAAAAACCAGTCCCTAAAGGCTAGAATTGAGCAATTAGAAGCCAATGATCTCTCAAGACAGCAAGAACAAATAAAACAAAGTCAAAAGACTAGACTGATAAAATAGAAGGAAATATGAAATATCTCAATGAGAAAGTGACAGACCAAGAAAACAGGTCTAGAAGAGACGATCTGAGAATCATTGGTCTTCCTGAAAAAGCAGAAATTAATAGAAATTTGGACTCCATACTAAAAGAAATTATTCAGCAAAATTGCCCTGTAGTTCTACAACAAGAGGGCAATATAGACATTCAAAGGATCCATAGATCACCCTCTACACTAGACCCAGAAAAGACAACCCCCAGGAATAGAATAGCCAAATTCAAGAGCTTCCAAGTAAAAGAAAAACTTTTACAAGAAGCCAGAAAGAGACAATTCAGTTATCAAGGAGCAGCAATCAGGATCACACAGGATCTGGCAGCCTCCACACTAAAAGACTGCAAGGCTTGGAATATGATATTCAGAAAGGCAAGAGAACTGGGTCTTCAACCACAGATCAACTACCCATCAATACTGACTATATACTTCCAGGGGAAAGTATGGGCTTTCAACAAGATAGAAGATTTCCAAGTATTTGCACAGAAAAGATCAGGGCTAAATGGAAAGTTTGATATCCAACCATAAAAATCAAGAGAAACATGAAAAGGTAAATAAGAAAAAAAGGGGAAAGAAAGAAAACTCATATTTTTTAAATTACGTCTTTAAGGGCTTCAATAAGATCTAATTATCTATATTCCTATTTGGAGAAATGCTATGTATAATTCTCTGTAGTGAACTCCATTCACTATTATAGTATTCACTATTATAGTAATCAGAAGAATAATTTATAGGGAGAGGTTGGAATACTAAATGATCTAAGATGATATTGGGGGTGGGAAAGAGGGGGGTGAATAGTAGGGGACACCAAGAGAATCTTGAGTGAATAAGAAAAATAGGATATTATATTACACACAAAGAAGGCATGGGAAGAAGAGGGGACAAATACTACTATAAGAAGGAGAGGAAGAGAGCATTAAGGGGTAATATTTAAACCTTACTCTCAGTGTAATTAACCCTGAGAGGGAAGAGCAGCTATATCCATTGGGATATAAAACTCTATCTACCCTACTGAGAAAGTCTGAAGGGATAAACCAAGGGGAGCAGGGGAGTAAGGAGGTCAAAAAAGGGAGGGGAAAAGAAGGGAGAGGGAATTCATTAGGCCTTTAAAAATAAAAATAGGGGAATAATAAGGGAGGGGGTAGAAAGGGAAGTTAATCAAGGGAGGGGATAAGGGTTACCAGCTTAAAGCAAACCACTGGTTTAAAAGGAAATAGTGTAAGAAGAAGAAGTAGAACTAGGGGAGGATACAAAAATGTCAGCGATTGCACAACTGATAATTATAACTCTGAATGTGAAAGGGATGAATTCGCTCATAAAACGGAAGCAAATAGCAGAGTAGATTAGAAACCAAAATCCTACCATATGTTGTCTACAAGAAACACATATGAGGCGGGTGGACATACACAAGTTTAAGGTTAAGGGCTTGAGCAAAATCTTTTGGGCATCAAATGAGAAAAAGAAGGCAGGAGTGGCTATTATGATTTCAGACAAAGCCAAAGTAAAAATAGATATGATTAAAAAAGACAGGGAAGGTCGTTACATCCTGATTAAAGGCAGTATAGACAATGAGGAAATAACATTGCTCAATATGTATGCACCAAGTGGCATAGCATCCAAATTCATAAAAGAGAAACCCGCAGAGCTCAAGAAGGAAATAGATAATAAAAGCATAATAGTGGGAGATCTAAATATTCCTCTTTTAGACCTAGATAAATCAAACCAAAAAATAAATAAGAAAGAGGTAGGAGAGGTGAATGAAGTCCTAGAAAAATTAGATTTAATTGATATGTGGAGAAAAACAAATAGGGACAAAAAGGAATACACCTTCTTTTCAGCTGCACATGGTACATTCACAAAAATTGAGCATGTAATAGGACATAGAAACATTGCAAACAAATGCAAAACAACAGAAATAATAAATGCAAACTTCTCAGATCATAATGCAATAAAAATAATAATTAGTTAGGGCACCTTGTCAGGCAAATAAAAAACTAATTGGAAATTAAATAACATGATTCTCCAAAACCAATTAGTCAAAGAACAAATCATAGAAACAATCAATAATTTCATTGAAGAGAATGACAATGATGAGACATCCTACCAAACTCTGTGGGATACAGCCAAGGCAGTACTCAGGGGGAAATTTATATCCTTGAGTGCATATATTAACAAATTAGGGAGGGCAGAGATTAGTGAATTGAGCATGCAACTTAAAAAACTAGAAAGAGAGCAAATTAAAAATCCCCAGATGAAAACTAAATTAGAAATACTAAAAATCCAGGTAGAAATTAATAAAATCGAAAGTAAAAGAACTATTGAATTAACAAATAAGACTAGAACCTGGTATTTTGAAAAAACAGATAAAATAGACAAAGTACTGCTCAATCTAATAAAAAATGGAAAGAAGAAAACCAAATTGACAGTATCAAAGATGAAAAGGGAGACCTCACCTCTAATGAAGGGGAAATTAAGGCAATCATTAAAAACTATTTTGCCCAATTATATGGCAATAAATATAACAATTTAGGAGATATGGATAAATACTTACAAAAATATAAATTTCCTAGATTAACAGCAGAAGAAATAGAATACCTAAATAATCCCATATCAGAAAAAGAAATTGAACAAGCCATCAAAGAACTCCCTAAGAAAAAATCGCCAGGGCCTAATGGATTCACAAGTGAATTCTATCAGACATTCAAAGAGCAACTAATCCCAATACTATACAAATTATTTGATATGATAAGAAGGAGTCCTACCAAATTCCTTTTATGACACAAATATGGTACTGATTCCAATGCCAGGTAGATCAAAAACAGAGAAAGAAAACTACAGACCAATCTTCTTAATGAACATAGATGCAAAAATCTTAAATAGAATACTAGCAAAGAGACTCCAGCAAGTAATTAAGAAGATCATCCACCATGATCTGGTGGGATTTATACCAAGAATGCAAGGATAGTTCAACATTAGGAAAACCATCCACATAATTGACCATATCAACAATCTAACAAACAAAAATCACATGATTATCTCAATAGATGCTGAAAAAGCCTTTGACAAAATACAGCATCCATTCCTATTGAAAACATTGAAAAGTATAGGAATAGAAGGACCTTTCCTTAAAATAATAAACAGTATATACCTAAAACCATCAACAAGCATCACATACAATGGGGATAAATTAGAAGTGTTCCCAATAAGATCAGGAGTGAAACAAAGATGCCCATTATCACCTCTATTATTCATCATAGTACTAGAAACCCTAGCAGTAGCAATTAGAGAAGAAAAAGAAATTGAAGGTATCAAAATAGGCAATGAGGAGACTAAGCTATCACTCTTTGCAGATGATATGATGGTCTACTTAAAAATCGCAGAAAATCAACTAAGAAGCTTGTAGAAATAATCAACAACTTTAGCAGAGTTGCAGCATACAAAATAAATGCACATAAATCATCAGCATTTATATATATATATCCAACACATTAGAGCAGCAAGAGGAAGAAAGAGAAACACCATTTAAAATCACTCTAGACAATATAAAATACTTAGGAATCTATCTACTAAAACAAATACAGGAATTATATGAAAATAACTACAAAACACTTTCCAAACAAATAAAACTAGATCTAAACAATTGCAAAAATATTGATTGCTCATGGGTAGGATGAGCTAACATAATAAAAATGACTATTCTACCCAAATTAATTTACTTATTTAGCACCATACCTATCAAACTACCAAAAAACTTCTTTACTGAATTAGGAAAAACTATAACAAATTTCATTTGGAATAACAAAAGATCAAGAATATCAATGGAAATAATGAAAAAATGTGAAGGAAGAGGGCCTAGCGGTACCAGATATTAAACTATACTATAAAGCAGCAGTCATCAAAACAAAATGGTACTGGCTAAGAGATAGAAGGGAGGATCAGTGGAATAGACTTGGGGTTAATGACATCAGCAAGACAGTGTATCATAAACCCAAAGAGCCCAACTTTTGGGACATGAATCCACTATTTGACAAAAACTGCTGGGAAATTTGGAAAACAATATGGGAGAAATTAGGTTTAGATCAGCATCTCACACCCTACACCAAGATAAATTCAGAATAGGTGAATGACTTGAATATAAAGAAGGAAACTAAATAAGTTAAGTGAACACAGAACAGTATACTTGTCAGATCTCTGGGAAAGGAAAGATTTTAAAACCAAGCAAGAGTTAGAGAAAATTAAAAATATAAATTAAATGGTTTTGATTATATTAAACTAAAAAGCTTTTGTACAAACAAAAACAATGCAGCCAAAATCAGAAGGGAAACAACAAATTGGGAAAAAAATCTTTATAACAAAAAACTCTGACAGAGGTCTAATTACTCAAATATACAAGCAGTTAAATCAATTGTATAAAAAATCAAGCCATTCCCCAACTGAAAAATGGGCAAGAGGCATGAATAGGCAATTTTCAGGTAAAGAAATCAAAAGTATCAATAAGCACATGAGAAAGTGTTCTAAATCTCTAATGATTAGAGAAATCAAAACAACTCTGAGTCATCACCTCACACCTAGCAGATTGGCTAAAATGAAAGAAGGGGAGAGTAATGATTGCTGGAGGGGATGTGGCACAATTGGGACATTAATGCATTGCTGGTGGAGTTGTGAACTGATCCAACCATTCTGGATGGCAATTTGGAGCTATGCTCAAAAGGCTATAAAAGAATTCGTGCCCTTTGATCCAGCCATATCATTGCTGGGTTTGTACCCCAAAGAGATCATAAATAAACAGATTTTTTTGAAAATATTTATAGCTGCGCTTTTTGTGGTGGCAAAACCTGGAAAAGGAGGGTATGTCCTTCAGTTGGGGAATGGCTGAACAAACTGTGGTATATGCTGGTGATGGAATACTATTGCGCTAAAAGGAATAAAGAAATGGAGGATTCCTTGTGAACTGGAAAGACCTTCAGGAATTGATGCAGAGCGAAAGGAGCAGAGCCATAAGAACACTATACACAGAGACTGATATACTATGGTAAAATTGAATGCAATGGATTTCTGTACTAGCAGCAATGCAATGACACAGTACAGGTCTGAGGGATTTATGTGTAAAAAAATGCTACCCACATTCAGAGGAAGAACTGCAGGAGAGGAAACATATAAGAAAAACAACTGCTTGAATTCATGGGTTGAGGTGGACATGATTGGAGGAATTCCATGTGAATTAGAATGACCTCCAGGAATTGATGCAGAGTGAAAGGAGCAGATCCAGGATAACATTATGCACAGAGGCAAATACATTGTGGCACAATCAAATGTAATGGGCTTCTCTACTAGCAGCAATGCAATAATCCAGGACAATTCTGAGAGACTGATGAGAAAGATTCAGAGGAAGAACTGTGGGAGTTGAAACACAGAAGAAAAACAACTGCTTGATCATATGGGTTGATGGGGATATGATTGGATATGTAGACTCTAAGCAATCACCCTAATGCAATATTAATAATATGGAGATAGGTCTTGGTCAATGATATATGTAAAAATCAGTGGAATTGTTCGTTTGCAACTGGAGTAGGGTGGGAGGAGGGGAGGGAAAGAACATGAATATGTAACCATGGAAAAATATTCTAAATTAATTAATTAAATAAAAATTTCAAACACTAGAAAAATGTAAAAACAAAAGAGAATATATTCCAAATATCTTAGAATCATGGATGAAGCAGAAATAGAAAAATTCACTCATCACCTCCTCAAAGAAATGAACTGAAAATTTGTTAAGTACATGAAAGACAAAATCCAAAGCTTCCAGGTCAAAGAAAAAGTACTGATAGCATCCAGAAAGAAGATACTCCAAGTATCATGTAGACAGGAAGACATGAAACTTAGCCACAACTACAAAGTAATTCAGAATATCATATTCATGAAATAACCAGGAATGATTTATTCAGAGAAACTGAACATTATCCTACAGTAGGAGAAAAATGGATCTTTAATGAAATAGAAGCCTTCTGGGTAATTCTGATAAAAAGACTAGAGCTGCATAAAAACTTTGAAGATTAAACACAGGAGTTAAGAGAAATATAAAATATATATAAATGAAAAACCATAGGAAATTAAAGCTTTTGTTGGCTTCCCTTTGCTTACTGAATAAAGTATAAATGGTTGACCTGAGTATTCAAGGCTACTATAAACCAGCTTCTATTTACCTTTTCATGCTTGTCCTATGCTACTCCCCAATCTGTACATTATGTTCCATGTTGGATTATTATCTCTCATTTGTTCTTACTTGGTCCTTTCTTATTGTTCCTTTACTTTCCTCAAACTCTGAATAGGTTATCTTCTATCCTACTCTCAATCTTAATGTTCTGATTTCCCTCCTATTGTCCAAGACTTAACTCAGATTTTTACCTTTTCAATGGATAATTCCTTAATATACACCTTTCCTAAATGAAATTGTTTTCTCCTAAGATTTCTCACAATACTTTCCAAGTTATCTCCATTGTACTTAGCTCCCTTTCCCTTGTATAATAACTATTTGTGTACATTTCCCCCTTTTTAGATTGTAAGCCCCTCGAGAGGTAGATTTGAGTGGTATCCATATTTGAATTTCTGTCAGTCATGATAGTTCTTTATATTCCATAGAAGCTTAATAAATGTTTACAATAATAAACTGAAGCTAAGAATTTTCTTGTGTTTGTCCTATTTTCCTTGTGTGTGTGTGTGTGTGTGTGTGTGTGTGTGTGTGTGTGTGTGCGTGTGTGCATGCATGCGCATGTGCACTATAGTATCTTTCTTTTGGGAAGAGAAAAGAGAATTGAAGGAACAACCAGAAATATTTTAAAAAGGCTTTAGGAAACAGGCATTTTCCCATTTCCTTCTGTGATTAGCATACTTCCTTAAGGGATGGATTGCTTCAGGAGAGAAAGGAAAAGGTTTGGTCTTTTAAAAAATTAATTATGGTAATAAACTGGATTGGAGGCAGAGGTTAATTGTGAAATATAGATTAAATAATTTTTGAGCATTCTGAGAGAAAACATTAATAAAGCTGAGAAAGACATAGTAATTTGCCCCAACTTAGGATTATGATTTCAGAGGAACATTGCCTTCAAATGGCTATTTTCTTTCTTCAGGCAATATTTTTGTCATTTTTCAGAGGTATCAGTAATAACAATAGAACTTTTATGATTGAAACTGCAGTCTCTAGAGATTCACCCCAAAATGGAGACTACTTCTTTACCTCTCTTTCACCCACTGAAAAGATACATAAGCCAATTTTGTATAACTGATTCAATTGCTTTGACACAGTTTTAAACAGCAAATCCATAATTCAAATATCTACAGAGACTTCTGAACTAAAGGAATTCTTATCAATATCTTGGAGTCATTGCAGTCTGAAGCCTTCTAGAACTAGTGAAATGAGCTGAAGCTGGCCGAGATCAAGGGCTAGAAGGTGAAGCAATTTTGAGTTGACATTCTTTTTTGAATAGCAATAGATTCATCATGCATAAATGTATATCTACAGAAGGGCCTGATCATAAAAATAAATCACTGGTCTTACTTAATTTTTATATCTCTCCCAGTATTTTGCACAATACTCTGAAAACATCAGAATTAACACAAATGCTGGTTGTAATGGAAACTTAAAGCATGAACTTTGTCTTGGATAACAAGGCAGCAGTGCTACCTCATGATGGCTAGTTACTTGCAAGGTGTGCTATACCAAACATTCTCCAAGGACAGTATCTGGTAGTAACAACCCAATTACTAAACTTCTAACATCATAAGTGGGTTGTGATAGAAGAAGGGGCTTACTTGCAATTTCTGTTTGCACCTCTGTTTCTAAAAGCCACAGAACTGAAGGGGAAGAGTCAAGATGGCAGAGTAGTAGCATGGAAAGCTGGAACTACTCTGACAATCTTCTCAAACCAACCTTAAAATAGTGCCTCAAAGTGAATACAGGAGTCACAGAACCAACAAGGGGATGGAATGAAGTAACTCTCCTAGAGAAAGCAATTTGAAAGATAGGCAGAGAACATCTATTTCACTGAGGTGGGAGAAGAGCTGGTAGTAAAACAGAGGACAGAGGAGTGAAAGCTGTCCACTCCTACCTATTGTGCTGGGCTCTAAACCTGGGCACAAGTCAATGCTGAGGCCTTGGGACCCTCCCAAGCCCTGGAACAAGCCTGCAGTGAGGCCCCACTTCTATGGTGCCTGGTCCATTCAAGCCTGAGGTAAGGCCATAAATTCCATTGCAAGGCAGTCCATAGTGCCCCTGCATGGTGTAAGTCCAGGTAGAGACTTGGAGATTCTGTCAAAACTAGTAGAGAAGATCCACACCCTAGAGCAACCCCAGGGCAAGGCAATCGCTGCCTGGCTAGTGCTAATCCATGGTGGGGTATTGCCTTTCTCTGGGGTTGCCAAATCTATACTGAGGCCCCAAGCCCCAGGATAACGTAGTTCATGGTCCTCTGAGTCGTGCAAATCATCAGTGGACTCTAGAGGAGACTGAATTAGTATCTAGAAGTGAGTGGTTACTAGAGTTGTCAGTCCACAGGTCATCATAATTCTTGGAAGAACTGAAACTTGCAGAAAATAAGAGCTAGAGCTGAGGGTAGCAGCAAGGAAAAACTGAAGCTCAAGAAAGTGCACTCTCTACCCTGATTACAGAGCCCAGCTTTAAGATAAAAGTAAAAGTAAAATAAAATCCTGAGAAAATGAGCAAATAGAAAAACAAACCCTAACCATAGAAATTTTTTATGGAAGCAAAGAAGAGCAAGACACCGACTCAGTATAGGTTAGGAAAAACAAAGCAGCCACATGCAAAACTTCAAAGAAAAATGGAAATTGGTCTCAAGCTCTGGAACAGATAAAAAAATAATCCAAAAATCAAATGAGAAAGGCAGAAGAAAAATGGGGGAAAGACATGAAAGTAATGCAAAAAAGAAAAAATACTTTAAAAGCTTGATTGGCTAAATGGAAAAAGAGGCACAGTTATCCAATGAAGAAAACAATTTCTTGAAGAGAAGAATTGATCAAATGGAAAAGGAGGTTCAAAAGGTCATGAGAGAAATCATTGGGCAATTAGAAGTTAATGATTTTATGAGACATCAACAAACAATAAAACAAAATCAAAATGAAAATGAAAAAATAGAAAATGTGAACTATCTCATTGAAAAAACAACTGACATGGAAAATAGGTCCAGGAGAGATAATCTAAGAATTATTGGACTACCTGAGAACCATGATGGAAAAAAGTCTAAACATAAACTTACAAGAAATCATCAAAGAAAACTGTCTTGATAATCTTATACAAGAGGGTAAATTAGAAACTGAATGAATCCATCAATCTCCTCCTGAAATAAATCCCCCAAACTCCCAGGAATATTATAGCTAAATTAAAGAGCTATTAGTTTAAGGAGAAAATACTGCAAGTCGCCATAAAGAAATGATTCAAATATCATGGTGCCACATTAAGGATTATAAAGGATTTAGTAGCTTCTAAATTAAAGAATCAGAAGCCTTGGAATATGATATTCCAGAAGGCAAATTAAATAGGTTTGCAACCAAAAATATCTACCCATCAAAATTGGCTCTATTCTTTCATGGGAAAAATGATAATTTAATAAAATAGAAGGTTTCTAAATATTCCTGATGAAAAGACCAGACCTAAACAAACAAAAAAAACTGATGTCCAAATATAAGTTTCAAGGGAAGAATAAAATGATAAATAAGAAAGATAAAATTTAAGTGATTCAATAAGGTCAAACTGTTTATATTCCAAAAATATTATGGACTCAGTTTTTTAATCATTAGCGGAGTAGTTATAAGGAGTATAGATAGAGGGTATGCGAGTAAGCTCTTTAGGATGACATGATATACAAAAAAAAGGAGGTGAAAAAGAGGATTGCACTGAGATATAAGGAAGAGAGAGGTAAAATGGGGTAATTATATCATCAAAAGAGGCATGAAAAAATATTAAAGAGAAGGGAAGGAAGAGGATAGTGATAGGCAACACTTAAACCTTACTATCGTTGGAATTGGCTCTCAGAAGGAATAACAACCAGACTAGTGGAGTATAGAATCTGATCTTACCTTTTAGAGATATGAGTGGGGAATAAGAAGAGAGGTAAGTGGCTACTATGAGGAAGGGGAATTGGAAGGGGTGATTAAAAGCAAAACTCTTGTGTGGAGGGACAGATTAAAAAGGGAAAGTACAAGATCAAAAGGAGAAAACAAGATAGAGCAGGATACATAAATGTTAATCATAACTGAATGTAAATGGAATGAACTCACCCATAACACAGAAATGGACAGGAGAATAGATTGAAAACCAGAACCATACGATATGTTGTTTACAAGAAATGTATTTGAAGTAGGTAGACAATACACAGAGTAAAGGTGAGAGGATAGAGCAGAATCTATTGAACCACACCTGAAGTAAAAAAAAAGCAGGTGTAACAATCATGATCTCAGACAAAGCTAAAGCAAAAATAGATCTAATTAAAAGGTATTATAGACAATGAAGTAATATCAATACTTAACATATATGCACCAAATGATATAGCCTCCAAATTTTCAAAGGAAAAACTAAGAGCTTAAAGAAGAAATAGACAACAAAACTATACTAGTGGGGGACATGTTAATAATTCAGATTTAACTTTAAAAAAAGTGTTGGCTATTTTTTGCCAGAGAGTCAGTTAAACATTTACCAATATCTCCTGTTTAATGCTCACCTGAATTTCCTGGGGCCACAAAGCTATGAAGTGTAAGATGCAAGATTTTAATTTACTTTAAGAAATGGCTTGGATTTTGGGGTTGAAGACCCCTAACAAGGGAGAAATCCACTATTTCCAATGGCAGATAATTTTACTTTGGATACCACTAATTGTTAGGATGATTTTTCTCTTAAATGGAAGAATTTAATCTAAATCTTGAAATACAATTCTCAGCTCTGGATTTCTCCATTGTCAGATTGTCTTCCAAACTATTTAAAATCCCCAGAAACAAAGTTAGCTTGTTAAGTTATCTAATCAACTCTTTCTGTCTTGACCCAATTAAAGACACACACCTTGTGAAGAGAGTGCAAAGCATAAACCATCCTGTTTACACATTTAAAATTCCATTATGAATTTCCACTTGAGACATAAATTGAGGTGTATGGTACAACTCCCTTCCCTTATACTCCCATCAAATCTAAATCTTCTACTTTGCAAATTTCATGCTATTCCTAGCTCTGATCTTTGGGGATGAGCAACATAAGTCTAGTCTTTCTTCCTTAAAACTATCCTTCAAATAATTGAAAAGAGTAAACAGGCATATTGGTGCCAGTTGGGATTATGAGATCATAGTTTTAAAGTTGGAAGAGACCTTATTTATAATGTAGACCTGTGTTGGTGAAGGCATGCCCCAGCCTGCCTGAGGGGGCTTCTCTGTTCCCCCTCTCCACCACACCTGTCCAGCAGTCCAATTCGAGCACTTCCATTGAGAGGATCTGTGTTAAAATGCATGGACAAATCATTTATCCTCTTTAGACTTCTCTTTCCTCATCTGTAAAATGAGAGATTTGGATTTGAAGGCTTTTAAAAATCCCTTTGAGCTCTAAACCCATGACCTTATGATTATTCTGACATCTTATTTCCCATCTTCTCTTTTCTGGGATAAATGTACTGAGGCTCATACTAATATTGAAATTGAAAAGTCCTTCACCATCCTGTTTGTTCTTTTGAACTTCTTCAGCTTTTCCATACTCCAAATGTGATTTAACCAAGTCAGAATTTATTAGTTCACACTTCCTGAATACTGTACAATGTATCCTCTAATGCAATCTTACTTTTTTCTGAGTAGGATATTAGGATCATATCATATGAATGACCATAGACCACACTGAGGAGGATCTGTACTGTTTGGAGGCTCAATGTAATCAACTCAATTCCAAGAGTAAATTAGAAGCAGGTGGAAATCTCTTTCATTTAGACTTTATAATTGACATCTATTTGCTTTGTCTTATTTATTAGTGATGATTAAAGGATCACTAAATTTAAAAAATTCTGCATATTGCATCTACCAATACAGTATTTCTAATATTTATATATGTGTATAGTGAGGGAATATATATATTGTTGGAAGATAACTTCAAGGCTGATTTACACTCATCCAAGTAAAATGCTTTTTAAAAAAACCAATAAACCATAAACATAGAAAATATATCGCATTTTCTATTTTTCATTTAGTTCAGTGATAGTGAAGATACCGAAAGCAGAACATTGTTTGTGAAACCTTCTTTCTCATATTTTCTTGATTTTAATTTTATTAAAGGACAATTCTTGATATTGGATGGGGATAAGGGCAGCTTGTCGTATTCTTTTCTCACTCTCCTCCTCTGGGTCTCCATGTGGCTGTGAACACATGACATTCTGAAGAACAGGTTCTACTTAGCAAATCCAAGCCAGGTGCTTTCTCTCTTATATTTGTTGTTTTCTGAACATAAATGATTGAGTTATTATCCTGAAATGAATATATCCTGGTTTGGTGACAAATTCTTGAGGCTGGTAAATCTAGAGGTCCTCTCAAACTGGAAGCTATTTAAACACTGCACAGCTAAGATGAAATTTTAAATGCCCAATTAGTAGACCTGAAAGCCATTTTATGTTCTGATGAAGTATAAAGGGAAGTCTACTGGCAGATTATAACAATAGTTGTTACTCAATCCTGTTGAATTTATTTTATTGTTGCAAATGGCAAGTATTTTATCATTAGCTTTCTTCTCATACCTGATTAATATAGTTTACTGAATACTTTTTCTTCCTACTTTTAGGGCAAAACCTGTATGTGAAGAATAACTTAAGCTGGAACTAAAAATCGTCCCTAGGTCACCAAAGTGGTGATAAATATAAGGAAAGAGAACTCACTCTCCAGAGAATCTAGCCTCTATAAGATCAAATACATGAATCACATGACATTTAGTGGTACAATTCCCCAGTCACCGATGAATTTCTATCAGATTTTCAAGGTTAGAGAACAAAGATTTTAAAAGATATAAAAAAGAGAAAAGCAAAGAAAAGTTAAAAAGAACACATCAACTATATCTTTCAGTATATGCAGGATTCACCCTAGCCAAGAAGAAGATGCATATTTTTCATTTTTACTGAAAGTTAAGGATTGTGGTCATTATATTACTCACCATTTAGATGATTTTATTTTGTTCTTTTCTTTCCACTTACATTCTTGTACTACAAGTATATACTATTTTCTACATTCTGCCTACTTCATTCGTATCAGTTTATATATATATATATGCACATATATATACATAATTTCATATTTATCAATGTTCTTCATAGTTATCATTTCTGACTGTGCCACAGCATTCCATTATATTCATATATTACAATTTGTTTAGCCATTCTCCAATCAATCCCAATCGATCAACATTTGCTTCTCATTTTTGCTACCTCCAAAATTGTTCCTATGGATATTTTGGTGTTTATAGGATCTTTTCTCCTTTAAACTTTTTGGGGTATGTGGCCAGGACCTGTAGGTCAAAAGGTAAAGATACTTTATTTGCTTTTATAAAACAGAATTCAAAATTGGTTGTTATCAATTAATGAGTTTTCATTATAATATAGGTATCCAGTTTATTCTATTGCTCATGGGAAATAACTTTATAGATTTAAAACACTACACATATAATGATTCAGACAGTGTCTAAAATTGATTTAGGATGAATAGCTATTTTGGTATCCTTAATAAAGCTCTTAAATGCATTCTAATATAATTCTCATTTTCAAAAGGTCCACAAATTTACTTTTATAGTGTATAATAGATTTAAGAAAGGACTTGATATTTTTAAATATTAGACCTTTTGTTGTTTGATTTTTAAGATTATTGAAGGTGATTATTGATAATGTTTATAGTAATGGTATTTGAGAAACTTAAATCACACTAAAATGCTCTAAATTCTTTTTTCCCAATGCTAGTATTTTCTTATTTTTTTCTTAGAATTATATTTATGTTGTAATTTTTATTAATTTTATTTTTTTACATTACATTAATATATATTTCAATAATTGCTTTCAGATATCTTATTATCCATATTCTCTCCCTCCCTTCTATGCCTCCCTCTTTCCTCAAGACAATAGATATTATGATATAAGTTGCATAGTTGTTATATAATACATTTTCCATGTTCATCATGTTGTCAAAGAAGACACATATCACATACAATAGTGAAAAATTAATGAAGGAAATAAAGTGAAGTATGGTATGTTTCAATATCCATTTAGACTCTGTTAGTTCCTTCTATAACAGTAGATAACTTTTTTCATCATGAGTCCCTTGGAGTTGTCCTCGATCCTTGCATTGCTGATAATAGTTAAGTCATTTGTAATTGATCATCATATTTATTGATGTTACTGTGTACAACATTTCCTGGTCCTGCTCACTTCTATTTGCATCATTTCATATAAGTCTTTCTAGCTTTTTTTGGTGATCATCTTGTTTGTCACCTCTTATGGACCAGTAGTATTCCATTACAATCATATACCATAACTTGTGCAGCCATTCCCCAAATGATGGACATGTCTTCAGTTTCCAGTTCTTTGCTACCACAAAAAGAGCTTCTATAATATTTTCTGTATAAATAGATCATTTTCTCCTCTCTTTGATCACTTTGACATACAGCCTAGTAATAGTATTTCTCGGGCAAAGGATATGTACAGTTTAATGGCCCTTTGAGCATGGTTCCAAATTGCTCACCAGAATGGTTGTATCAGTTCAAAGCTCCACCAACAGTATATTAGTGTATTAATAGTTCCACACCACTTCCAAAATTTATCATTTCCCTTTTATATCACATGGTGTTAGTTTCAATCATTGGGAGATTCTTATTTGAATGAGCTGCTATGTTGTTCCTTAAGCTCTCATGAACTCTACCAGAGAGCTACTATTTATAAATCACATATTTATTGTTTTGGTTATAATTAATTCAAAATATATTCTTTTGGAAATATTTGTCATAGCTCCTCCAACAACGTGTTAGTGTGCCTATCTTCAAATAGCCACTTCAACACTATTTCCATTTTTAATCATCTTTGCTAGATATTGCATCTAAGGTAAAACCTTAGTTATTTTGGCTTGCATATCTCTTTTTGGTGATTCAAAATATTTTTCCACATTGTTGTTAATAATTCATAATTTGAAAAAATAATTATTATTTTTCATAATTTTTGATATTTTATTTATTGGGTAATGATGGCCTTCCCATATTTTCATAGGATTCCTTTGACATATTTTCATGAAGATTTTAAAGTTAGAGAGCAGGATATGGGTAAGTGGTTACTGATATCTTCCTGATTGTCATTTTTTGTAATGATACTATCTTTGTTTCTTCTTTTTGAAAATTTCTCTCTCTGAGATATCTTAAAAACAAAGCCCTGAGTATATCCCTTCAAGAATGGATTTCTTTTCTATTCATTTTGACAGATCTAGTCAATTTTCCCAATTTCATTATCCCGAGTGCTGTTTCTATGTTTATATTAAGGCTAATAAGGTGTTCTTATTCATCCTTAATTTTTGAAGAAGTCTGATGACATCAGGAAGGTGATGTCTTGACTTCTGAGAGAGTTGAATTTAAGTGACTCTTCCACAGTCATTGAAGTCCAGTGCCAGGGCAAAAGTCAGTATGACTGGCAATGTCCTGGAATGCAGTGGATGACCTTGGTGCTTCAATGACTAACCAATCCCTAAGTGCTCCACAAAGCCTTCTTCAGCCACCTTTAGGATCATTAGAACAAATTTTCCAAGCTTATATTCTATTCTCTTATCTAAGTTACTTATAAAACTAAGTATTGACTACCTTGAACATCGGAGAGCCAAAGCCATAATCTACGGATACTCTTCTAGAGACTTCTCTCTAAAATGAGTACTCTTTGTAACCAATTTGAAGTAAAAATGTAAATATGGATATAGTTACATTTCATATGTTACTAATAAACTCATTGATGGTTAGATGAAGATTTTACATTTTGAGTTTCAATCTGTAAATTATTTTGTCAGTGGGCTAAACAAAGTATGACCAACCTTTGGCCCTTTGACTCTTTCCAACCAATCTACCACTGTCACTACAGAAACAGAGGAGCAATATGAAGAGTCAATGTGAATTTTCATCTGTTTTGTGTATTACAGTGTCCAAAGAACTAGTTATCTATTAGTTACACGATGGTCATGAGTGTGTGTATAAGTGGGATAGTCCTTACACAGCAAAAACCATCAGGGAGATTATAATAAAAGACTTTCTAGTTTATAGTCTTTTAGAGTTTATTCTTTACTTATATATTGTCATTTCCAAGGCACCAGTGGGACTTCTGGCTATAATAGATAGGAAATGGATAAGTTCAAAGGGAAAATCCTCTAATTATTTTTTATCTTACAATTAGCTAGAATATGACCTCAAGTGTCCTGAGGCTGAGCCTCTGAGCCATTATAAGTGAAAATCATCTGGCAATATAGACATAGGGATAAATTAGAACTTGCCCTACTCTAGCCAAATTGACTGTGCTTCACTCTTAGGGCTTAGCACTTCCTGACAGCTCACAGTGTAAGAAGCTGTCATTCACATAGCCCTTAAATTAGTTCCCTGATCTAATTCTGAGACAAGTTAAAATATACAAGCAAGGATTGGCCTAATTAATTTTCTGAGAATTACATTACAAAATCCTTCATTTGAGAAATCTGCTTCAAGTCCTAGATCCTTAAGTTACCAAGAAAAATGATGAATCAGAATCTTTGAAGAGAAATAGCTTTGGTCTCCTTCATGCCTACATGTCTCCTTCTAGCTTTTCCCTAAAATTATTGATCATTATTATCAAGTGACCTGGATGGCCCATTGCAAAGAAATTAATTTATAAGGTATATAATATATATGTATATATAATTTATTTATTTATTATCTATCTATCTATCTATCTATCTATTCCTCAGAGAGAGACCATATATTGCCAAGTAATTAATGCACATCTAGAAGTCAAGGTAAAGATGATAAAAATATTTTTCTTTTTTAGAAATTTGTGTCAGAAGTAAGAAAGTTTTAACTGGTGATTTCATTTATGTGTGGAAGTCTTAATGTAGAGGTTCCAGTCTTAGAGAATTGCCTGAGAAAGACTTTAGTTGACTTAAGAGTGGAGGGAAACATTTACTAAATATGTACTGTATGCCCAGCATCATTATAAGTACTTTACAAATATTATCTCTCATCTTACACTCACAACAACCTTGGGAGGAAGGTGTTAGTATTATTCCCATTTTTGAAGCTGTGGAACCTGGAACAGTCAAAAGTTGAGTGATTTGCCCAGGGTTCACATAGATCAGTGGTTCCCAAACTTTTTTGGCCTGCCTCCCCCTTTCCAGAAAAATTATTACTTAGCTCTCCCTGGAAATTAATTTTTTCAAATTTTAATAGCAATTAATAGGAAAGATAAATGCACCTGTGGCCATCACTGCTCCCTGGATTGCTGAAGCACCCACCACGGGGCAGTAACACCCACTTTGGGAATTACTGACATAGATAATGTCTGAACCTGGGTTTGAACTCATATCTTCATGGCTTCAAGTCCTACACTTTATTCCCTGGACCACCTTGTTGCCTCTCTTGATGAGATGATCAACCTCTGTCAGATGCAGGACTTAACCCTGAGGATTCCTGATTAGAGGTCATCTCAATAACATCTATCAGGCACTTGATTAGTCAATAAGTGTTTATTAAGCATTGACATTGTGTAAAGCACTTTGGTAAGTAAGTGTGTGTGAGGGATACAAAGGAATGCAAAATAAGAAGTCCCTCTCTGCCCCAAAGGAGCTCACATTCCACATTAATCTTCCTATGATAGATAAATATCAATAGATAAATAGATATAAGATAGTTAACTAGCTAGCTAGTTAACTAGATCGATGGATAAATGGATAGATGGATGGATGGTAGATAGATTGATTGATTGATTGATAGATAGGACATTTATTAAGTACATACTATGAGCTAAATCCTGTGTTAAGCACTGGGGTTACAAATACAAATCCTTGCTCTCAAAGACCTTATTATCTCACAGGCACAAAATAACACATAATAAAGAACAAGAAGGATGGGAATAAGACTGTTAAGGGGCTTTGGTGTGGAGATGGTCATGAAGTAGCCACCAAGATAATGTCAAATCTCATCTACCAGAGTTTAGTTTCAGAGGAAACCAATATTGTGTGCGAGTTGGTGGGGAGGGATGGGCAAAGATGAAAATGATGGCTAGAATGTAAAAAGTATGGTGAGGAGATGGCCGGGAAGAATAGCTAAGAATGCTACATGCATTAAATTTAACTAATTTTTTTTCAGGAATGAATGATCTCTTTGTCAGGACCAATTGTTTTCCTTGCCAAAGCCATTCATTAATAATGTGTTCATTCTTCTCCACTGTCTAGTGAGCAACTGATGTGAGAATATGTTCTCAAAACTTTCCTTTACTTTAAAACATCATTTTACTTAAAGCAATAGAAACAGGTCATGTGAGAGAACCAATTATAGAACAATTTATTTAACAGAGCAACACAGCAATGGTATGTCTCAGAGAGATGTCTTGTAGATGTCTATTCATAGGGTAGCAGCTTATTTTGGCCAGAATTAAAGTACAGATTTAGGAATATTTTCATCAACCATATCAGCTGCTTTAAGAATCAGTCACATATCATGAAACCTACTAGTCAACATTCAGGGACTGCTATTTAGAGATCTCTTTCTTTTTTCCCCCTGAAATTACTTTGACAGGAACTGAAAATAAACCCTTGTCTGTTGAGAACCCAGTGCAACATTCACAAGACTGCCAAAAATGCTATGGACCCTGTTTACCTAAACTTTTTCTTTTTCTCCCCTCAAAGGCACAAACTACCTGACACTTCACTGTCAGAACCCCTCTGATTTATCTCATTTCTGACAGTGGCATAAGGGCTCTCATATAGTTTCAGGAGATGACTCTAATTTATTCCACCATTCACATCTCTTCAATCAAAGCCTACAATCTCCCGAATATTGTTTTATGCTTTTCCATCATTTCATATAAATGGCTCTTTTTACTGTCAGGACAATCCTTGCCTCCTTTTCAAGGCAAACTACATTCCAATATTTTCCATGCACCATAGACACACACATAAGCAATCTCAATGTTTAATTTGGGGTATTCATTTCTTCCTATTTATTTCTCATGCTGACATTTCCTGGTAGAATATCACAGCTGAAGTAGTACATAGCAAACGACCCAGCACTTCAAAGGAAAAGGGCTCTTCTGAAGTCAGTATCTCAATTAAACAGCTTTACTTGGATACAGGGGTCTTGATAAGGGCAAAATATTCAGTAGCGAATTGAGCAGCAAAACTCAGTGATTCTTATGTGGTTTCTTTCCCAAGGGTTTCTGGAATTCAGAGTAAAAGAAGCAGGCTAAAACTTCTGATAAATTAAATCAGAAGATGGTGAAATGTCAGCAAACAAGCAAAAAATCAATATCTAGTTATTTCATAATTATACGTAGCCTATGGGCATCATGCTAGGTGCATATGTGTGTTTGGGGAGGGTGTGTGTATGTAGGTGGCACACAGACATAAAAACCATAAATCCTCCAGGTTTATGTAAAGAAAGTGGAGACATTTAGTTTGGAGAAGAAAAATTAATCTGGTGACATTTCACTATATTATGGTGGAAGGCCCAGATTCACTGGAAGAAAAGTTGAGTCCATTTTTAATAGTTTAGATATGAAAGCATAAAAAAAAACTGAGTTAGGACTGTAGCCATTAAGATGGAAAAGGTCTCCAAGTTTTTTTACCTTAGGCAGCTCACAAAATAATGGTCCCTTTGATAGATGTGAGAGAGGAGAGAAAGTAGCTTCAAATTACACTCAAAGAATAACACATGGAAAGAAGAAAATAAAATTGAGATTCAGTTTGTTTTGACTAATTTATGAAGTGGAAGATATTCAAGTAATTATTTGAAATAACTGCCTTGATATGATAAGGAGAAGAAGATGATAAGAAATTGAAATATTTCTGCTAAAGAATGAGGAAATGTTTGCTAATTATGATTATAATCTCTTAAAATGGTTTAGAAACCTTTTCATTTAGAATTTTTCAGGTATATACTTTTCAAATGCAAAATAATAAAAATGGAATTAAAAAACTAGATGACATCTATTCAAGTCTTGTATGTCTATGTCTTTGTGTGTTGGAGGGGGTAGTGCTATATGAATAGATTAAATAGCAATTAAACCAGTGATTTCATTTCCCCTCCAAACTTTCTAAATTCCAAAATCATCTCTACTGCTGTCTCATCCTAGAACTTCCCTCTGTATGTTTGTACTCACCCCAGAACATCTAAACATTCCTGCAACTCGATCACCCTGGAATACTCCTCTCCAAGCCCTGTTCCCACTCCTCCTAGGTCTTCCACTTTGTGAATGATTCCAGGTTAACCTGCTTTCATTTTTCTCTTCTTCCCTATCCCTGATTTTCTGAACTTCGAAAATATGCTCCTGTTCTATGCCTTTTCATATTCCTATTTCTTTTCTCACTTTTCTTTTTAGCTCTATTTTTTTGGGTTGTATTTCCCAATTGGAACTTAATCTCCTTGAGGACAGGAAGAGACCCTCTTTTTTTGAGTTCATTTCCCTATAATTTAGCATTGTAAGTGTTAAAATTGATGGTTCTGCTAAATATATGAAAATTATGAATCTTTTACTTACAAAAGAGGTGCAAAGAGTGAAAGCAGAGGAAAACAAAAGGGTAGAGAAGACATTAACCTATGTAACTAAATATTGTTCCAGTGCTTGGCTCAGCCAGAACTTGTTAAATGTTCAACCAGAACTAAACTCTCTCCAGAAGTCAGGAAGGGAGAGGCAGCTATCCACTCACCCAAGTTCCCTCCAAGAGGTGGTCAAAACAATGACTTGAGCTCAAGGTGATTCCTGAGGCCGACTTTCTTCTTTGAGCTGACCTTCTTCTTGAAGCTGACTTTCTTACTTGAGTCAACTCTCTTCTTGGGGTCCACACTCTAGCCTCAGAAATTCAGGGCCTTTTATAGTGGCTTCTTGTCTCCTCCCCTCCTCAAGGGGTCAATCACAATAGTCTACCACTGTCTGGGGGTTCAGTGTTTGTGGGAACCAGTTTGCACCTTCTGGAGGGGTGAATACTCATTGAAAGAGTTCACAGTTTTTGAGGGTGTGAACTCTTCTGACTGTTTGAGTTAGAAAAAAGGGTGAAGTTCTCTAAGTATCATTCTGGCTTCTCACCTAGCACTAGGTAGAGTGTGAATTCACTAAGTTTTTTGGAGCTCCTCTACCTAGTTCAAGCTTGTGTTGATTCAAAGTTACTGATAACCAAAGTGTTAACTCCAACTAGGCAAAGAGAATAAAGGATTCCCTTTTCCAAAGTGTGAACTCAAAGAGAACCAATAATTCCCTTTTACTAAATGCTCCTTCTTTACCTTCCTTCTCTCCTTTTGCATTTCCTGTGTGACAAAACTCAAAAGGACAGTACTTTCTCTACATCTTATAATATTAAGACTTTATTTATTACACTGATGACTTAAATGACTTGTCCAGGGTCACATAACTTGTATATGATGGAGACAAGACAAATCTGGGTCTTCCTGGCTTTGTGGTCAGTTTTCTGTCCACTAAGTGGGGAGACATTTGATACCAGAAGCTTAATGAAGAAGCTATTGAATATAACAGATCAGGTGAAAAGTGACAAAATTATCAACTAGAAGAGTAGAGAGAAAGGGATGGATATGATGGAACTGCAACATTTGGCAACTAAAGGGATATATTGAATGAGTTAAAGTGAGAAGTCAAGGATGACCCTGAGATTGAAAATCTGGGTGACTGGAAGGATGGTGGTACCATTACAGAAAAAAGGAAGTTAGGAAGAGGGTCAGGTTGGAGAGAAAAAGAAGTTCAGTTTTGGACTTACTGAGTTTGAATTATCTATGGGACATCCAACTTGAAATGTCCAAAAAAAGAGTTGGTAACATGCTAGCTCAATAGAAAGATTAGAAATAAATATATAAATTTATAATGATCTAATAAAAGATACTGAAATATATAGATCAGACCTTTTTGTAACATAGTTTTCAAGTAGTCCAGTGATTATTCAATTACCTCTCCATCTATTCACCAGGTCAATGGGTTTCAGGGCAGGTTTTCTTACATTTTCTTCAATTTTTTCAGTCTAATTTTATTTTTATATTTCTTAAAATTTTATAGAGTCACTGAATTTTACTTGGTAATTTTCAGAGAATCCATTACTTTCTTGAGTTATCATTTCCTGTCCTAAATTATTCATTCTTCTAATTCTTTCCCCTAAACTTTATAATTTTAATCTCTTGCCTCCTTTCTCCTAGGTATACATATAGTCCTTGTAGAAAATCCACATATTTCTTTGAGCTGTTTTAGTTGTTCTAGTTGCACTATTTCCTTCCATATTGGTTCTGTAGTATATTTGAAACAAATATGAATATGCAATATAATATATATATAATAAAATATATCTATATCTATATCAACATCTTTGGTTTATTCATTTCTTTGGAATTAATTTCTGAACTGAGGCTCTGTCCTTTGCTGTTCTTTTGGTTGACCCCTCTTGGTGTCAACTTGGTTCATCCCAGTTCTTGATTTGATATCTGTCTCCTAGAGTTAAGCTTCCCTGAATCTTTGAGGTTTAAATTGTTGGAACTTCATGTCATCTCAGGAGAGAGTGCAAGGTACTTCAGAATCCAAAGCTGTCCCTATCTTAGTACTGCACTGTTTTCTGGCATATCTGGTAGCCTTCAGAGTTGCTTCTATGAGTTTTTTAACCACATGGAGCTTTCTAGGGGAGTCTTTTGCTCTTCTGGATACAGAGTTGAAATGCTAAACATGAGGTTGATTCTACTGGTTAGCTATTAGCTTCTTTGTCTGAGCTATTTTGCTGGTGGCCTCCTTGATTATTTCCAGTAGTCTTCTTGCTAACTTTATGCACATATATGGGATAGAAGGAGTTTCTTACTATAGTTTCTCACTAGATTTCCTGATTGTGGTTTAATCTGGTTAGATTTTAGTGTTTTGCTTGTTGAATTTTGGTAAAATAGATATGGGGAAGCTGATTTATCTGCATCCATACAGGGATTCATTTTAGCTAAAAACTGATAGATTTTAAAATACTTTATCCTATCAAATACAGTTTCATTCTGAAAACAATCCTCTTCCATACATTTTTAATTATTATTCTCTGTCCTTTTTTATCTTAGCTGGCATATGTGAACTACTTTCTAGCTTTCCTTTAGTTTTTAATGTAAAGTATTATTTATTAAATTTTAAATAAGCATTTATTAAATGCTTTATGTATCATGCACCTTATAAATATTATTTTTTCTCATAATACTTGGGTATGAGTGCTATTATTATGCTCATTTTACATATGAGGAAACTGACATAGATGGCGGTAAAGGGTTTTTCTAGGGAGATATTAACTGGTTTGTTTGAGGCCAGATTTGATCTTCAATACTCCTGATTCCATGCCCAGGACTCTATTCACTGTGCCATCTAGCTGCCTTTATATTTGAAAGACACTTTTACTGGTCCTCTTTAGCTGTGTTTCTGTCAAAGAGTTCATTATTTATATATTAATCATTGGCTCAGAAATCCAAATCCCCTTTTAAGATACTATCTTTTAAACTTACTTCTTTTCTGAGGTCCATATAGCTATTACAGAATATTCAAAACCATTCCGAGTTGACTTGGATAGTTGAAATCAGCATTATGCAAAGATTTAGGGAATTGAAGATTTATATTCTAGTCCTCTCTCTCAGAAATCATGTGGCTTTGTAGAAACAACTTCAGTTCTCTGGGCTTTGGCTTTCATGTATCTAACATGAAGGGATTGAACTAGATAATCTAGTGGAAAGAGTACTTGACTTAGATCCAGAAGATCTTAGTTCAAACCCTACATTTAATGCTAACCATATAATACAGGGAAAGCTATTTAACTAATCTCTGGATTAGTTTGCTCAACCTCAAAATAATGATGTAATGGGAGGGGGAAGGTGCAGAGTTAGACCATATATCCTCTGAGTCCTTCCAACTATAAATTTCATCTTACAATTATAAAAAATAAAACATAGTCCAATTAGGCTCTAGTTCAGTTGTTTTGGGTACATTTTGGAATAAAAATGCCATTCCTTGATCATTACCAATGTATTTCCTAATGGGTTCATTGTTCAATTTGCTTAGTTTTGATTCAAACTAATTTTATATTTTCATGATTTAAGACTCCTTTTCAAAGTGATATGGTGCTTCTAGATGGTTCTGAGCAGCCATAGACATTTCTCTGAACCTAAACTATAGGAGGAAAGTTGAAATTCAGAAGCTTGTAAGTAAAGGCATGATTGAACCTGAGGGAATTCCTGCTTATACCACATTATGACTACATTCCAAAATGATTTTTGGATCAGCCATTGGCTACTTTCTCCCTCAGTTAACAAGTTATTGAATGGATAATATCACCGAAGGACATAGTAATCAACTACATGTTTATTCAACTGAATAAACATGGAAAATGGAAAAATAATAGATTTTAAAAGGTCTCACCTAAATATAATTCTCAATTTTTATTTATATTTTAAAAATTGTGTCTTTGATGTAAAATATTTTGATTATAAAAATGAATTTAAAAAGAAATGCCACATGTATGGGTATTCACTTAAAAATCCACATATAACAATATTTTAGCAGATTTATTATTTTTTCTTTACCTGTAATCTTGCTATCTGAAATTATTAAAAACTAATAGTTAAATGCTTTCATTAAACATAATTGTATGGATAGTTACAAATGATAGAATTGTAAATATTTGCTTTCCCAATAAAAACTTTCATCAACACTTAAAGTCTGGATCAACGTCTAGAAATGTTAAAAAATATTTCTGATACTTTGTTGCATGAAAAATTACAGCATTTTACTCACTAATAAAATTGTCTGACATTGCTCTAAATATCATTTTAAAAAGTACAACAGCTCCATAAAACAAAATTTTGCATCATGGCTAAACCTCTGAATATCAAATATCCTGAAATGATTACTCATACATAGAATTTGGAAAACTTACATGATTATATCACAGAGAATACAGTAATGTGTAATTTGATTTGTCCTAGCCAAAAAGCTCAGAGTCTTCTACTTTTCCCTTCCTAACTATGACACTAGTGTTTCCAACACTTCTACTGTATTTCCTTCCTGCCATGTGTAATATATAATTTATCCTAATTTATATATTTGGATACAATTTGGTTGATAAATTGCATTAGCAAGAGTTAATCTTGTCTACTGATAAGCAATAAGACCTAGAAGGGCTCCGAGAGGTGCTCTAGCCTGATCCATTTGTAAAATAGGTGGAGAGGGTGTTTAGTTCTGCTAAAAGGTTATTCTTCTTTACCTCGAAGGTGATTCTTCTCTCTAATGTGCTTATGCAAGATGTTCATTTTTAATATTCTGTAGATAAAGAATAGCAATGCTATCTTGAATGTATGGAATACTTTAACTTGTACAAAAGTATTTTCCTGACATTTTTGTGAGTAAGGACACATAGTACTATCATCCCTGTTTTATAAACTAAACTGCAAAGAAGAGAAACAAGTATCCCAGGGTCTCATGTCTATTTAGAGTTGGAGATAATATTTGAACCCAAGTGCTCCAAGTCTTGATCATGTTCATCCCCTTGGAATGGTTACCTTCTACATATTGACTAGAATAAAGTGGTTGCCAGGGACTTATCCCCTTGACACTGGTCAACACACACAAAAATGATACAGGACCTACATACTTCTTGACTTAACAATATTGCTTCCATCCCTAGATATGGGAAAGTTGAAATGAATTATTCTGGCCCTTCCAAGGAACAAGTGTCAATAACTTCTCTGGAAATTCTGGGGATTCCTGTAAGATGATGATTTAGTGGATGGGTCATTTTTCGTTGAAAACCTTTTTGACTACCCAGGCAATAGTCAGCTAGTGGTACATCAACAATGAAAGGGCCTGACACTTTGAGATGACAAGGCATCCTACTTAGCTGCTGAACAGGGAGATCTGATGATTCAGTGTGTATTTAAAAGAGAATGACTCTATCCTTAGTGCTCTTCCCATCTAGCCACAAATTGTGGAATAATTATTTTGAGCAACTGCCCTTGTGAAATGAGAAAAAGGGATGGCTTACTCTGTTTCCAACTCTGGCACCATTTGGCAGAGATTCTGTAAAGTCCTTTATGTTGTGAAGTTTAAGTATCAATCTCCCTGGAGATTATCACTGGAGTTACAAGGCAAGTTCTGCATCCTATTTTAAGTCATTCTGTCAAGGTGTCCTGTGAGTACTTCATGTCTTTTAGTATATCTTTTGTGTGTAGGAAATAGAAACCTGTCTTATACTTGAGTTACACTGCATTGCATAATTTTCTATCTCCATTTAGGGAGACCCTAGCCATCAGTCAATACCTAATGTGAGAATTCATTTCTTCATTTACTCTAGTAATTCTTATATTAGGGAGAAGTATTGTGTATTTCTGTCTGGAGTCTGGGTCAAATAATCCATCCAGTCTACTGCTTTTTGCAAATTTCTTTGTCCTTAGAAGCCCCAAGAAATGTTTTCCTTTTAAAAGAGAATTTGATTAATAAATGAAGGGAATGAGAGTTTTTTTCCTGTGTAGATGATCCCCATGATGTCAGTATGGGGAAGGGTGGATAATTTGATGATCCACCTCTTAATTAGCTGTTTGCCAATTAAAGATTTGTTGAGATGTTCAAGGGAGAGACTGAATAATCAATTCCTAAAACTCTATTAAGTTGCCTGACCTGGCTTCTGGATCATCCCTGGTCACTAAAGACAACCATGGAGACCTCTATCTCTTTATCAATTACGATGCTGACCTAACCAATAAATGGAGATATCAATATATCTACAGTCAATAAATTGATATTTCTTACCCAAATTCCAGTCTCTAAGATATTTTTAATCATAACACTAATCTTTAAGTGATTTAAAAATTCTCAGTACTGTGAAACTTTCCATTTTCTTAGTGCTGTCTGATATATAATCCACTATTATGCGCTACAAGATTATTTCTTCTGTTCCAACTAATTCAAGGTCAAAATTATGGCTTCTTCATTCAAAATCTTTTTTCTTTTTCTAGTTGATATGTGCTAGCATTGTCAATAATGTACTGAATAGAGAGTTAGTCAGAAAGTCATGAATACCTTGGTCTAAGTTCTATCTCTGACACATCTTGGCTGTGTGACCCAGGGCCAATGATGTGATGTTTCAATGACACAAGGCAACTGAAACCATAAGACTCAGAACAATTGCCAGTCTTTAATGAAGAAGGAATTCTTTCATTGCTGGTTGCTTACAACCCTAACCTTAAGAGTCTAATAAAAAAAAAAACTTGCATTGACGTAGGTCATATATCTGACTGCCTTGTCCTTAATAGGTATTGAAGAATCATTCACTGGACTGTGTTAAAATTGTGTTGGTGGGGTCAGCGCTGGAGTCAGAAGACCTGATTTCAAATCGAGGTCTCTGATTTCTCCTTCCTTAATAATATAATGCCAACATCGGAGTTGGTCCAGTGGCCACAGTCACACCTAACTTCTACAACAGCAGCCAACAGCCCTCTCTGCCTATTTTACAGAGGGATCCAGCTATGCTAATGCTCCATGCCCACAAGGTCCTTGTGTGCAGAAGCCACATTACCTTCACTTACACACTTTTCATTCTTTGATGTGTAGAGTTCAGAGAGCAAGAAAGTCCAACAAAAAAGGAAATAATTGATTTTGATGAAATAGCTGGCCAGAATTCAAGCGACCTCTGGGAACTGGGGGCTGTCTGTCATCTTATCGTTTGCCATTTATGTTATTAAATTACTTATAGTTCTGTTCAAATGGCTGCCTCCATGACAGCAATGCAGCAGGTGAAAAAGATATAAGTGGCACTGGCCTCTTTGTTCTGTACACAAGATCCCTTGAATTTTCTCTGGCTGTCCCTCAGACCTACAATTCTCTCCCTCCTCTCCTCACTCTCTTGGCTTTCTTCCCATTTTAACTAAAATCCCATATTCTACCTTTTCTCAATTCCTTCTCATTTTGTACCTACTCTCTGTTGATTATCTCTGCTTTATTCTGGCCATGTCTTGTTTGTATCTAGTTTTTTGCATGTTATCTCACTCATTAGATTGTCAGTTCCTTGAGAAAAGGGACTATTTATTAATTTTTATTTTTTTCCTCCCCTTTCTTTGTATCTCCAGAATTTGGCACACTTCTTGGCATAGAACATTTGCTTGATCAATGCTTGACTTGATTTTAGAATATTGTCAGATACATAATGGATTGCAATGAATTGGATAAGGATAAAGTTTGAAGGCACAGCTAAATTTTTGGAGTGTGGAATCATAAGCAAATGAATACCAATGAGAAACATTGAAAAAAATACTCTGTAACAATGCATAGAATTTCTGTTATGGCTGTTTCCTGCTTAATCACAGAGCCAGCTTATTACCTCATGTTACCTCACAGTTTTTTTTCCCAGTGTAAAACTTAAGGTAGGATTTACTTTGGATCTGACTCAATTATCTGAATACAACTGGATATAAAGTGAAAAAGTTAAGCAATCATTATTTTTTCTTGGTCTACTGGTTTTGACAGATCTTTTTTTTTATTTTTATTTTAAGTCTAATTGTTTGAATTGACCGAATTAATAGTTACTAAAATTATCATTATTGTTTCAGTGGCCAGAGTTAAACATATTCTTAAAGACAGGTTTAACATAATCCAGGCATAGAGTTTATATTTATCAAGTAAATTTCTACAAAAATAAATCTGTGCTATTTAGTGGTTATAAATATACACTGAGCATGTTTTCATGGATAGCTGTGGGACAATTTTCTTCAATGCAGATGCTGTAACATTCGAATTTCACCATAATTTCATGTAAACCATGAATTTACCCCATAAATATAGCAATTGGATATATGATGTATAATTAAGGTATCAATAGCTGTCACAAAATTAAAGACTGCCTGTATGTTATAATTATCCTGTAATTTATAGTTTATTAAATTTTATCTTCATTATGGGGGGCTTGATGAATGTATATATTTTCTAAAGGAAAACCTTTGCATTTTTTGAATAAAACTGACAACTGGAAAATGATAGGCTAATGAAGCATTGGCAAACCTTTTGGCATCGGTTTTGAGCTTTTGCTTTTTCAAGCAGCATAATCAAAGATTCGTAGAATAATCCTTTTTTTCCACCTCTGAAGAGCAATTTGCAAGATGAGCCTCGGTAATTTCTGTCCTTCAACTACCAAGATCAATTCATATGGAAAAATATATATTTCCAAAACATGGAGGCTGTATATCATAGTGTGGTATAATCAACAGTAAATAAGCACGTAGTAAGCATTAGTCTGATTCAGGCACTATTCAAAGAACTGAGAATAGAAAGACAAAATTGGGGGCCTTTCCAATAAGGAATTCATAATAAGGGAGACAACATGAAAATAATTGTATAGGTACAAGATATATACATGTATGGCATAAATGGGAAGTTATCTCAAAGGGAAAGGCACTGGCAGTGGGGGCAGAGTAGAGAAAGCCTCTTACAGAAGGTGGGATTTGAGCTGAATCTTGGAAGCCAGGGCCCACCAAAGGCTTTTGTCCTCTAGAGAATAGAGAGATTAGATGAGATGAACTTTAAGATTTCTCGAAACTCTAGATTGAAAGTTTTATGATCCTATTTAGTTTAGTTCCTAAACTGGAGGTCTTAAGGAATAGGCTGCCAGCTTTCTATATTATGCCCATAGGGTCACAGAATTTAGAGTGGAAGGTACAATAGAGATAATCTACTCTGTTTTCTTTGTTTTACAAATACAGTAAATAAGATCCTGAAAGGTATAAGGTGGCACAGGTAAGCAGATGTGCGTTTCAGATCAGACTCTCTCACTCCAAATTCACTACAAATAATTCATGCGTTATAAGCTTTTTCCCTCCAAACCACCAGAATCAAAATAAAGAACAGCCATTTGAACTGAAACAGAAATTATTAAAAATATGGAAGAAGAAATTGATCTCTGAACATATTAGGTACATAGTTACTATTTGGTGAATGAAAACCGAATGAGTAAATGATTTGAAGGATATAAAATATCCTAAATATCACATAACAACTTTTAAAAAACTATTTATAAACATCTCTCATAAAATCTGTACTCTAAAACCCTATTTTAGCATGGACATGATTCTGGGTTCTCTATGTTTATGTCAGTGGAATACAAGTTCTGGTAAAGTCTAACAAGCTAAGAAGACTTTAAATATCGTCATAGGACCACATATCAAGAACTGGGAAGCAACATAAAATTATGAAGGTCAATATCATCATTTTTTGATGGAAAAAGCAAGATTCAGCTAGTTTTGTTTGCTTGGCTAGTAGTATGTGAGGGAAGATTTAGCCTGAAATCTTGACTTTTGAGTCCAACATGCTGTCCTATTGCTAAAATTATATGTAATATCTAAGGTCCAGACTAATTGAATATAAAAAGGCTCTAGCCTAACACATTGTCCATTAGTTGATGCGTCCTATGCCTATAGAGACTCCCCTACCACAAATAACTTTTTAAAAATTATTGCCTTAAGTTCTTTGTGCCCCCTTCTACTTTGCCAATGACATTGGTGGGTTAACAAGAGAAATCAAAGGAGATTAAGAGTCAAAGAATTTTCAGACCATTTGTAAACATTAATTTTGCTGACCATAAATTTGAAATTATTTTCTAATGTCTAATGATGGCATATTATTAAAGGAATTAAACAACATCTCTGTTGATATCCTTGCTATGAATAAAACCAGAAATTTTAGGAAGTTCTCAATGAATAGGATTGCTCACATATTCTCCTGTGAGAGGTTAAGAAGGGAAATGCTAGAGTTGATTTTGTTGTGTGCCCAAGGATAACAAAAACATTTAGTTATTGTTGGCTTTGGGATTTCACACAAATAGTTGAAGTCTATATGCCAATATCTATTGCAGAGCATGAAGAAAAAGAGGGACTCTACAGGGTTCTCCTAACCAATTCAATCTTACATTCTGATACCTTGATGAACATAAACAGAGATGTGGAAATAAAGAGCAATGGTGATTATAAATACTAAAGTCATACAGCAATAAACAGTAATGGTGATTATAAATGCCAGAAGGAGATGGAAACAGAGAGAAATAGTGACTAGAAATGCAGGATCATTTGTAAAACATTAAGGAGGAACGTGAAAGATTTAATCAGTCTTATCTCACAAACTAGCAAAAATCAATGAACAGAAAAATGGGACTTTAGAAAACTTGGCATGAGACATGACTAAGGTAGATCATCTCATAGGTATTTATATATGAAACCAAATAGAAGCAAGATTGACTAGATATTCCATTTATTTCCAGTATCATCATTTGTCATAGTGGATCTGGGTACCACATGCTTATGTGAGAAATTAGAAATACTAACAAAATCATATTAGGCTTGGCCAATCAGATAAATATAGAAGAAATCTATACTGGAAGTAAAAACCTTTTAAAGACATTAAAGCTCAATTTTCAATATATCTCAAATGGGGATTTTAAAAATCATTAGGAAAAATGAGGGATAACTTAACTAGTCCTAGTTTGTAATTGTGTTCATGGAATATTGAGAGTTGGAGGAAGGTCTCTGGCACATGATCCATACTCGAAGGACAGGAATGAGATCATGGATCCATTAAAATATCAATGTATAAATAAAACCATTTTTATGAAGTCATCATTGTCAACAATTGACATTTTTAGAGTCAAAGAAGAAGCTTTGTCTCCGATTGAGCCTTTCTCTCACAGTGTTAGCTGAAGGTTATTGCGATTTACTAGTGTAAATATTCACTCAGATTTTGCCAGAGTAGGTTTTCTATTATGTAGTCATGCAAAAAGTTGCATGTGAAAAGAAAAGGCTTCAATCATCACAGTTGCCCTATTTTCATGAAAAGTGTTTTTTAAACTCTTTCTCCAATCTGTGATTATCCTGTGAAGAAACAAGGAGCAATTTTCTAGGTAACAATATATGTGATATTCACTTCTGAAAATGGTCTCAAGAGGAATACAGTAGTTTTAGAAGAAAAATAATTTTCCACATCTGACTATTTTTACTGAAATACTGCAATGAAATTTCCCTCTTGCTTTTATTTCTCACCTGAAATGGAGGCTTGTTAAAATTTTTAAAGTTGTTTTATATCATAGAATATTCTAGAATGCAAATGAATGCTCACCTAAAAATTTACTCTTGAAATAAGAAAGATCATTAAGCATTTACCTGATATTCAGGACAAGGGTAACTTGATGCCTTATTTAAACTCAAAACAAAAACCAAAACAAAACAACTTGGGTCTGGTTAATTAAGTATTTTGCTCTAGTTATTTAATATGACATCAGATATTTTTCTTAGAACTTCAATTTGATGTTTTCATTGGCCCAGTAATAAAAGGCCTCTGTTATTTGGCTTCAACCTTTCTTCCCCACTTTTTCCTTTAAAAAAAAAAAACCAAAACCTTACTTTCCTTCTTAGAGTTAATAGTGTGTTCCAAGGAAGAAGAGTGGTAAGGGCTAAACAAGGGGGTTAAGTGACCTGCTTAGGATCACACAGCTAGAAAGTATCTGAGGCCAGATTTTAACCCAGGACCTCCTGTCTCTAATCCTGGCTCTCAATTCACTGAGCCACCTAATTCTATTCTTCACAAGATTTAAGCATACTGCTTAAACACTTCTCGAGTTTAATACTTTATTGTTTTGTTCCTACCATTACTTCCCTTTCCATCACCCGAATCCCTCATCTCATGTTTAAATTCTTTCAAAACTCAGCTCAAATGCCACAGCAAACAAAAAGGATTACCTAATCACACCCCATGTTAGAAAGATCACTCCATATTTTGAATTATGAAAGCACTTCTGGGATAATTTTCTTATAGAATTTAAAACAAAACTCCTCATGTTATATTTGTATATGTGTATGTATATCCTTAGATTATGAACTTTTACAGTGGATTTTGCTCATTTCATAAGCTTTATCAGCATCATGTACATAGTGAGCATTCAATTAATATATATTAAATTGATATCATTTCAGGAAGATGTCTCCAAATCTTTCCTTTCTTTGTAAGATTAACCAGAAGATATTCCTTATTTTGAAATTGTCGAAGGTCGAAGAACTTTTCCCCTTATATGCTGGTACTTAGGCTTCTGCCAGCAAAATGAAGAACTTTCAATAGAATGAGTATTTTCCACAGTCATCTCTCTGCGTCTAGGACCTCATTTAATCTTAAATTGGATTTAATGCTTCCCAGAGATTGTGTCAGTAAACCAGTGGTGAAATGAGCAGAGTCTCCAGATAAACTAAAACCCAGGAGTAACTGTTCATTCTCCCCAGATAACAATTGTGGCTTAGAATGTAAGTGATGAATGAATCACTTGGATAGATTTTACCTTTTCTAGGGGACTTTCTACTCGAGGAATGCTGATCATTGGCATTTGTGCCTGATTGTCCATGTGTATGTGTTCATTTTCTGGTTGTCTTCCTTTGAAATTGTTTACCACACATACGACCTAGAAAGTTACAGAAAATAATTACCATTAAATCACATCGAAAGTGATCACTTCCTGTGATATCTCTATGGCTAATGGGTTGGCAATTCTAATTACAAGAACAGCATATTCAACAGCTTTCCAAAGATTGCATGGGAGCGAGTTTAAAGTCACATTTGTCCTTTTTGAATATGTCTGGTAGACTTTAATTATAAATAAAATGTAATTACATACAAGTATTACATAATTCAGGAAATACAGCTTACCACTTGCTCTACCATTATGTTAATGATGACTTTGCTTCTCAATGTTTCTCATTAAATATGGATGGTCAAAGTATTGCTGTTGCGCCAGTCCATTCAAGAACCTCATAATCATATGTAAGTAATGGCCCACTGTCCTTTCTTCATATAGCTTACAACTGAAATGGGATTCATTTCACTTTTTTCTAAGAGTATCACTTTCACCCTAAACCATTTACAACTGACACCCTCCACAAATTCAGTAATTTCACCTTTAATAAACATGTTTACCATCTGTTTGTAAATTTATTTTACACAACAGTTCACCTAGGTTACTGCTAAAACTGGAGATGCTTCAAGGGAAATTGATCTTGATACCAATCACTAATGTTGGCTTGGTTTCAAATTCATTCAAGAATAGAATTTAATTTCAATGACGTGACCAATATACTTGCTAATGTTGGCTTGTGCCAGTTAACATAGAATATATTGTCTGATTTTCTCCACATTTGTTATGTTATTTTAAAATGATTATTTCATTATGTTCTGCAGTGAAACAGGAAAAAGTTCAACTCATGTACAGTTAGAATATAGCAATCCTTTTTCATAAATGTTTAATGTATAATTAGAAATTTAAATCACAAAATTTCCAAAGTCCTACTGAGAAGCCTTTTATTTAAGAAGGCTTACCACCAAATTTTCTCCAAAGGCCAATTAGATTTTTGGTTCCTCTCCAGTTTTATAAACAAAATTACTCTGCATAATACTAAAAACATACTTTGGAGTGTTAATAGCTTAGAAAAATATCCTACCCTCTTATACATTTGTTGACATAGGCATTTCCAGTGAAGATGTTTATTCTATCCCAGTTCTGTATATATATGTATATATCACTGAAATTACTGCATATGTATACACATATATTTATTTGAATACATATACACGTATATATATACATACACACATATACACACATCCCCTATAGAATCTTATGATTAAAATGTTCTTTGTTATTCAAATCAGTTTTATATCTTAAAGATGGACTATACCAAAACCACAAAACATAGCTATGAATCTGTCCCATTTAAAAAATTATGATTACAGAATGATATTTCTGATCATACTCTGGCTCCCATCTGCCTTTCTATTTATTTCATATTATTCAGTTTCTCAAACTATGTGTTCCAGCCAACTAGGCAGAACTGTCTCTCCTCTTAGCTAAATGTGCCATTATCTCCTCTGTCTGAGCCTTTATATTCATTGTATGCCATGCCTTGAATGTGTTCCTTCCTCTTTGATAGTATTGGCAACCCCAACATTTGTTCAAGATTCAATTCAAATGCCAGCACATTTGTAATGCCTTTCCAAACTCATCCTTCAAACTCAGTTGTTTATACTATCTTCCGGTGGAAATCACAATATATTTATTTTCCTGTGTTTAAATTTATCCCTGCAGAAAATATAAGATCCTGGAGGGCAGGTGTTATGGAACATACAGGCTCCTTGAGGGTAGGGAATATTTCCTTTTGGGGGGAGGCAGGTCTTCGTAATCTCAATACCTTATACTGTTTGATATATAATAGAGGTTTAGTAAATATCCAATTAAATTTAATCCAAACATTCATTAAAACAGGAAGTCAAGTGATATAGTGGAGGGAGTTCTGGTCCTGAAGTAAACAAGACCTGAGAAAAGATCCTGCCTCAGACATGTACTAGCTTGTGACCCTGGGTAAGTCATTTAACCTCTATTTGTCTCAGTTTCCTCAACTGTAAAATGGGTATAATAATAGCACCTACCTCCCAGGGTTGTTGTGAGGATCAAATGAGATAATACTTGTAAAGCCTCTAGCACAGGCACAAGTAGTTGTTTAATAAATGCTTGTTTCCTTCCTAATTCCACTGAAAAGTCAAAGTGGTATAGCAGAAAAGACCATTAGATTAGGAGTCAGAAGAAGAGGCTGAAAATATTGCTTTGGCACCTAGTTTCCTCATCTGTAAACTGGGACGATTAGACTATATGACTTCTGAAATCCCTCCAAATATCTTAAATAATGTAATCCTATCACTGTCAGTTCCTTGAGGGTAATTAACATAGGTGTTCTTCATATCTTCTGCACATAATATATCATACTGAATATATGCACAGTACCTTGCACATAAATATTTGTTTAATTGAATCAACTTCCCTCTTGGTCAAAAGATTCTTCTAGAGATTTCAGAATGCTATTTTCTTAAATAAAGTTATTTTTTCTCCCGAATATTTCCATTTAGTTGTTCCCAGAAAGCAAATTTCCTTTTTCCAGAAAAACTTCCCTGTTTCCCCAAGTTCATCCCTCCCTGTCTGAAACCAAATGGCATTTAATTCAAAGGCATCTGATGCACTTACCATGTAATATTATCCATATTATCTATCTGTGCTTGTATTTCATCAAACTTTTAGAATATAATTTCCATGAGGGAAGAGACTCTATTTTTTATATTTACCTTGTACACTTTGACCAAGAGTACATATTTGAAAGTTGGAATTATTATTATCACTGAAGGAGAGCACAGAGAATGTTGGGTCAGTTGCCAGAGGACCTAAGTTCAAATCTTGGTTATTTACTTTACTGCACTAGACATTAGAGAGACCAGAGAAAAAAGAAAAGATATGGTCCCTCCTCTAAGAGAAAATATAATTGGCTGCATCTAAAAAGATAGAATACATGAAATAACATGCAAGACAGTATATATGATTATATGGGAAAGTATGCAGGTCAGAATAACTAGAGAGATAGGAGAGGGCTAGAATATTCAGGGGAAGAGCTTCATAAAGAAGAAGGATCATAGATTTATAACTAGAAGCACATCATAGGACATCTGATTTAATCCTTCACTTTCTTTCCCATTTGAGTAAAATGAGGCTGAGAGAGATTACAGGACTTGCCCAAGGTTATATAGATAGCAAGTTACAGAGCCAAGATTTGGAATTAGGCTCTCTGGCATCAAAACCAAGTAGTCTTTTCATAGTATCAGTTTACTTTCAAGAGACATGAGTAGAGCCTTGTCTAGCTAGGCTAAATAAAGGGAGAAAAATGCTTCTGGAAAGGAAAAATGTAGAACCAGGAATAAAGATGAAAATGAATATTGTCTTCTTATGGAGAACACAATAAAGAGCTGAGTGAAGATTGCAGACTTAATGAGTGACAGGAAATGAGCTTGAAAAATTGGGATGGGGCCATATTATAGCCAACACTGAATTTAAATGAATTGACACTGTATGTATTAGGGAGCCACTGAGATTTCTGGAGAGGGTAAGGAAAGCCACCTACTTAAAAGCCATGAAGTAAGCCTTGAGTTCAGTTGAGAGGCTCTTGAAATCATAGGCAAGCAAAGTATGGTGGCACATCCTTGAGAAACAAGTCTATTGGCCAATAAAAGAACCAATAGGAATGTTTCCTTAAGTGTGCCACTACACACCTCTCACACTATGTTTGCCTATAAAGGCAATTACATGGATCTTAGAATCATTGCTTTAGAAGGGTCCATATAAACTGTTTAGCTTAATCCTCTCATTTTACATACAAAAAAAGACTGAGGTCCAGAGAGAATTAAAATGATTTGCCAAAGGGTCAAATGCTACTAAATGGTAGATCTAAGATTTGAACTCACTTCCTCTGACTTCAAATCTGACATACTTTCTACTGTATTGTGCTACTTTATATTGGAGATGAGGGAATGGAGATGAAATCATGGATATAAGAAGCATTTTGTCCAGAAAATATAGACACTGGAGGCTGACTCATTATAGAGAAGCAATAAATAGGGTGAGCTAAAAATAACTCATTATTATAGAACCTGGGTAATTTGAAGAGAGTCAATGCCACTGACTGAGAAACATGGAGATTAGGTACCAATTAAAGTTAATTTTGTTTGGGAAGTGTTTAAGAATTCCAGATAACTTTTGGGAGCAATGGAAATGGTTTAGATTGGGAAAACAAAGTTGAAAATCGATAAAACATTTAGTGGTAGTCAATGGAAGCAGATGGGGTCCACTTTGAGAAATACTTAAAATACCAAAAATTCATAGCTATCAAAAAAAAGTTATCTGGAAGAAAACATTTGTGATACAAAACTTTCACTGCTGGCCTTTTAAAAATATTAAGAACCACAGTGAATTTTAAGTATTTGTTTACAGGAAGCCTCCAATGTACTGCTTGTGCCATATGGATGCTCCAGGAGGCAAGCTGAAGATACAAGCTTTCTTTTGTCTTCGAAATTATTTTTGAAAATCATTTTAAAGGATCATAGATATATTAGGGCCAGATTGGACACTAGAAGCCATCTAATCCAACCTCTTTCATTTTGGAGATAAGGAAACTGAGGCCCAGAAGAGATAGACATGACTTAGGAAGGAAGTAGTTGACTAGTTACCTAAACTAGTTGGCTAGTAGGCATAGTGGATAGAATCTTGGTTAGTGAGAACTGAGCTCAATGTGACTTTGGACACTTGTGAGCTGTGTGACCCTGGACAAGTCCTTTCACCTCTGTTTGCCTTGGTTTCCTCATCTGTAAAATAGGAATACTAGCAACACTGATTATATAGGGTTATTGTGAGGATAAAATGTGATAGCATTGGAAAAGCACTCTGCAAATATTAACATGCCATATAAGTGCTATTATTACTATTATAAGAAATACCCAATTTTTTTTACTCTTGGCTTTTATTCTTTATACAGTATTTGTGCCACTTATTTCATACAGCTCTTCTTCATTCATGCTTCATTTCAAAAAAGCTGGCTTACTAGTTACTGCCAGTATGACATTTCATTCCCTTCTCTATCAGTACCTTTCATTGATAGTCTTCTCATTCTGGAATGTTCTCTCTTCCTAATTTCTGCCTTGTAATTCTCCCTATTCATTCATATAAAATGAATTTCTCCTGAAAAGTTTTTTATTTACTACAACAAAATGAATTGCCCTTTTCGTGAACCTTTCCTTGATTCTTCAGGTTCATTATGACCCTTTTTATAATAAATCAAATAGCATTTTATTTTGCAACCCTATCTTCATAGCACTCATCATTCTCACAGACCTCTTTTTCCAGAAATAATTTCCATATGCCTCAATTATTAGCCTTCTACCTCAGTAATTTACTTTCTATTACATTGTATCACCTTTGCATTTATTTATCTGTATTTTTCCAGTAGAACATAAATTTGGAAATGGTGAGGGTTCAATAATAATCATATATAATGATTATGTAGTATATTAAGGTTTGCAGTGTTTAAAAAGATATCTCATTTGACTCTTACAACCTGCTAAGATAGATATTACTATTTTTCTGTTATACAGATAGAAAACTGAGGCAGGAAGAGGTTAAGTGACTTAGGTAGGACTCATAACTATTAAAAGTCTGAAGCAGGGTGGCAGCTGGGTAGCTCAGTGGATTGAGAGTCAGGCCTAGAGACGGGAGGTCCTGGGTTCAAATCCAGCCTCAGACACTTCCCAGCTGTGTGACCCTGGGCAAGTCACTTCACCCCCATTGCCCACCCTTACCACTCTTCCACCTATGAGCCAATACACAGAAGTTAAGGGTTTAAAATTTTTTTTTAAAAAGTCTGAAGCAGGATTAGAACCCAGGACTTCCTTATTCCAAGTCCAGTGTTCCATCCACTGTTTCTGCTAGCTGCCTTTTAATAATTCACTTTTGTTTTTGTATCATCAGGGCTTCGGACAGAGTCTTACATGTAGAAGGTTCTTCATGAATGGTTGTTGACTTGAAATAAATTTTATCATGGCATAGATCTGTGAGTTGAAATAAAATAAAATTGAAATTTAAAAATAACAATACTAGCAATTTACAATTGTATAATGCTTTGTACTTTGCGAAGTACTTTCCTCACAGTATCCCCAGGAGTTAGGTTATATAAGTATTATTATCTTATAATTTTGCCTCTGAAGAAACAAGCTCAAAGAGATTAATCAACATGGCCAAAGTTACAAAGCTAATAAAGTGGAAGAGCTGGTACTTGAATGCAGACCACGTGTGTCTAGGTACAGCATTCTGTCTATTACAACCAGGATGCCTTGCACCTGTAGAAAAATAATGTTGGAATTTCATGAATTCCCAGGTATATCCCAATATTCAAGGATTATGAAACCATGAATTAATTTTATATAGAAATTGGGTTTAAGGAAACATTTTCAAAATTACATGATTTGGGCAGCTAGGTGGTTCAGTGGATAGAGAGCCAAGCCTAGAGATGGGAGGTCCTGGGTTCAAATCTGGCCTCAAGACACTTCCTAGCTGTGTGGCCCTGGGCAAGTCACTTAACACCCCACACACACCCCCGCCGCCTCACTCTTACTGCTCTTCTGCCTTGGAACCAATACACAGTGTTGATCCTAAGACAAAAGGTATGGTTTTTAAATTAAAGATGGAGCTTATCATCATGAATGAAGATATCAGAAAGAATGAGGGAAAAAAACCTATACAGATTCCATAATATTTTAGTTTCTACATACAATAATGGGAATTAGTAAAGAATTTAATACTCATTTTCTCAAAACTATGAGGCAAGTTAACTATCAATGCAATTCTGTCAAAATCGGCCCCGAATACTTACCAAAAATACTGCTATAGATATTCCAACAAGAAACCCTGCTATCACATCTGACCAGTGATTTCGATATTCTGCTACTCTGTTGAGTCCAGTAAGAAAAGCCAAACACATTAAGCCCAAGCATAGAACTGGTTTAGCAAGTCTTGTTCCTTTGGCTTTTATTGTGTTGGTAATGTACATCTGAAATAATAAATGGAAAAGGACAAGGTAGTAAGCAGTTTATATACCAGTTTAATATATTTAGCTCAAACTATCATTGAATCAGAGCTAGAAGGGACATCAGAGGTCATCTCCTTCAGTTCTGTCATTTTACAGATGAGAAAACTGAGGAGTGGAAAAGTTGTTACTCGCTGAAGGTCAAGAAAGAAGTTGTAGAGTCAGAATCTGAACTAAGGTCCTTGAACTCTGGATCCAGTCATCTTTCCAGTGTAATACATCAATATGTCCATAAAGTCTGATAAATATCAGAAAATTAAGCTTATTGTTATTTTGAATGAAATTAATTAAAACATAGTTGAAAGAATAGGAATTCTTTAATTTTACTTACTCACTGATATCTTTTTTAACCCTAAGATTGTTAATTATGAAGTCATGTTTCTATAGTGTTCATACTCAGAATGGACAAAATTGTGAAATCACAGAATTGGAATTGATCTCACAATTCAACCAAGTAGTTCAAAATATACATGAACAAAGACATAGATGTCACCTCAAATTTGTGGTCATCACAATTTGCTTAAAGACCTCAAATGATTGGGAAATGATATGGTCTCAAGAGAGCCAACTTCACTTTTGTAAAGCTACAATCATTAGGAAATCTTTCCTTATATTAAGCATACATTTGACTATTTTAAACTTTTTCCCACTCTTTAGGTAACTCATCTAGTTCTTTGCTGACCCAGTTCTTGAAGGACCTTTGATTTAGAACTAGAAGGAACCTCAGAGGTGATATAGTACAAACCCTTCATTTTACAGATGAGGAAATAGAAGCCCAGAAAGCAGAAGTGTCTCAGGCAACATTACACTACTGGTATGAAGTGACAAAGCCAGGACTGAAACTATAGTTCTTTGATTGGAAATAGAGGGTTCTTCTGACATCATCATACTACATTCTCAGGATAAGCAGGTCAAGCTTAATGCTTCTTTCATATCACAATCCTTCCAATATTTATATTATAGTCAGCTATTATATCCCTCCAACACCTCACTTCCTAGCTTCACTTTCTTCAACTAATCCTCATATGGCATGAAATCCAACATTATAAATCTGCAAGAAATTTCACATATGATAGAGCATCAAGCCTAAAGTTGTGACAACCTGCGTTCAAATCTTTCCTCAGTTACGTCCTAGCTGTGTTATCCTGGGCAAGTCACTTAACTCCAAATGCCTAGACCCTACTGCTCTTCTACCTTAAAATTGATTCTTAGCATTGATTCTAAGAAAGAAGGTAAACATTTAAAAATGAAAGAAAAAAATGCACATATGAAAAGGCACATGGTATTGAAAATATTGGATAACAGTGGTGGCAGAATAAATGATTAAAAATATACTGTCTTGAAGAGGGCATCCAAAAACATCAGAAACATTTATGAAAACATCAATGGTAAGTAGAAAGATTAAACACATTTTCAAAAGCTGGATATAATATAAAATACTTGGGAGTCTACATGCCAAGACAAACATAGGAATTATATGATCACAACTGAAAAATACTTTTCGTACAAAATGAGATGTAAACAATTCAGCATGATCCAGCATAAAAATTATAATACTACCTAAATTAATTTACCTATTCAATGCTATACAAATTAAGCTATCAAAAATAATTTAATTGAGCTAAAGAAATAATAAAATCAATCTGGAAAACAAGAGGCAAAGAATATAATGAAAAAATATGAAGGAAGGTGGCTTAGCTGTACTGGACCCCAGACTATATTATGCAATGACAACTAACAAAACAATTTGGTACTGGCTAAGAATAGAATAGTGGATCAGTGGAATAGATCAGGCCACCAACATGTAGTAGTAAATGATCATAGTAACATAATATTTGACAAATCCAAAGATCTACACTTTGAAAGAAAAATTACATTATTAGACAAAAACTTCTGGGAAAACTTGAAAATAGCATGACAGAGTCTAGGCACAGAACAACACCTCACACCATATATCAAAGAAATGTAAAAATGAATAGATGATTTAGAAATAAAGGGTGATACTATAAACAAAGTAGGGGAGCATGGAACAGTTTACCTGTTAGATCTATGGCTAAGGCAATAATTTATGCTCAAAAAAGACATATAAATCATTATGAGATGTAAAATTGATAACTTTGACTACATTAAATTTAAAACTTTTTACACAAACAAAATCAATGTAAACAAGATTAGAAGTGAAAGGATAAACTGGGGTAATTTTTTTTGCATCTCTGACAAAGGTCTTATTTATCCAATATATAGAGAACTGAGAAAAATAAGAATATGAGGCAATCCATAATTGACAAATGTTCAAAGGATATGAAAAAGCAATTCTCAGATGAAGAAATTAAATTATTTTTAGTCATCTGAAAACAATTCTCCAAATCACTATTAGAGAAATGCAAATTAAAAAAAAACTCTCAGATACCACATCATATTGACCAAACTGGCTAATATGATAAAAAAGGAAAATGATAAATATTGGAGGGAATGTGAAAAAATTTGGACACTAATACACTGTGGTGGAAGCTGTGGGCTTATACAACAATTTTGAAGAGTAATTTGTGTAGCCATGTCCAAAAGACCATCAAACTCTGCATACATTTTGATCCAGCATACCTCTACTTGGTTTGTATCCCAAAGAGATAAGAGATAGAGGAAAATGACCTCTGTGTATCAAAATATTTATAGAACCTCTTTATATGATGATCAAGAACTGGAAACTGAAGAAATGTCCATCATTTGAAAAATGACTGAACAAGTTGTGTTATATGATTATAACAGAATACTATTGTCCCATATGAAATGATACACAAAGTGATCACATGAACACAAAAAAACCTTATACTAAACGATACAATGTAAAGTGAGCAAGACCAGGAGAATGTTGTACATAGTAACAGCAATAATATGCAATGATCAACTATGAACAATTTAAGTATTATCAGTAATTCAAGGATCCAGGAAAATTCCAAGGGACTTGAAACAAAAAATATTATCCATTTCTCTAGAAGAAACTGATGGAATTTGAAAATGAAATTGAAGCATACCATTTTTCATTTTATTTTCTTCATGAATTTTTCACTATTGTAAGCAATAAGTTATTCTGAAAGACTATAAACATGGTAATATATATTGTATAACAAATGTATAACCCATATCATGTTATCTTCTGTCTTGGGAAGGAAGGAGAGGTGAGAGGGAGGGAGAGAACATGCATCACAAAATGTCAGATAATGATCATTAAAATTTTATCAACATGTAATCTGGAAAAGAAATGAAAAACAAATTGAATCAATGGCTGGAAAATGAAGCAACTCTGTGGTGGGGAGTATATTCTAGACAGCCTGATAAGGGAGAAAATGATGATGAGCTAAGATAAATATATCCAGTTAGATTGTAACCTCCTTGCGGATAAGGGCTATCATTTTTGCCTCTTTTTTGTATCTATAGTGCTTTGCCCAGGCCCTGTCGCATAATAGGTGATTAAGAAATGTTTATTGTTTGATTTATGAACTACAGAGTCAGAAAGAAAAGCCTGACAATAAGGCACCACATTTACTGTATCAAAGCACTTGACTATGAAGATCTTGTGAACAAGGTGAAGAGATGTGGGGTAAATGATATTACCACTAGGGTAGATTACTAATTGTCCAATTGGCCCCAAAGAGTGTTTATTAATGACTTGATAACAATGTGGGGGACAGTCTTTAGTGGAGCAGCAGAGCACTCTTTCCTTCACCCTTTTTACTCAACTTTTTTATCAATAAATTTGATGAAGGCAAAATTGGCTAAACTTTAAAATATACCAATTAAGAAGATCAGTGAATATGTTAGATCAAAGAATCAGGATTTTTTTTTCTAAAGAGATTTCAATAGGCTAGAATGAGAGGCCAAATTTAATAAGATGAAACCAAGTAGAACAAATTAATTTAATTTTTCCTTCATATGAGGACTGTTCAAATATTTGCTTACAACATTCATGTGCTCTCCCTAGATATTTTCTTTTTCTTAGGCTAAACATATCTGATTCCTTCAACAATGTTTTTTTGTACTTCATTATTTTGAGAACATTTGCCATTCTGGTCACTCTTCTGGAAGCCTTTTAGGTAATTTATTTCTTAATTAAAATCTGGTGCCCATAAGCAATAGAATATTCTGGATAGGGAGTGATGAACAGAACTGTCATCTTCCTTGTTCTGAACACTCTGTTTCTATTAATGTAGTCAAAAAATTGCCTTTAAAAAAGATTTCTATGCCATCTTATATTGAAATTTCAAGTCACTAATATCCCCATATTTTTTCACAAAATCTCTTGTGAAAATAGTCAGTATTTATTAAGTCCCTACTGTGTGCCAGGAATTGTGCTAGGCAATAGGGACAGAAGTATAAAGAATGAAACAATCTCTGTCATCCTGTACTTGTAAAGGTGCATCTTTGAATCATATTTAGGAATTTCCATTTATCTCTGTTAAATTTGTCCCCATTAAATGTCATCATATTACATTCAAACCATCATTCCAGTTGGTTGACATCTTTTTGAACCCAGTTCTATCAACCAATGTGGTTGTTTCAAAGGGCAAAAAAGGGAACAGTAGATAAAAGTTACCAAAAGGAAGATTTTCCCTTAATATGAAGGAGGAGACAGGTTTCTACCAATTAGACTTTTAAAAAATATTATGGGATGTCTAATGACATATCACATTCACCTTCGCTAAAGGTCATCAGCTAGAGCAGGGGTCGGCAACGTATGGCTCTCGAGCCATATCTGGCTCTTTTGAGGGCCAGATATGGCTGTTTCTGCAGGAGCCATAAAGTCAATTTTTTTTCAGGCACTGTTACAGGAGCGCGCACTGTGAGCACTGTATGGCTCTTATGAAATTACATTTTAAAAAATGTGGCGTTTATGGCTCTCACGGCCAAAAAGGTTGCGGGCCCCTGAGCTAGAGGCTGGATAATTACTTATTCTGATGTCATAGGGGGAATTTATTTTTTAAGGTATGGTTTGAATTAGAATACTACTGAGGTCCTAACATAACTTGGAGAGTCTGTGAAAACTACAATTTTGGACCAGTTTCACTTATAGCCTTAGAGATCATAGATATAATCATAACATGTTAACTTACATATTTAAATAAGATTTGGAAAAGCTGATTTCAAATCAGCTTTATGTTTAGAACTGATGCTACTTTGTAATACAACTTTAGAGTTCAGTTCTAGTGCCAAAATCTGCCTTTACATTATCAAAAATTTTACCCCTTTAATTGTTGTATATAACATTTAGCAGAGTTAAAATTACAACAAAACAATTATAAAGAGGAAAATGTGGTAGTTTTAGAAATAATAGATACCTAGGCCTCTGGCATCCTCATATATAGCAATGAGGCTGAATTAGTGCCAATTAACCTTATATTATAAGAAATTTAGATGCTAAGAACTGTTATACTCAGCAATAACTTGAGAAGTTAATTATGTAAGACTTTTTATGTGTACTCCTATTCTTGCAAATCTATGGGAAGAAGATGGAACATAACTTGTTATTTTTTAAAGTAGTAGATATTATTATCCATGAACATGAGAGCTAATTTTGACAGCAAAAATTGGACACATATTTCTATTAAGGGAATATTTGTTATTAATGGCAATGACACTAATGTGCTTTAAAAATGTTTTGACAGTTATTTAATTCAACAGTTTTGTCAATCACTTGCCCATTAGCTACCTTGGGTTTGTCAAACCATGCATGGCCCCTTCTATACTTGATTAGAAAAGGATCATTATATAAGTTGCTATTCTACAAATATCACTTCAGATTCTTGTGAAACTGAGTAATCATTTTGCTTGAATTTTCTGGGTAAATTTTTAATCTTTCATAATTGCTAGAAGTGACTGCAGGAATATTTAAATAACTTTTCTGTAGTGGTATGTAGCTTTCTGGATGCATTGTGCTACTTCAAATCCAAACCTCTGTGGAATATGGGAGCTTCTCTGACTCTTGGCTGAAATCCTTTGAGATTTTGCTGTGATGTCTTGGTCTACATTAAGGAAATTATTAATAAATTTAATTTTATGAAAATGTATGTATTATGGTAGTTGGAGCATGAAGGAAGAGGCTGAAAAATAGAAATGTTTATATTTATACATGTGTGTATGTGTGTATATAATTATGAGAGTCACAACATTTTACTAAGCAGGGATATCATTCATATCTTTTCTGGTTTTGTGTCCTGAAGTACATGATGGTTCAGTCATGTCTGACTCTTCATGATGCTGTGCATCTTTTGTCTTGGCAAAGATATTAGAGTGGTTGGCCATTTCCTTTTCCAGGGAAATAAGGCAAACAGAAATTAATCTAGTAAGAATCTGAGTTTACATTTTAACTCAAGTTTTCCTCCTGACTCCAGACCTAGATCTCTATCCATTGAGCCACCTACATGCCTCCTACTCATGGGGAGTATGAATTATTCAGGGTAGATTAGCACCTCTGGTTTGAGGGCTTGTGGAGTCCTTTTCAGGGATGCTCATACACATTTAATGTTCACCTGCCACCCAGCTCTCACTGTGGTTCCAAAAAGCTGTAGCTTGCACAGTGACCAAACCTGGTAAACAATCACAGCATGCAGGCTAAATCAGGTTGTGAGTAACCAACAGGTCTCAAACCCATCAGTAAATTAGGGAGATGTGTACCCCAGACTTGTAAAGACTTTCTACAATAGAGGGGGTGGATGAGAACAATTTGTTCCAATGACCATGAAGGCAGCAGAATCCAGTGCTGTGGAGCTCTTAGAATTTGATTAGATATCAAAGAAATCAAGATCACTCACTGCATTCTGAGCCATCACCATCATCTTGACTTTTGACTTACCACTGGGCTCTGGAAGATTGAGTGAGGCCATTGTGCAACTCTGCCTCAGTTAAATTCAGTTTATGTTCAAGTCAAGAGATATCAGTGATGTCATCCTGGCCTTTTTCAAGCACAAAGGACAACAACAATCATGTGGCATTTAACATTGATGTCTACTGTGGAAGAGTAGATGGGAGAAAATTTGATCACTTTTTTATGTTAGCTGCAATTTTGAGTTTATTTTTCTAATATTCATCTTTCTTCATAATAGTAATAATGCTAAACATATACTTTAATGTATCTCATAAGTCTTAATAATGTAGAGTAATGGAAAGAACTGAAATATGTCATTGCCAAACTGCTGTCAATGATCTGTGAAAGACTGCCAAGAAAGGCACTATAGAATTGAGAAAGGCAAGTGTCCCTGTTTTATTTTTTAGGGGGAGAGGGAGAAGGATGTGAGTAAATTCTGTAAAACATGATTATTAAATGAAATATTTGTAAACATTCACAAAAGGAATAGCATTCACAAAAGTCCAGAAGGTCTTAATCAAGGGTAGGTTATGTAGAACTAATCTCATTTCCTCTTATAATAGAGTTACTGGGAGATTAGAAGAATGATGAAGGGGGAGTGTACATAAGTTTCAGCAATGTGCTTAACAATTGTCTCATGCTTGATTGTGTATCAGGTAAATAAGTACTCAGTTGACTTGATTAGGAACTGGTTTAATAACTTGCAATCATTGTTTATGGCTTACTGACAATCTTAAGGGAGATTTCTAGTTTAGTACCACAGGGATTTGTTATTGGGAATGTGTTGGTCAAAATTTTTATCAGTGATTTTAAGGAAGGTAAAGAAGGAAAGCTTTGACCCTGGGTAAATCACTTAACCCCCCATTGCCTAGTCCTTATCACTCTTCTGCCTTGGAACCTATACATAATATTGATTCTAAGAGGGAAAGGAAGGGTTTTAAAAAAAGATGTCATGCTTGTCAAATTTTTAGATGGAAGGAATGTTGGGTTGAAAGCCAACATGCTGGATGATTGAGGTAGGATCAAAAATATGTCAGCAAGATTGAACATTGAGTACAGTCTAAGAAAGTAGATTTCAAAATTTATATCTGTATATCTATAACAAAAACAATATTACAAGTGGCTTTTTTTTGTCCCTCTCTTCTTAACTCTCCATAGTCTGACCTTCAGACCTCAGCTTCAAACAAAACTTCCCTCTCCACAGCTACCAAAAAATTCTTAATTGTCAAATTTCAGAGCCCTTTATAAAATCTCATCCTTCTTTATTTCTTCTGTATCTCAGAGGCTGTAACCTCTGACACCTTTGATCTAAATCCTCTTCTTGCTATCTTCTTACCTCTGAGTTTCTGTAGCATTATCCTTGTTTTCCTTGTATGTGTCTGATTGCTCCTTATCAGTCTTTTTTGCAGGGTTTGCATTGGAGTCACTCTCACTGATGATGGAGATACTCTAGGGCTTTGCCCAGAGTCCTCTTCTCTTTTGTTCCTATTCCACTTCATTGATGATTTCATCAGTTCCCATGGTTTCAATTATCCTTTTTTTCTGTTGATTTTCAGATCTATTACTCTTCCCATATCCTCTCTCATAACTCCTAGTTGCACATATCCAGCCAGCTATTTGATGTCTCAAAATAGATATCTGTGATTCAATATACCCAAACTAAACTCATTATCTTTTTTAGACTGTCCCCACTAATGAATTTCCTTATTGACAAGGAAATCATCATGCTCCCAGACACCCAAACTGATAATCTAATTATTATCTTTTATTTCCCATTCTCTCTCCTACCTTATATCCAATCTTATGCCAAGTTCTGTTGATTTTAACTATATACCATGACTTATAGAGGCCCCTTTCTCTCCTCAGACATACCCTAAAATCAGGTTCTCATCTCCTCATGCCTGGACTATTGACTCACCCTGCAGATTCGTCTCCCTATCTTGCCTCTCTTCAGTCCGTCTTCTCAGTGTTAATTTAACTTTTTCAAAGTACACATCTAAGCATGTCACCCTTCTATTCAATCAACTCCAATGAGTCTTATCATTTTCAGGATCAAATATAAAATTTTCTGGTTGGTGTTCAAAGCCCTTCATGACTTGGTCTTCTACCTTTTCAACTATCTTACACCTTCCCTTCCCTGCCTCCTGACTTCTTCATACTACCCAATCTAATGATATTAAACCTCCTTAAAATTTGAAAGAAGAAGACTAGACAAAGTACTCTCCGAGAAAAGTCTGACTTTATTGGGTGGTTAAAACCAACAGACCAGAAGTATGAAGATTCTTCAGTTGGATGTGAAACCCAATCATCAACTTTTAACATATTTTTCAAGGCAGAATGAAGAACTTACAGAGTGATGGGGTGGAGGAGAAGACTTACAGGGGTCATTCTTGACATAAATAACAGGAACTACAGGTGAAGGACATCTCAGGACACTTTGACCTAGGCTTCTTTCAGATCATTCTTGACATAGTACATCCCAACCCCCATTTATGAGAATTCCCCTCCTCCTTGGGGCTTGCCAACTTCCAACATGAATCAATTTGTTATAAAGAATAATAAAATGTAATATAATCACTCAATAAAGATTAATGTAGCAAAGCACTTATGGTAACACTTAAAAATATTGCTCAGATACCACCCTGAGACCACATTCACAATCTGATTACATATACAGACTTTTATCTAGGATGATAGCATTACTATGAATCACATGATTGCAAGGTATCAAACTAAAAGGCTGCTTAATTTAATTTCCCTATTCCTCACTTCTCTCAACTTTGGAATTTTTCACAGATTGTCCTCAATGCCTGGAATGCTATTCCCTCTCATTTTTGCCTCAGGAGTTCTTCAACTCTCTGCAAAAATTTCATCTTCTACAAGTGGACCTTCCTGATCTCCTTTAATTCTAATCCTTTTCTGTAGCCCCACCATAGTGAGAGTGGATCCGAGTAAAATCAAAGCCTCAGCCTACCTAGAATCAGTCACATAGTCCCATGATCTCACCCAAGGTTACTAACCCCTCCCTGCTGTCTTTGGTAATAACTGACTGTTCTTGATTCCTCTCTTATCTCCAGTTTAACCAGTTCCCACCATTAGACTGTAAGCTCCTTGAAAGCATTTCCTTGTTTCCTCATCACTTAGTCCATTGCCTAGAACATAGTAATCACTTAATAATTGCTTATTAATTAACAGAAATTAAATCTAAACAGTATTTAATATAAAAAATAGTACATTCCCCAATTGATAAATGGGCAAGGGACATGAATAGGTAATTTTCAGATAAAGAAATTAAAACTCTCAACAAGCACATGAGAAAGTGTTATAAATCTCTAATAATTAGAGAAATGGAAATCAAAACAACTCTGAGATACTACCTCACACCTAGCAGATTGGCTAAAATGACAACAGGGGAGAGTAATAAATGTTGGAGGGGATGTGACAAAATTGGGACACTAATGCATTGCTGGTGGAGTTGTGAACTGATCCAACCATTCTGGATGGCAATTTGGAACTATGCCCAAGGGCTTTAAAAGACTGCCTGCCCTGTGATCCAGCCATATCATTTCTGGGTTTGTACCCCAAAGAGATCATAGATAAAGACTTGTACAAAAATATTTATACCCATGCTTTTTGTTGTGGCAAAAAACTGGAAAATGAGGGTATGCCCTTTAATTGGGGAATGGCTGAACAAATTGTTGTATCTGTTGGTGATGGAATACTATTGTGCTCAAAGGAATAATAAACTGGAGGAATTCCATGTGAACTAGAAAGACCTCCAGGAACTGGTACAGAGTGAAAGGAACAGAGCCAGAAGAACACTTTCCACAGAGACTGATACACTGTGGTAGAATTGAATGTAATGGACTTCAGTACTAGTAGCAATGTAATGACCCAGGACAATTCTGAGGGATTTATGGAAAAGAACACTGCCCACATTCAGAGGAAGAACTAGAAGAGTGAAAACACAGATGAAAAACAACTCCTTGAACACATGGGTTTATGTGGACATGATTTGGGATGTAGACTCGAAACAACCACACCAATGCAACTATCAATGATATGGAAATAGGTCTTGATAGATGATACATGATAAAACCAGTGGAAATGTGCATTGGCTATGGGGGGGAGGGTTAAGGGGAAAGTAAGAACATGAATCATGTAACCATGGAAAATTTTTCTAAAATAACAAAAAATTTAAAAAAATAGCACACTGGAGTTTTATTGGATTTCAAGCTCAACAATTTTATATTCTGTGGTCTCATGATTTGCATATTCATTCTCAATGTTCATCAGCCCTTTAGGGCCAGAAACAATGCACTCTATTGTGTGAATAAATTTTTAACCATTTTTTCCCCAGAGGCTACAAAGTGGCATAGCGGAGAGTGCACTAGTTCTGGAGTTTGGATGATCTGAGTTCAATTCTAGCGTCAGCCACTTCCTAGTTTTGTGACTTTGGGCAAAACACTTAACCTTTTCCTGCCTCATTTCTTCAACTGTAAAATAGGTGTAATAATTAACACCCACCTCTGAGAGTTATTAGAGGAAATATATATGCATATGCATACACACATATATGTATTTCACATATACATATGTAATATGTACATATAAGCGGTTTTATAATGAGATTGTAACTACAAAGCATTTAGTACAGTATCTGGAACATAGAAGGTATTTAATAAATGCTTAATCTCTTACTTAAACCCTTCTTTTCTTCTTTACTAAGTCTTGTCTTCTTTCTCTTTTTTTTTTGGAACTAATGTAATGAGTTTATTATATACTTTTTTCCCCTAAAGCAGTTATTGTTAATTAAATAATGTATATATATATATATATATATAGTCACATAATATGTAAGTTATTTTGCATGATTTCATATGTGTATTGAGGTCACATTATTTAACATATATTAATATATTTGATAATGACAAAATTTGTTTGCTACATAAAAATACCCAGTTAACCCACTCCCTCCCATTCCTCCATTAGAGAAGACATATTTTGACAAAAAGACATATGTGTATGTAGAACTATATTTTGCCTATTTCTATATATTGGATCTTTTGCTGGAGGTGAAGGTATTCGAGTCTCTATTTAAAAATATCTCTGTTGCTATATATAATGTTCTCTTGATGTTGCTTGTTTCAGTCTTCATAATTTCATGTAAATCTTTTCATGTTTTTTCCCAAATTAACCCGTTCACCCTTTCTTTCAGTATAGTAGTATTCCATTACATTCATATGCCACAACTTGTTTAAGCTAGGCAATACACAAGGCAATGTGTTTATTTTTTAATCATTTTTGGCGATATCAGTTCCCTCCCTTACCCAACCTTTCCCTCCCAGCTCTATTTCTCACCTCTATGGAGATAGCTCCAAATCTTCTATTTCTAGCTCTGATCTCCCTTCTGAATTCCCCATTCACATCTCCAACTGCTTACAAGGCATTAATACCTGAATTTCCTACTGAAATCTCAAATGCAATATTTCCCAAACCACAAATTGTTATTTCTTTCTAATTTTTTCCTGACTTTTCTATTTCTTTTGGTGATAGGATCATTCCTCTAGGATCCCATTTATAATATCCTGGTGTTATCTTTCACTCTTCCTTCTTCTTCATGTTTTCAGGTCTAAACAGGTATCAAGCCTGATAAATTCAACTTCCATAATAACACTTGAGTCCACTTTATCTCTATTTCTACTCTTACCATCCCCGAGCACTGAATTATTGCACCTTTCTGAATTACTGCAATAGACTCTTATTTCTATTTTCTCCCTTATAGTCAATTTTTTATATCCTTGCAAGACTGTATCTATGCGGACTACTAGCAGATACCTCTCTCTATTCTTCTCTTTCTCCTCTATCTTCCCATTCTGTGTTTTTCTGTCTCTGTCTCTCTTTATGTCTCTGCCTGTTTCTGTCTCTCCTCTAGGATTTCTTCTGAGCTCCAATCCTCATTACCACCAGCTACCCATTAGAGATTTTGAACTGAACACCCATGAGTATCTTAAAATTATCATGTCTAGCACAACTTCTTTTCTTTTCTTCTTCTATTCCCATATCCATTGACTATCTTATTTCTATCAAGGGCAACATTACCTGTCTAAACGCGTGGGTTTACAACTTCAGCATAATTCTTAACTCCTTACCTAGCCAATCAGTTTCAAATATTGTTGATGATGCTTCTAGAACATACTTCACATCCAACTCTTTTCTCTATTTATGAGTTTCTCTTCACCTCTCACCTGGACTACTATAATAATCTAACTAATGTCTCTGCTTTAGTATACTCATCCCTCCCTTATGTATTAGCTTGTACTTATTCTGAATATACTTCTTTAAAAATAAACCCTTACCTTCCATCTTAGAATCATTACTATATATTGATTCTAAGGAAGGAGAATGGTAAGGGCTAGGCAATGGGGATCAAATGACTTTCCTGAAAGTGTTTGAGGCCAGATTTGAACTCAAGTCCTCTCATTTCTAGGCCTGGCTTTCAATCCACTGAGCCATCTTGCTGCCTCCTGAATATATTCCTTTATGTATACGTTGTTTCTCCCAAAGAAATGTAAATCCTTAACAAAATGGGTTGTTTCATAGGTGGTTAGATACCAAAATGGATACACTTCACTTCAAATCAGGAACATATATGTTCAAATTTTGCCCCAGACATCTGTTATCTATATAACCTGGGTAAATTATTTAACCTCTCTATTAGTTCTCTTATCTCTAAAATGAGGATGATAATAATAGCACTTACATTGTAGGGTTGTCTTGAGCACCAATTGAGATCCTTTGTAAAAGGTACCTTGCAAACTTAAAAATGTTAAATAAATACTAGCTACTCTTACTTTGTTTTTGTGTTAAATGTCTAGTACATAGCAGAAAAGCACTTAAAAATGCCTGCTTAATAAAGTGCTGGGTCCAGGTTCAGGTAATGCATTGTAGAAAGGAAGATATTAAGCCACAACATACTCTGAAAAATATCTCCAATATGATAGACCTTTAGATCTTGCCATATAGATATCATTTGGAGAAACTGGGCATGCTTAGCTTGAAAAAGTGAAAACTCAAATGTCCTGGGAAGGAGTAGAATATAAATGGGAAAATTTATAGTTGAGGATGCTAAGTGGTAAGTGGTACAGAGGATTTATTTCTGGGCCTGGAATCATGAAAACCTGAATTCAGATTTAATCTCAAATGCAAAAGGGATATAATAATAACATCTCCCTCCCAGAATTGTTGTGAGGATCACATGAGTTACACAGAGCTTGGCACGTGTAATAGATACTTAATAAATATTTGTTTCATTTTCTTCCTTTATCTTTGTTTTCAACAATTTGAAGAACAATCTAAGGAAGAGACTTTTTACCTGAATTTCTAGACCCAGAAAACACATTTGGGGAAATAGGTGCAGGTTGCAGAGAGATAGGTTGAGGCTTAATATAAGAAAACTCTCCAAAATATATGAGTCATCTAAAATCAGAAGATGCTTTCTTAGGAAGTAGTGAGTATGCACACATATGAAATCTTTAAGAAGAGTCTCTTACCTATGAGAAAGATTCTTATTCATGTGAGTACCCATACTGAAGTCAGAAGACATCTTCCTGAGTTCAAATCTGACTTTAGACACTTGCTACCTGTGTGATTCCAGACAAGTCATTTAACCCTATTTGCCTCAATTTCCTCATCTGTAAAATGAGCTGGAGAAGGAAATGGCAAACCATTCCAGTATTTTTGCTAAGAAAATTCCAAATTGGATCATGAAGAGTCAGACACAACTTAAATGACTTAAGAACAACATATGGCCTCTAGGGTCTGTTCCAACTCTGAAATTATGTTATTCTGTGAACTCTTAGGGAATAAAGGAAGCTGATGAAAAAAAAAAGTAATGTAAAGTTTATTTTTGAAAATCTACATCATCATTTTCATTATAGCTAGTATTTGTATACTGCTATTCAGTCAGCAAAGGGCTTTACATATGATAACTCATCAGGTCCTATAGTTTACTCACTGCCACTTCACCTACATAGCCTGGCTACCTTTATCTAAATGTTTTGATATGGTGTACGCCATAGTCCAAAAAGTACTACTATTAAGTGGAGTATAGACTGAGAATTCATTGCCTTTGCTGCTAACCTCTTTGTTACTTCTTTTTTTCCCTTCTTCACTATCTTACTTTTTGCCTGATGAAAGGAATGGCCAGGCAAAAAATTTTTGTACAAAGGTAGTAAATTAAGAAAAGCAGGAATATGATACCTACAATACCTTATAGAGAAAATTATTTTTCTTACTCCAGAGAAGAGTGGAAAATAATATGGTATAATTGACAAAATACTGGTCTTGGAGTTAGAAGACTGACTCAAATCCCTGCTAAGCCTCCATGACCCTGGGTAAGTCCTTAAATTTCTGTGTCTCAATTTTCCTATCTGTAAAAAAGGATTTTGAATTAAACAGACTTTGAGATTCTTTCAGCTCTAAATTTCTGATAGGATTTGATGAGAAAGAGAAGATAAGGACTTCTCTTCCTCCTTCCCTACTCCTTCTCCTATTTGTTCTCCTTCTTCGCTTCCTCTACCTTTTTCTATTCTTCTTTTCTTCCTCTTCCACTTATGTAGACATTTATGTATATATGTACATATATATACACATATATATGCATATACATATATGTATATTTACATATGCACCAACAGATGTATTGACTGGGAGGTGATCTCAGAGAAAAGACAATCATAGTTGTGGGGGAGCCTAAGGCTTGACATGATCAAGTGGCTTACAAAATGTCATATCACCAACAAACATAGACCATGGGATTTAGATACCAGTTATTAATGCCAAGTCCCATGGTCTATTATCCACTGCCATTCAACATCAAACGGGAAAAATGTAACCCTTCTCCATTGTCCTTGAGCACTTGGTGACTGTTTGATATACTTTGATATTATGCTACCATTGCAATAAACCTATTTTCTAACTTGGCAGATAAGGGAACATACCACAAGAAATTGTTAAAACATAATGTAGGAAGGATCCTGGAATTGATTGCTCATGTTTCCTTGGTTTCTAATCCAGTTATGCAATTAAAGAGACCAGATGCTCTAACATCTCCCACATAAATCCCATATAGGTGGTTATATTATTTAATTTTTTATCTCAAATGCAATTACAGAATAAATATTACATGTAAATCATATACACATGCATATGGGTATGGTAGGCATGCCCAAGAGTATTCTAATTTGCCAATAGCACCCTTTTAATAGTAGGGCTGCCAGGGAACTGAGACCTTTAGGAGAAAGGGCAGCTTTCCCAGACTATGATTACCTCCTCCACTATCATTACTCTAGATGCTTTCTTCTGGTTCCCAGTCCTCTGACATGAGAGGCAAAAGGATACCTAGTATTTCACTTGCTCAGCAGCCTTAGGACTTTTCGAAACCCTCAAGATTCTCTACTGTGCAGGAGCAGGACTTCTGCTTGGGACAGCCCAGTTCCTAGGGCAGGACACCTGTATTCCCTTTGTGCTTCCTACTCACAGGGACCTTTCTAGACGTCTTTGACTAATAATGTAATTCACTTGCAGTAGGCCAGGGACCAAAACAATCACTAGACTCTCCCACTCTGCCCCAATTCCCCTCTTCTAGTTGATCATCAAGAACATCAAAACCATTCTCCTTGAACTTCCTCATATGCCATCCATTTCATCTCACAAACTGCTAGCATCATCCTCAACTACCTTCTCTGAGAGTTCAGTGTCTACTGAAGAGATGACTTTTCCTTTCCAAGTACAGCTGTTATTTATTCAAATATATATTCTTGATCCTATGACCTTTCAGTTTCTTCAGCACCTACCATCCACCCTTTAAACCCACCATCAAATCTTTGAGTTCTAATTTTTTAATCTCCCTCTCTCTCTCTACTTGTTACTTCCTGCCACCTTGGTTGTTGTATTTCGTACTGGAAGAGTACCAAAATGACATCACTAGTGATGCCTTTTGACCAGAGCATAAATTGGATTTAAAGGAGTCTGAGTAGCTCAAAGTTGTTGGCCTCACTCTCTATTCCAGAGTTATCCAAGTACAGCGGCAAGATGTCCTTGGCTTCTTTGATGTCTAATCAAGCTCTAAGTGCCTCACAGTGCCCTCTTCAGCTGCCTTCATGGCTGTTGCAACAATTTGTTCTCAGCTGTCCTTTCTGCCAGGGGAAGACTACACACTTGGTTTGAACACCTCTCTAACTCACCAATGGGCTTGTGGTCCACCTGTTAATCTTAATCTTGTTTAGTCCACCTGCTGAGATAGTTTAATGGGATATGGCCTTTGTGTAGCTTTTTGGAGCCACAGGGGAGAGCTGGGTGGCCAGGAGATACCAAAGGAAGAAGGTAGACCTGAAAAGAGCTTGGCAAGCCCTTATACGAGAATTACTAATGTTCCTTGAAGACAACATCCATACACACACACACACACACACACACACACATCTGCAGATATATATATATATATATATATATATATATACATATATATATATCTATCTATATATATCTGGGTATATATGTTCTAGACATCTTTTCACATACACACACTCAGATACAACCCTGATTCAAATATATAGATATAGATATGGAGATAGATAGATAGATAGATAGATAGATAGATAGATAGATAGATATAGATTTGGGGGTGTGTGTATACTCATATATGTGTATATGTCTCTGACATGAATGCCTACCATACTTAAATGTCAAATGTGTGTGTGGTCAAAAGTGTTAAATGCAGCAAAAGAGTCAGATGGGACAAAGGCCAAGAAAAGTCCATCAGATTTTGTGATTGAGAGATCATTGCTAACTTTGGAGAGAGCAGTTTCAGATGCTGGGGAAGTTTGAGAGCAACATTATGGAGACTATAAGAAGAGAATCAAAATCTTGAAGTGGGAATACTATGTATGCACAACTTTTTCAATGAGCAGTGGGGAAAATCATATAACACATTATGCCTATATGCATATGTATAATGTGCATGCATCTGTATAGCATTACCTTCCTAAAGGTATATGACTAAAACATTCCCATATAGTGTGTATATACATATACATACACCTTGATTTATGAATATATGTGCATATAAACTTATGTGTGTGTATATATACTCAATAGAAGATAAGCTTATTGATGTCAGGGACTTCTTTGTTTCTCACTTTGATTCCCCAGCACCTAGCAATGTCTCCCACATAGGAAGCAATTAGTTAATAATTCCTGATTGGGTGACAGATCCCTACTAAATGTCACCCTATTTAAGTTGGCTTAGGCATTCAGTCTGGTGCAATCTTTTTTAATCTGGATTATTTAATTATTTCTTTATTCCAGCTGGGTGTCTTCCGCAATTTTTGTGCATTCTAAACATTTATCTGTAAGATTTTTGTCTACAGACCTGTTATTATCCTTTCTTCAATGAAATGCTCAAAAAAAGCATAATGTTCCATATTCTGTTAATGTTGCCTAAGACATAATTAGCATTTTCATCTATGCTATATTAGTTCACAATCACTTGACGTCCATTTGATACTACCATAGCTTTGTTGTTTCTTGACATTAACTGCTACCTGGTTATGACTTCTCATTGTTCATATTTTACAAGTGATTTATTGAATTATAGTATAAAATTTTAAGTTTGCGTCCATTAGCTACTTTATTATTATATGCAGTGCATCATTCTAGCCTTTTGAGAAGTGTTTAACCTTAATTCTATCATTCAAGTCAATTAACTAAATATTCATTCAGCATGTTAGTTAACACACTTAGGTTTTTCTTCTTTCCTCGTGTCATATTGCTCAGACTTCTGCCTCTCTCTTCAACTTCAGTCTCATAAGACCTACCACTTGACAAAGCAAATGCCTTTTCCTGCACTAGTGATCACATCCCGTCTCATCTTTTCTAAAATATTTTCCGCTCTAGCATCTCCACTCTCTCACTTATCTTCAATCTTTCTGTGTCATACTTCTCAACCTTCCACAGATATGTCCACGCCTCTCCATTCTTCCCCCCAAAACTCCAAAACAAAAAACTCATTTGATCCTCCCATGCCCATTAACTATTATCCTATATCCCTTTAAATGTTTGTTGCTAAACTCCTTGAGAAGATCGACTAGGATTGTTGTCTCCTCTTCTCATTTACTTCAATTCTTGTCTCACTATAATCTGATTTTAAACATTTTCATTCCACTAAAACTATTCTATCCAAAGTTATCAATGATTTGTTTATTGCCAAATCCAATGGTCTTTTCTTAGTCTTCATCCTTCTTGACTTCTCTACAGCCTTTGATTCTGCCAATTGCCCTCTTCTTGATACTCTCTTCTTTCTAGATTATTTGGACATTATTCTTTCCTGGCTCTCCTATCTATCTGACCTCTTCTCAATATCTTTTGCTTGATATTCATCTTCATGATGATCTCTAACTGTTGGTATCCAACAGTTTTGGCCAAGGATCTTTCCCCCTCTGTACTACTTCACTTGTGGATCTCTTAAATTCCCTTGGATTTATTTATAATCATTTTGTTAATTATTCTCAAATGTACTCATTGCCTTCATCCTGGTCATTGGCAAGAATGTTGAATGCAATAAAAGAAAAATCAGTCTTGTGACATTTAATAAACAAGCACATATTCAGCATCTGCAATATATCTGATGTCCAAAAGTATGATGTGTTAGTCAGATATTATGCATATATATAATATATGAAGTCATAGACATGTTTATAATTATAAGGTCATAGAACTTTAGATATGGAGGAACCAGTAGAAATCAGAAAATTGACACTCCTTGATTTACAGATTCAGAAGGTCCATACTGTTCATCAGTGGAATAGTTGGAATCAAAAACTTGACTGCAGTAGCTAGTGGTAAATATAATTATAATAAGTGTGCTTAGTAACTCAACTGTCTTCCATCCAGTGGTGACTTGGTGTTTCTGCTGAGAACATTCATCTTTTTGCCTCAGCCAATTTTACCTTATCCTTAAACCATAATAACTGCAGTTGGTTTACAGAAAGAACTATATTGATCCATATTGATGAATCTGTTGAATGTGTGGTACTTTATTTGGTTCGTTTGGATCAGTTCCCTTCTCCTAAATTCATTTCACTCTTTCATAAAATGAAATGGCACAACTGAAATCAATTTGACACTTGTTACCTGAATTATCTTGGTTTATCTTAAAAATGTCACAACCTCCATAAAATAATGTGGTCTTTCAGATCTCTTCAAGTTCTAGATCTATGATCACATGATATCTTAAAAAACATTTATTGTTAAATATCTAACTTTTGGTCATCTCTCTTAGGCACAGGAGATACAAAAATAAGAATGAAATTTCCCTCAAGTAGTTAACATTATCCTGGAGGGATACAAGATGGACACAGATAAGTAAATAAAAAAGCATATACAAAGTAACTAAAAATAATTCCAAGAGGAGAGAGTAGCATCAGGAGTCTCATAAGTGAATGGATTAGAGGACTTTTAACATACCTTCCTCTAATTCAATGTTCATAAGATTAAATAATCTGATTAAGAAAATTAAACTATGTCATATTTATAACTTCCATTCACTCACTTAAAATGTAGTTTTCATATTTTCTTATTTGTTTTACATAAGTTGCATAAAATTATCTAATATTTAATCAAAGGGGAGCATCTGTGTCATTCTTGCCTCTTTTTCAAACTAGAGGAAAATGAACTACCTTTCAATGAGTTAGATGCAAGATAAATATTTTTATGGGCGCCATTCCAAGAAAACCATTACCACCAAATTTTAAAATTCATTGACTAGGAAGCAAATGAAAACATAAAAATGAACATTACTATTAAATATTACAAAATATGCATTACATTCTCAGGGTAGTGTAGTAGTGGTTGAATCAAATATATTATTTGTGCTTTACTTTTTCAAAAGGACAAAAGGTGGAGGCAGCATCTTCAAAAATTATTCAGAAAAATACCTGAATTAAAAGAATTCAGACTTTAAGTGTCTTAGCAAGGCTGGATATTTAATGCAAGCCATAAAATATTAAATCTGCGACTTGTGCTTTCCCTTAGTTTCAACTCCTTAAGATTCACTATTTTTTTGTCTGAGACTTTCTTTAGTAAAGGAGTTTTCTCGTTTATAAGAAAAGGCACAGAAACTGGGGAAGAATTACAACAACAACAGACAAGTCATTTAGTGTCTTTGAATCTGTTTAATAATTTGCCTATTTACTTTATAAGAGCTATGTGAAGAGGACCACAGGTCTAGAACTGGAAAGGACCTCAGAGGTCATTGATACCAATTCTCTCTTTTTACAGAGGAATTCAAAACAGGATAATCTTGCTAGTAAATGTCTGAGATAACATTTTCCATTACTAAACAGATAGACAAAACTAATACCCTGAAAAAATGGACAACCAAAAGAAGTTTGGTCAATGAAAAGTAATACAAATGTTGAAAATTATAATGGATGACTGACTTCCTGGTTTCCTGTGTCTAAGTCCAATACTCTGTACACTTCACCACTGCTGCCTTTAAGATTAACTAAAATAATATTTTAAAGGAATTTTGCATCTAGGTTTAATACCTTGATTTGTCCATGTTCTTACTGGTGTGTATAATCTTTCACCTGATGGTGATCCCAAATCATTCATACCTTTACATTCTATGTGATTTTTGGTTATGCTCTTCTTTGACACTTCATTTACCCAACCACATGGTAGCTAATAAGAAAGAGCTTTCTAAATCTAAACCATTATTTTTTAAATTAGCAATTAAATTGTATTATTTGTATTATTGCATTACTATGTTTATGTCAAATAGACTAAAAAAAACCCTAACAAAATTAATTTCACTGGAGGTCTTTTAGAAACTGATAGTCAGTGCTTATCTTTTGTTTGAAGGGAATGGAAAAAAGGCTCATAAAATGAATTCAAAAGATAAATGAAGTGTGACTAAAAGCCTCATTTCCATATGGGAAAGAGGAACTCAGTTATTTTGCTTTATGGCCACCTATATTTACATGAGTCAGTTCTGGATATAGCTATGTAAATATTTATGCCAGTCCAGATGTGGGATTTCATGGGCCCAACCAAAACAGTGCATACCAATATATGCATTATATATGCATATGTGCATATATAAATTATTGACTAACAATTAAAATTTAAAAATTATATATTATGTATGTGCATATGCTTTTATATTTTCTAGTTAACTATGCAGATCATCTTAGCAATTTTAAGAAAAATTATACAGTAATATTAAGACAGCAAAAACATAGAGGCTACTTTATTCAAAGTCCTCATTTTACAGCTGAACTAAATGAAGCCTCAGGAAGGTTGGGTGATATGTCCAATATACCTTAATAGGTAAATAGCAGATGCAGGACTCAAATCCAGCTCCTATGACTACAGATTTAACACTTTCTCCACTACACAAAACCGTTTAATTTGTCACAAAGTTCAATAAATCAATAAGTCTGCAAAGTCTAATAGTATCTACATATCTAATTAGTTACATATGCCTAGTCTCATCTAGACTTTTATAAACAAAAGGGATTCTTTTAGATTTTACATGTGTAATAGTATAAAATATTTTTTCCATATTAGTGATTTTTGAAAGAGAATTCAAACGAACAAAAGTGAAGAAATAAAGTGAAATATAGTGTGTTTTAGTCCACATTCAGAATCCATCAATTCTTTCTTTGGGTGGCATTTTTCATCATGAGTCTTTGAGAAATTTTTTGGATCACTGTTGTTACTAAGAATAGCTGTCATTCATAAACTCTTATATATTATTGTTGTTATTGTGTACAATGTTCTCCTGGTTCTGCTAACTTCACTTTGCATCAATTCATTTAGGTCATTTTAGCTTTGTCTTAAATCATCCTTCTCAACATTTCTTCTAGCACAGTAGTATTCCATTAAATTCATATGCCACGACTTGTTCAGTCATTCCTCAATTAATGGATACCTCTCTGTTTCCAATTTACTAAAGAGGTTTTTGATTTAATTATATCTATTTAAAGGAAGCTATGCATCTCTTTCTATTAAACAAAGTTATTTTTACTGTCTACTTTTGCAGGGCCTTTGTTTTATCTAACTGATAAATATTGGAAAGCAAGTCCTGAAAGTCCTTTGTATAATATCCAATATAATGATTTAATACTTACCTATGATAAATTTGAAACAAGTCATTTATGTAAGATAAATGTTTGTTTGATCAGTGTCCCTACAGAGGACCACACAGCTATTAGTAACAATAGTTGTAGGTTCAATAAGAGCATTGTGTATGTCTTGGAAAGTCTCTAATCCTTTAAATTTTCCTACTTGAAATTAACATCTTTACAAGGAAGGAGAGGGTAGAGGTTGAATAGTCAATGGTTGGATTCATTGTTATTGAGAGAAAACTGCAGTAGGACCAGAAAAGAAACAATCTAGACTATGACAGTGATACATGAGAAAACTAGAAGGCATTCCTCATATCTACAACAAAGTCTTACTTAGTTGCTTCATCACAATAGGGATATGGGTGATGTGCATCATTTCTTAATAGTTTTTTCAGCAAAACATAAGCTTTTACAGGTTCTATCATGCTGGAAAGGTCTTTACTATCCTCTTGTTCACTGACTACTGTCCGAAGAATAGCTTAAATACAGAATAGATTTGCTGCTTGGGTTGAATTATTTTACCAAGGAAACTCATGAAAAATATAAAACAGCCTTTAATCCTACATGGATTCATTTTAATAGTAATAGCTAAATAGTGCTTTAAGAGTTACAAAGTACTTCACAAACATTTTCCTATCTATCCTCAAAACAACCCAAAGAATTAGTGGAAGGACAAAGGAAAGGAGAAGCTTTATTAAGAACCTATTGTGTGCAAGGCACTGTGCTGAGAGCTTTATGAAAATTATCCTCACAATAAGCCAGGGAGGCAAAAGGACAAAGGAAAGGAAGAAGCTTTTATTATGAACCTACTACATGCCAGGCACTATGTTTTATGAAAATGATCTCATTTGATCCTCACAAAAACCCTTCAAGGTAAAAGCTATTATTATCCTCATTTTACAATTGAGGAAACTAAGGCAAACAGAATTTAAGTGACAACTGGGATGACCCAACTAGTGAGTAGTATCTGAGATTGGACATGAACTCAGGTGTTATTGACTTCTGGCCCAGTGCTCTAGTCATTGTGCATCCTAATTGCCTCTAGTTAGGTATTATTATTAACCTCATTTTATAGATGGGGAAACTGAGGAAGGTAGAGGTTAAATGATATACCCCAGATCACATAATTTGTAAATTTCTGAGGAAGGTTTTGGAATAAGTACTTAATGACTTCATCTCTAGTCCTTTTCCCACTAAGCCTTTCTACAACTTTTGAAGTGACAGGAGCAGTGATGGAAAAAGGAACAGCAGACACTACGAATCCCATAGCTTGTAGACTGCTTATAAACGTTAGCTTTTGACACTCTACATCTATGATTCTTATTCAATGATCAAAGTTTTGAAATACCAGTGCCTTGGATTTGGAATCACTTGACTTCTTGTTCTCTGGAAAAAATGGGTTTGACTTAATGACTTTTAACGTCATTTATGTCGCTAGATTGATGATTTTGACATTTTTCGTATAAATGAAACCATGAAACCCAAGAAGGTTGTAGCTAAAAGGAACAATGAATTGAAAGTTCCATCAGCAAGGCAAATAAAGAAGATATCAGAACAAGAATCACCCAGAACCTAAGGGCAACAAGAAATACCACTCAATAGAATATTTGTTTATCTCACTCACATTGCTCTTGTTGAGCACAAGTAAAATAATAACCAAGAAGGCAAACATAGTTTATCTGCCAAGAGGGAGATAATTTTATAAAGATTATTACAACTAAGTCAATGTGACTTTAGCACAAAGATAGGAACGGGGAAGGATGGAAAATAGTGTTAGATAATGTGATTTGGGAGTAAGAAATAACAAGACAACACCTGCCTTTTGATTTCACATTACAGTCATTTCTAGATATACTCCCTACCCTTTAAGAATTGAAATCTCCATTATAAGAAATAAAATAATAAGTAAGATCCATCAATAGTGACTACCTCTGACAATGCATATACATTGTTTGTACTTTCTATCAAGAGTAAGGAGGCACATTTCATCATCAGAACTTTTTCTATCATAAATACTTGTTTTCCAGAAGAGAAGTGAAAGGAACTTGGCATGATCAGCATCTAACACCATATTAAAAATGAAATAACTGTATTTCAATATTATTGGTTTCATTGGTAATCCTATATATTTTGTTTTATTCATTTAAAATATCATTCAGAGAAAGGTTGCATAGGCTTTACTATACTGCTAAAGGAGTTCATGAAACTAAAACAATTAATAATGCTCTTTTAGATCATTAATAATTTATATATGAATTTAAGAAGACAAAAAATTACCACAAGGGGGCCAAAAGAACCCATAGACCAGGGGTCAGCAACGTATGGCCATATCTGGCTCTTTTGAGGGCCAGATATGGCTCTTTCTGCAAGAGCCATAAAGTCAATTTTTTTCAGGCTCTGTTACAGGAGCGAGCACTGTGAGCACTGTAAGGCTCTCATGAAATTACATTTTAAAAAATGTGGCATTTATGGCTCTCATGGCCAAAAAAGGTTGCCGACCCCTGCCATAGACTATCTCATCTCACTCTATAAAATACAAGCATTTTAAAAAAGTATTCCCTCCCCACCTTCATTTAAAACTATTGTTTTCATATTGCCTTAGGTTATTGCACGGTAAAGTCAAAAGAACACTTGACTTTGTTAGAAGACCTAATTCCAAATTCTAGCTCAGATATTTATTTTAGTTTAATAATTAAAAACAAGTCATTTAGGGCTCTGGATAAGGGTGCTAGATTTGGAGTAAGGAAGATCAAGTTCAAATCCAACAATTGACACTCAATATCTGTATGACACTTGGAAAATTTTTAAATCTCTCATCCTCAATTTTTCCACTTATAAAATAGGTATAATAATAGTACCTGTCTGACAGGGTTGTTGTGAGAATCAAATATATGTATATTTTTTAGGAACATAGCAAATCTTTAAGTGCTATATTATGGCTGTTATCACTACTATTTTTAGTTATTATTGTCTCTGAGCTTCCATATTTTCATGACCAAGAAAGATAAGATCTGACAGGTTTACTATGAGGAAAGCATTTTGAAAATCTTAAATCGCTATAGTTATTATTATTTGTTTGAAAGATACCTAATTCTACCACGTCTTTCAGTATAAAAATCCCTTCTCGGACAAGCCTAACAATGGCCATCTGGTCTCTGCTTGTACATCCCCTGCCTATTACCTCATCTGCCCTGAACCCCAAATCACATGCTGACCACACTTCTGTGAGATAATTAATTACATTTTTGGAGAATTCTAGTTGTTAAATCCTTCTTCCTTTTTCTCCAAAACTCAGAGCAATCTGTGATGCCATTGACATGGGAAATACCCTACAAAAGGAGATCACAATGCATCTTGTTGGGCTCTTGTCTATGTTCTAACACCTTCAAGTTCACTACAGGAGATCCATACCCGTATTTCCCCTCTCAATTGTCCTCGAAATGATTTTTATTTTTTAAAATTCTTTGGAGATAGACAACAACATTGGTATTTTTAAAAGATAATCTTTTCTGAGAGAAAATTGGCATCACTAAAGAAGCTTTGCAATATCCCCATGATAATCTAACTCATTCTTCTTTTCTCATTTAATTCTGAGGCCAATGAGTTGATGGCCAACTCATTATTCATTTGCCATCTATAAGCAACACACACATATGAACACATACACTACACAATGATAATTAAATACTTTAGGTTGTCGATTTAACTGCATGTTATAATCTGGATAATAGACATCCCTAATCTTTCTTCTTTCCTCCATGGATGGTCAGGCCAAAATATTTTGAATGGTTATGGATATCACTCAGGCGGTCCTGTAAAATTCTTTGATTTCTACTTGAACTTTCCCATAACTGTGGTAAACATCTTCAGCAACCAGACAGTTTGATACTTGCTTCGTGTTTCATTTGGTATTACTGATAAGAGAGCCAAAGAAGGTTATTTCTATTGTTACATCTTTGAAGAAATCTGAAATCATTTTGATGTATACCTGGCAGATACCTTGTTAACAGAGGTCTTTAAAGTACTTTAAGGTACCGTATCTAAGCAAATTATTCTATCATGACCTAAAATCTACCTATAATTCAAGAGTTCTATAACTCTCCCCTACCAATCACACTACATATGCACATATGTATGTACATACATGCATCAATATACAGATGTGTATATAGTTGTCTATACAATAGAAACACACATATGTGTATATACACATGTGCAATATCTTAAAACAGTGTCATAATATGAAAATTATTATTATCCTACATTTTCTACCCTTGCTTCTAGCTTCTCTATGTGTCTTTTTCAAATACAAGTTAGTAAATCCTTTTATATCCATATTTGTTTTTTATGTAACTCTCTTTGTTCCTCCTCATTGGAATTTTTTTTTGAGGGAATATTTCCATTATTTTTTAAGAGGTTTACATCCTTTCTGTCTTATATCCCCTGTGGAATTTTAAGCAATGGGAACTTATCTATTCTTTCTCTAAACTCTTTGAAGTATTTTCTGTCAAAAATCTATGGCACATATGAGATTCTACTCAGTTTTCCTCTCCTTTATCATGAATGCCAAAGAAAAGTAGTAACTTTTCTTTTGATCTTTCCATTGTTTCTACCTAAGCAAAAAGATACTCCTTACTGATGAATCAAGTCTGCAATAGCAGTTCTCTTCGTTTCTTTCTCTACCCTTGGTAAAATGAAATTATCATTAAACCTATATTTATTTTGAATCTCTTCCTCTGGATCACTTTCCTCTGGCTATAATCTGACTTGTCAGTGTTCTTTCTTCCTCACATGTGGCATCCAGAAGTGCATGAATGAAATTAAATAATGATGGTGATATGTAAACTCTAAAACTTGGAAAAGTAGTATATTTAGGTCTTAGTTTCCAAAAAGATTATCACATACATGTTATTTTTTTCTATGTTAATTCAACATAAGGCACCTTGATTTAATTATATTCATTATTTATCCAACAACTATCACCATGATACCACAGAAGGAAACTGTGGATAAGAAAAGGAAATTATAGAATTCAAAGTCTCAATACTTCTATGCTAAAAATGGCCAATCCAATGAGTGTGTACCTTTGTATATAAGTTAAATGACTGTGTCTACAAGCATAATGCCATTTTCAGCATTGTAATAAAGGATATATATATATATTTATAATTATAACCACTGACTCCCTCTTTATTTCTTATTTCACTTATTAGCAGTATAAACTTGGGATAAAGCACTTAACCTTGGGAATTTTCAAATTCCAACTCAGATAGAGAGATGTGATCAGGGCTAAAAGAATAAATAAGTCAAAAGAGTAAGCCTGGGGCATTATGTTAAGGTTTATTGTTATTATTTTAGCCATTTGATTAGTTGCTAAGGTTTATAACCTCACTAATGCCCTAAAAGAACTCTACTCAGCTTTTGTCAAAGAGGGGCTTTCTAATCACTGCACCTTAATAGTAGAGAAAGCAACAAATAAAATTAAAGAGATGAAGTCCAGCAGATGGCAACAGTAAGCAAATGGGTCAAAATGAGGGATAGACATATCACAATAAAAATTAGATGACATCCAAGAGAAAACAGCATGATGATCTCAAAAAAATATCAGCAGCTCTAGAGCACTGGTTGAATGTTTGGGTTTTCCTAGACACTGGTCTTTGTGTATTTATTTTCTTTTTATTTGCCCTAAGGACATTAGTTTGTGGCAGCACCCTCTCTCAAACCAGGAATCCTTCTTCCCACCCAGCACACACAGTGGTCATCCCATTCTTTTTTTGTGAGGAAGATGACATTGTGACTTCATATGGGTTATGTAGCTATGAAATATCTAGTGCAGGATTTGAACTCAGTTAAGCTTGCATCTGAGCATATCACTATATACTACTAGGTGCCACATAATAGGCTATAAATTGAGTGCTAATGAACATGCCACTTCTGATGTCATTATGAATTTAGAGAGTATTAGTTAATATAAAGTAGATTTTAATGGTGGAGATGGAGAATAAAAAGAGAAGAGAATGGCCCTGCTTCAAAAGAGCAGGCAAGAGTTAGGGCAGGGAACATAGTAAAAAGAGATAAGCATAAGGATACAGGCAGTATGGAATGATGAAGTGAGACAGAAGAGTAGCTAAAAAGGGGGACGATAAAGGGGATACTAAAAACAAGCTTTTCTGACAAAAATTCTGCCTGGGAAAATCCTGTTTTTTTGCTTTTTTGCTTTTGTTTTTCCAAACTAATTATAGTAGAAGAATACAAAGATCTTTACATGGCAAGCATTTAAGAAATATTTGTTGAATTTTAAAAGTTTTTTATTTTACTTTTTATTTTTATTTATGTATATTCATAAATATTTACAATATTTATGAAATCTCAGAAATCACATAGTTTAGACAAATTTTAGAAATATAGAAATGCAATGTAGAGATATCGAGTGACTTGATTAGGGAAAAAAATAGTTTTAACATGTCTTGGCATAGCCAAGACAGGTACCCAGATTTTCTGATTCTTGGGCCAAGTTTGTATTAAATATATTAGGGGCAGGAAAGGGGAGTTAGTAGACAGTCAACTCAATGAGTCAACAGTGTGAATTTGCAGACAAAAAAAGCCAATGTGGTCTTGTGCTGAATTAAGAGGAACAATTTCCATAAATAAGGAGGTGATATTCCTAGTACTTTGGCCTGGTCAGAAACACTTTGAAATATTTTGCCTTCTCCTGAGGGCTACAGTTTAGCATAAACTAGATATATCCAGAGAAGGAGAAGGAGAATGGGGAATAGCTTCCAGTCCATGCCAAATGAGGATGATTAGCTTAAGGAAGAGAAAATTCAGGGGGAATGTGATAGCTTCTTTCTGGTATCTGAAGGGTCCTCTTGTTAAGGAGAGATTATTCTTTATTTTTCTTTTGAACCCAGAAGGCAAAATTAGGAGCAATGCAGAAAAGATTTTAGATTTGGTGTCAGAGACAATACTGAAAATGACAACAAAAAATACACTTACTAACAATTAGAGATGTTCAAAAGTGGAATGGGTTTCCTCAAAAGGCAATTGGCTCTCTTCCGGGTTAAGATGGCGGCAGAGTAAGAAGCAGCTCTTAACCTCTCCTGACCGAAACATACAAAACTCCTCAAGGGGACATAAAAACAAGTCCAGACGAACGGAGGAACCCCACAACAGGGCACAGCGTGGAAGGTAC